>NW_017306669.1:470908-631045 GCF_000935625.1 Nanorana parkeri | reverse complement strand
CTTTTGGAACTAAAAAACAACATTTCTCTTTTACAAAGAGCATTTTCTTATTGTACTGGTCCTATTCTGGCCTAGACTATTGTAACAATGGGTAAATAAGCTTATATGAGATTATGATTATGGCAAAAATATGTAGCAGATAAGTATACAGAAAAAAGCCACCTCTTTGACTTACATGCCTTTTTAGCCCAATGGTAAATCCATCCCTGCCAGTGGGGTCCCCTGAGTGCTCCCCATAATGAAAGGGAGGGAGTAATACCCTTTCCGCATAGGATCATGGCAGTGACAGGTTTCTATTCCCCCCTTCGGTTACACCTGTGCCCTGGGAGGGAGCTTGTGGCAGGTCAGATGACCTTTGAAATCTTCTGGAAGGGTCTTGGGACTGTAACCGGAGTAACCGTAAGTGCCAGCCATCAGGAGAGCACCACCTGTGAGATTGGAGCTATAATACACTGAGCTATAATACCGAGGCTGACAGGGGTGTCTTTTTCTGGTGACATAAAGATGCTCCGGCGGCGACTTATTAAGCGTGTTGGCAAGGAACATGGAGATTATTGGCGGAAGAGGTGCCTAGACCTACCTCAGTTGTTGGGTCAAGCTTCTGATACTACCACCACTGCCCAAGAATAGGGTTGGGCTCAATGTTCGAGCCTAACGTGAGTTGGACCCGAACATCGGCAGTTTGTGTGTTCGGCGAACACATGAACTGTCAGGGTGTTCGGCGGGCTGTTGGCCAGCCGCGCACACCGCACAAGGCACTGTGCCTTGTGAGCCCTGATTGGCTAAAGCCTTGCGCCTAACCGCAGGTCAGGTGCAAGACTTTGGCCAATCAGGGCACAAAGAACAGTGGGAGCCATGATTGGGCAAAGTCATGATGACTCTGCCCAATCATGGCTCACCCTGTTACAACTGTAAACAGTTGGGCCGAGCTAGCTGTCACTGCTAGCTCCTCCCAAATGTTTATATTTTACCGGCATCTGTCAAAATGCCATTTTGCGGTGGGTGTTCGTCACAGCGACGGGACGGCGCTTGTCGGGTTTTTTTAAATTTTTTTAATTTCGATGTATTTTTTTGTTTTATTTTTTATTTCGTCGAGTCGTCGTCGTGGACAACACTGGACGTCGTGATTGACGTTGGATTACATCGGTGGATCAATTAATTAATTTTTTTAAATAAAAGACTTGTCAAAAACATGTCTTTAGTTTTTTTCCCAAATAAAGGATTTTTTTCAAAAGTCTGGACTTTTTACTTACAATTTTATTTAACCCTTTAGTGAATGGGTAGGAGTACAAGTACCCTTTACTCGTTCACAAGAGGGGGAGGCGGCATCTGGGTGCCCCTTTATTAAAGGTGTACCCTGATGTGAATAAGCCCCCTGCCCCCAACCCCCCCAGGGCTTGTGGGGAAGAGGCTCTTGTCCCCATTTACCAGACATTAAGGGCCTGGTATGACTTTAAAGGGGAACCCCACACACTTTTTCTTTTTTTTTTTTTTTTACATGGGGTCCCTCCTCATTATTGCAACCAGACCTTGAGGGTCTGGTATGACTTTGAGGGGGGAACCCCACGCTTTAAAAAAATGATAATTTGGTCCCTCCTAACATTCTTACCAGACCTAAAGGGTCTGGTATTGTTTGGGAGGGGGAACTGCACACTTTAAAAATAAAAATGTAATTTTTTTTTTCTTTAGAAATGTCAGTTTTGCTGCAGCAGGTTCTATACATCGTACAGATGCGCCACTTTACAGATGGGTTAAGGGGACCCCCCAGGCACGATATTTAAAGGAATTTTTATTCTTTCCCTTTAAGTGATGTAAAAATCACTGCTCCTTTTAAAAAGGTTTTTTTCCCCCCTTGATTCCTGTCCCCTAGTGCAGTACCCGGAACCCAATACACCTTTTATGGCCAATAAATTGCATATAAGCCATCTTAAAGGGGACAATTTTTTCTGAAAGTTCTACCCCCATTGACTTGCATTGAGTTTGAATTCAAACTTTTTGGATGTTCTAAAGTTCTCATTCGAACCGAACTCGGGCGTGTTCGGCCCATCACTACCCAAGAACAAGCTGCTACATCCATGGATGAAGACTGCCAGGAGGAAGATAGTTGCCAGGAAGCCTCTAGATAAAGGTCCTTTTCCAGTTAAGAGAACTGCCACTCAAAGGGGGAACAGTGAATGGACGGCTGCAGAAGAGGAAGTGCAGGCAAAGCAGAAGGTACTCTGCTCTGATCTACCACAAGGAGGGATGCTCGGTGGGAATCTCCCTGGTGCAGTCCACTAGACAATGAGCTGGGACCAGGGAGCATTTTAATGGTCCACCTATCATGGCTAAAACACACTAAAATAAAGGAATTGCCCTTTTTAAAAAAAAATCACATTGCACCACATCGCATGGTGCCATTAAGAAATAAAGTCAGAGCAGAGCACCTAACATTAATCTCATTTGTATCATTCCGCAGAGATGTGAACAAGGGCTTTTTAAAAAATATATATTTTAATGCAGGATCGGCACACTAGTGTGCCGCGGCACAGTGGTTGAAAAACGCTGGAATAGTGCAACTGTTCCTAAAACTCTTGGTATGCATCATCCTTAATTAGTACTAATTACTACTTACCTCAGTGTGATTGTGCGAGTCTATGTTGTTTTTTGCATGAATGATATCTATATATAGAAAACAAAAGGAGAACGTTTGCAACATAACCCTTAACTTATTTCCTAGTAATGTTTACTTTTTATTCCTACTGTTTTGTATTAAAACAGAAGGAAAGGCTAAATAATAAGGGGCGGTTCACACTTCAGCGTTGTGCTAAAGACAAGGGTTCCGTGCAGTTAGTGCACACTAGACATTTGCGAACGTACGAACTTGCAAATCAACGAATCCTAAATAACGAATTATTATGTGCACGAATATACGAAAAACTATATTCGGACATATATTAAATTAGTTTACAGAATGTGCGGCGGCTGACAACGCCTAGCGCTATGGACCCCAGCAGGTCACTTCACTGTTCTATGTGATTCATTCCCAATGTCAGCCCTCCACATTTACACGGATCTTTGCGGTCACATGAGCGTATAGAAATCGTTAAAAAAAAAGGTATTTGCATTGTGATTTATTTTAAAATGTATGCAAAGTAATGAGGCGCAATGGGGAGGCAACAGAAAATAAACATTTTCATCATTGTTTTACCTTTTAAGATGCACATTTCTATTCCAAAACTTAGTAAATCTTGCTCAATTAGTAGTCATCCTCCTCCAGGGCTTGTTCACACTAGATCCGGACCAGAGTGTTTTTTGTCTGCACTTGAAATGCATCCCAATGTGTTCCTATGGTATTTCTGGGCTCTGTTCACACCAGTGCAGTAGGTTCTGGGGCAGGGGGAAAGAAATGCTGCATGCACTATTTTTTCTATTCTGGAATGCACAAAAACGCATGCAAACACACTGCACCACACCTGAAAGCCCATTTTAGCCTAAAAAAACAAAAACGCACCGGAATACATCAAAAACGCACTGCATTTCCAATGCAGAAACGCATCCTGATCTGGTCCGGACATGGTATGAACAAGCCCTCAAACCTACTGTAGGAGTTACACTAGAAGTCTGTGACTTGGTGGCCACTTCACTGTGTAGTACTACAAAGTAGGATGCAGAGTCTGGTCATGTAATGATCAAACATGGAAAATCTCATGTACTTGCATTATTAAAAATGTGGCTGTAACATACACATACATAAAACATGCAGACATGGAAGAACGGACTTTTGTTGCTAAACCAAACCCTATAATGGGGAAGTGATTTGAGTGACTGACCGCAGAATGATTGTTGCTGCCAAAAGTGGTGATTAAACCATCTCAGAAATTGCTGACTTCCTGGGATTTGCACTACAGTCTTTAGGGCTCAGTCACACTAGCTGCAGTGCGTTCCGGCATGATTTCGGCCGGAACGCACTGCCTCGCATTGCGGCCGGCTCACTTTTTAGTGGGGGCAGGAGGGGGCGTGACGGGCCATTCAAGTGAATGGAGCCGTAGCCACGCCCTCCGGCCACAATGCAATCCGCCGCACGGGATCGCAAGGCACATTGTGCCTGCGGTCCGATCCTGTGCGGTGCGATCAAAATGCTACAAGCATTTGTAGCATTTTGCCGGAACGCACTGCCTCTAGTGTGACTGAGCCCTTAGTGTTTACAGAATATGGTGTGGAATGTAACAAAAAAAATACAGTGAGTAGTAGTCCTGTGGGCTAAACACTTTGTTAATGAGTAATTCTGCCCACTCATAAAGAGGAACTTTGTCTTCACAATAACAACAAGCACACCTTTATAAATGTTTAGTAATGACAATCTAAAAACACAATCTTCTAGATAATTGCCAGCTTTATATTCTTTACATATTTTATTTTCCTTTTCATTCTCATTTTTCTGACCGCGGCCATTTTAATTAAGGGCAGATTACTAAATCTCCCTTTACTGGCTGGCACGTGTGACTAGGACATGTGACTAGCACATCATCTCAGGGGAGGAAAATGCCTTTCCCTGAGATCTCATGATTACAGATGAGGATTTTCCAGCAATGCTCTGCTGATATAACCTTCGCAGGATGCATCGATTGGGCACAATTACATCTTTTGTGCCCCAATGGACCAGGAAGTAGAAAACAAGAATTTGTATGTAAAATAACAATGTTGAACTGATGAATGTAAGGTAACTTCAGCATGCAAAGCTGTATACTGATGTGATTTGGTAGCCAAAGGAGGTAAAGGCCCACTTTAAGTGCTTTTTTTTTTAGAAATTCAGCATGAGTTGCTGGCCCTTCTTACTTTATGTCTCCATGAGTAGATTAGACAATACAATTTGAGGTGGGGGAGGAAGCAAAGAGCATGGTGGATGGCTAAGGAGGATGTTGCTTGCCTGGGTGGTCAACAGGTGCATTCTGTAATGCCTGTGTGGATCTGTGAAGTAGATCATTAAAAGGAGAACTGAGGTGAGTGATTTTCACTCAACCTCATAGTTTGAGCTGACGTGTGACAATGAAACTGTCACATGTCGGCTCAATGGATCGGGAAGTGAGCGAGCGCATCCCGCTCCGATCCTCCAGCACTGACTGGGGGAACGGACAGGGGAGGGGGCGGGTACAGCTGGCTCTGCTTCCAGATAGGCAGAGCCAGCTGTCACTCACGCAGCTGGGTGGATCTCAGCAGTAATGTCGGGATCCGTCCCGACTGTGGCAGTCTCAGTATACCGCGAGCTGTAGCTCGCGATATATTGAGCTTTGGGTCACGGGAGGAGGTTAGTATATGTCCTCCCGTGACCCTTAGGAAAACTACGGGGAAAAACACTTACTCCATAGTTCTCCTGGATGTTTTCTGGATGTTCTTCTACCGTGTGGTAGGTCTTATCAGCAGGAGGTGCTATGCCATGGAAAATTCACAGGGTGCTTTCACTGTCTGAGAATAAAAGGTCCTCAATGATTCTGCTTTCATTAAGAGGCAATTCTTGCCAAATTGTTGAAGACTAGACTGCTCAGTAAAAGGCCAATTCCATCCCTGGACTGCCCATACACCAACCTGGCCAGCTCCTGGTTAGGCGCACCTTGTTTCCCCCTGATTTGCCTCTCCAAAACGGTCTGCTGCCCCCTTCTGACTCAACCTATAACCTCTTGTCCTCACTCCAGAACACTTTCCTACCATACCTCTGCACCTGCATATTTTAGTGTCATGCAGCAGACTTATGTAGGCCATAAACTGTGCAAATTGCAGCCGGCATTCCTTGATTAGCTGATTGAAGGAGCAGGTTGGAAATCTCCGGCCAAACGGAGCTTGCAGCCAATCTGCGTGTTTATTACATATGATCCTGTTACACATTTTCTTGCTTTTGAAACTTTAAGTGTACTGTATTGTGTTTACTCTGAATAAACTTTATTATATATAAAAAAAGAAAACGTGAAAAGGGGCTTGGAACTTTACCTACTGTCTAAACAAATACACAATATTAATATCGAATATTTCCTATTTATATCCAAGAAAACTTGTGAAAAGGAGCTAGGAAATCTGCCTATTGGCTAAACAAATACACAATATAAATAATATTCATTCATATTCATATCTTTTCTTAAACAAATATTTTCTTTAGTAGAATAGAGGAATATTGAGGTCATTGTAGATTTATCTGTGTTCATGTAGCATTTTAAACAAAGAATAAATAAAAATGTTTTTACATATACTGTACTAGTAAGCAGTAGACTACTAATGCTAGAAAATGGGACTGGCCTGTATGGACACTGATGCCAAAAGATAATAGCTGGTCTAATTGCTGGTGGTTCAGCTTCCGTTTATTATCATTCTCTCTCTTCATTCTTCACAAGAGTTATACTCCCATCTACAGGATAGAAGCAATACAATAAACGTTAAGTGGTTTCATGAAAGAACTAATATTATGTTAGGTTAACAAAAGTGTTTTGTTTTAAACATCAGACCAGGTAAAGGCAAACATTTTCATTTTTATTAAAGTGTAACTAAAGTAATTTTTTTTGTTTTGCAGTGGTGAAGGGTTCGAATCTGTCTGATTAGGGGTTAAAATTCCTGTCAAGTTTCTATTTAGATTGTAAGCCCTCACGGGTAGGGCCATCTTTACCATCTTTCTTAAGGTGTATTGTAACTGTAATTTCTTCCTTGTAAAGCACTGCGTAAACTGTTGGCTCTATATAAATCCTGTATAATAATAATATTGCTAAATTTTGAGAAGAGCTAGCACAGCAACACACCCACAACAGAAGTCCCATACAGGCCCGGCGCTACCGCAAGGCAAGTCAGGCGGCCGCCCTACGGCGCTGCAGGGTGAGGGCGGAAAAAACAGGGCATTTTGACAAGTAGTTGTACTTGTCAAAATGCCCCGATGTTTGCGCTATGTTTTTTTTTTTTTCCCACTTACTTCGGTGCGGGAGAGCAGCGGCGAGTCAGCGCTGGTCCAGTGGGAGGAGCTCCAGGTGGGGTCCTAATTTAGCTGGCCGGTGACTGCCTGAGGATCCCGACACGCGCGGCACCTCAGGCAGTTGCCGGCCAGCTAAATTAAGATTAGAAAATTCTTCGGGGCATGTAGCTCTGCAGCTAGGGGAAAATGTAATAACTGGGCATCGAACCAGGAAAGTATGAAGTCTCTTCCTTTACATTAAATCTTTGCTTGATATTCGTTTTACCCTGGACAGTGTTACTTTAAAGGCTGACTAGCAAAAGTGTACCCCTTCCAGAACAGGCAAGGTTGGGGATGGGAATGAGGGCAAAAGGTGATGGAATAGTGGCAGCTCGAGCAGTGGCAGGTGAGGTGGTGACTAAGAGGTGGCCCAACAAGCATGATCATGGGGGGGAGAAAGACTGGTCAGTTGTTGCTGGTGGGTGTTGAGAGTGTGGAGGGGTTTGATTGCTAGCAGAGCAGTGAGTAGTGAGAGCATTAGGTGGGTGTATTCCTGGCTGAATGGAAAGAGGATGGATGCAAAGCGGTGGTGGTAGGGGCTAGAGTGGTGAGAGGGGGAGTGGACATACTAAACACCTACCACTCCAGTATCTTCTTCCTTCACTGCAGCAGCAGGGTGGGGGTGATGGCAGAGTGGTGAGAGGACAGACATAGAAAAAAGTGCTGCTATTAGTTCTGGAAGTGCACCCATCTTTCTTACCACTGAACCAGCACAAATCCCTCCCCCTTCAATATAGTAGCATATGGAGCCAGACAATGAGCCACTCCACTCAGTGTTACTGCAGCTCCTGCAATGGTGTTCTGCTCTGGCGGCAGCGCATGTGCGGTATTTGTAGTACAGAGCAGGATCTCACTGCCCTATTGTGATGTAAAAAATAAGCTGGCAAGATCCTGCACCTGTGCGGTAGTGGCCTCCATATTTCTGATTTCACAATATGGTGGTGAGATCCTGCACATTCATGGTAGTCATATTACCGACCAGTCACTACAGCTCATGTGTGGGCTCTGATGTTGGAGGCCAGGTAAGGGGGCACGGGCATCAGAGGAATGGGCTCTGTATGAAGATGCAGGTGGTACACAATTTTGATGCTCATGCACCGACAGGCCCCCATTACTATGGAACCTGGTTTCCACCTAGCTTGCAAAATAAGTTTTTTTTTTTTTACTGTGCAATTCATTTTTTTAAATAAATTTTGCCAACCTTAGCAATTGAGCCTTATTAGATTGAGCAATTAATATATCAGGCTGAAAATAAGGGGAAACTAAAACTTAATTTCACTTCTTGTAGTCTTCTTTTATAAGAACTACAGGATAGGAAAGGATACGATGTACATAGGTGCCAAAAAGCCTTTACAGCTAAACAATTTAGAGTTAACAATGGCCCTAGAATTATTGCTTGCACTCCAGCAGGTGCAGTCATACCTGATATGTCTGCTACAATCATCGTTTTTGTACATGTGTGCTCATGTGATGTGTTCATATAAGCCTGTAATCGGGGATGGGGGCTTTTCAAATTTATTTTGGGTGTTTCTTAATTTATTTGCTTAAAGTAGAATTTTTCAGAAAAGGTTTTTTTTACATAACTGTATTATCATCACAAGGGGCTGACAAGCCCCTTATGTAAAAAGTGTTAATTGCTTTATGTTCGCCAACTATATGTTGCCCAGCAGTGTTTACTTATAAACACTTTTTTTTTTGCAAAAGTCACGATGAATGCGCTGCTCTGTCTCTTGTGTATTCAGTTATGTATAAATCACCAGTACAATAATATAATCAAGCCATTTCGATGAGAATCTATTGGCCAAAATGACTTTGTTTGCTTCACTGAAAGCAAACAGAACTATAGTAACTATTTATATTGTCTATTCATTGCTATAAGTTGTTTTACTTGCAACTCTCATTGCATGAACATAAATTGAATACATAACAGCTTAGGTAAACAGTAGCATTGGTCAGTTGTGTAAGTAATATATCACTTAGGTAGTTTAATTTTCTTTAGAGTGCTGATCAACCTGTTTCATGCATTCTAGCCAAACAAATGAGGTTAGATGTGTAAGAGTTTGTGGGAGGATGAACAGCTTTAATTAAACAGAATGCTTTGTTTTCCTAGCTGAAAAAGAGAAAGTGCACAAACAACTGTGTTATTTGTTAATGATGTTATGGCTCATTAATGAACACGATGACATGGCACAAATGATGCACAACTAGAAAAAATCATTTTGAAAAGTTTCTTATGGAAAGAAGAAATAAATGTAGTCAGCGGAAACAACAGCCTGTTTAGTTTGTTCACAAAATAACCCAAACTCAATTAGTAGTCACTCACATTCCCAACAATCCCATTATAGCAACTAGTAACTGTGATGTAATTGTGGTAAACAAATAATCTAGACAAATGAACCTAAGTGTTGGACCTTTAATCAAATGGGCTGGGAAATCCTGTTCTACCAGGTATTTTAAAAGTGAAAGTCTTGCCGTAGAAAAGACACCACAAGGTGCATATCATCTTTACTCTTTACAATTCCTTACTGAATATGCATGTTCTAAAGATCAGATTAGGCATTTGAAAGCTGAACCCAGACTACTTGCTGTCTTACATGCATGACATTATTACAGCTATCTGACACCTTGGTATTCACGGTTTCTAAAAAATGGCATGTATATTTATTAAAGCTATAACTGCCCTTTCCTCACAGAAGTGAAACTCAAGCACTCTAACAGTAATACTAAGCAAACATTTTTTCTTTAGTCTGGACACATTCTCGACTTACAGCAGAAGCACTCATAAAAGAGACACTCTGCCCAGTCTGTAACCAGGTATGGCTTAGCAGCCACAGGAGCAGTCCAAATGACTCCATTATTCCTCTATTCACCTCTCCAGCACTCCCCTAGTACTTATTCTCTGTGGCTACCACAGCAAATATTCAATGCTTACAGGCAGGAGGAATTAGGTGAACGCCTCCAATGATGCTGTGCATGGGCCTCAAAGGAGTTTTCGTCTCTGCTCCCTTCAAGCTTTGACACCAGAAAATGCCGGGTATGTTGGAGGCTGAATGGCCACGGTGATAGTGCTTCTTTCAAGCTGTACTTCTGTCCATCTGGTGACTTGTCTTCTTTACTACAGTTAAGAAACACTGATAAGTCACCTCCGTTCCGAGTCTACGACCAGATAATATAGGGGCAGCAGCAGGCTGAAGAGGCCATCTCTCTGTGTTCTCTTACATCAGCAGTTTGCTTCCTTATCAGTACATATGAATGTAGTACCACATATAGGGCCCAAGTACTGAAATCCCACTTCCAGTCTGAGTGCTGCTGCACAAGGGATTACAAGACGCTGATATTAAGTCAAATTTAAGTACTTAAATTGAAATATATATTTTTTTATAATACACATAGCTACCATAATATTAACCTGTCTGGTGTTTAGTTCTAACTCTAACAGGGAAACAGAGTATTTTGCAGTGGATAGTTCTTAGACTTGTAGACGTTACCTATTACCCTTTGTAAACGGGTTCCAGATAACGGGTTCCAGATAATAATTACAAATTGGAAGCAGCATTCATAGGTAGACTAGTCAAAGCTGCTGAGGAGCCTGTATAGTATAAGCATCATAGGCATGAAAAGACGTGTATACATATCACAGCCCAAACATTTAAAGGTCATTTGTCAGTCAGAAAAGTACAACTGGACATTTAGCAGATCTTTAAGTAGATAACCCCCTCCCCCCTTCCTGAGTTTATCATTATCTATCATATCCTGTCATATAGGTGCATCACACAGTGCTCTCAGGAGCAGCATATTTCTCATCATAATAGCCTTTGCATGGGAGGAAGGTAATAACGTTCTTGGGTTTTTGGAAATTTCTGACTTTTGAAAAGATTTTACACATTCTTATTGCTGGACTGTAGAGTTAAATGCATTAAACGTCAGTGCTGGTGATATTATCACTCAGAACCAACATACAGACAACCCTTGCTATTCAGCCTCTCTCCAAGGCAGTGTAGGGCATGAAAAAGGATTATGCTATACTCAAGAATGCAATGCATCAGGCACCGTGCACTACATAAATAGGATGCCAACTGGTCCCCTACAATAGTACAATTATTAATTATAGGTACTTATATAGCACCAACAATTCAATTTACGCATTGTTTTTACATATGGTACATTCACTTCAATCCCTGCCCTCGTGGAGCTTACAATTTAAGGTCTCTAACCAGTGGCGGACACGGACCTAAGGAACAAAGGACCCTGGTGCAAGATTTTTTTCTCAGGAGGGGTGCAGAGGGTCACAGGAGGGGTGTGGAAGATCTCTGGAGGGGTAGATGTGCAGGCGGTGGAAGCGCTGTAAGCAGGCGCCATGTGGTTCCCCAGAAGGCTGCTGCACCGGACCTTATGCAGCCGAAATATTAAATTGCTGAGGTGCAGAAGTCAGTTGTAACACAGAGTGCAGAGGTCAGTTGTGTAATGCAGAGGTCAGTGGTGTAACACAGAGTGCAGAGATCAGTTGTGTAATGCAGAGGTCAGTTGTGTAACGCAGACTGCAGAGGTCAGCGGTGCAACGCAGACTGCAGAGGTCAGCGGTGTAACGCAGACTGCAGAGGTCAGCAAAGTAACGCAGAGTGCAGGAGTCAGTGGTGTAACGCAGAGTGCAGAGGTCAGTGGTGTAACGCAGAGTGCAGAGGTCAGTGGTGTAGCGCAGAGTGCAGAGGTCAGTGGTGTAACATGGAAAGAACAGGGACTTACAGTGTACTTAGATGATTTGATGTAGGTGCTCTGCCCTCTTCCTCTGGGGAGGGGGCAGCAATGTTTCCTCGTGTTCTTGGTTAATGCCTACAGCCGCCTTCTTGTCCCGACTTCAGGACCCGCTCTCCTACAGCCGGCCAATGATAGGTCTGGACTCTCCATCTCAGCCTAAAGCAGCTGAAGTCGGTGGAGGAAGCTGCAGATGGCCGTGGAGGAGCCCGATCAGTGAAGGGGGCAGATAACAGAGACAGCTGAGCCCATTTTTCTCCTCCCTGACCGCTGCAGAGCGGCCGAGAGGGGTGAGCTCACAGAAGTGATCACTGCTGCAGAGGCGGCGTCTGTTTTTAAGGGGCCCCTCTGCCTACAATCCCGGAACCGCATCTCAATGGCCCCCCCTCCAGCCTTGGCCCCCCTCCAGCCTTGGGCACTGGGGCGGCGCACCGGCTGCACCGCCGGTAGATCTGCCCCATCTCTAACCCCACATGCATAGGAACAGGGACCCACATAACCTACCAGCATGTCGTTGGGAGTTTGTAACAGGGAAAACATCAAAAAACTTCATGCAGATAGTGTCCTAGTTGGGATTTGAAGTTGTAAGGCAGGAATGTTAACCACTAGGCAACTGTGGTGCCCCTTAAATGTAACCTCTCCTTTGAACACTTATCTGCAATTGTAGGTCACTTTGTACTTTTGATTACTTGGCAAGGGCAAAAGTTTTTTTTCTGAGATTTTAAGCCACAAATCCATAATACTACTAATAATAAACAGTAAAAATAATTCTAAATAAAGGCTGTACAAGTTGAGAGATATCCCTCAGTGCAATGGTTGCACACTGCTATGCCATTTGCAGGGGAATTCTGTTAAAAAAATGATATGTAAAATAATAAAGCATTATATTAGACAAATGTTAGCCCAAAAAATTAATGAAGGCTGCTTACAAAGGTGTAGAGGGAGAATGCTCTTTATAATATTACAGTGATAAGTCAAAAGCTGGGTGAATTTTCTTTTAACTGAAGATGTAATGTCATATACTACATTCTGCTATCTTGCTTATTTCCCATTTAATCATTTTCAATCAACCATCAGAGAGCTAAACGCTTTTTTTCTGTCAGTTTTCTTGTTGTTTTTGTCTACATCAACAGGTAAAAAATATTAGGTATGTTTGGTTTTATGCTTCGTCCTTTGTTTGTTCGCAATTATCTTACTGTTTGTAATACTTTTGCATTGACAGTATAAGCTAAGTGTGCTTTACTGGAAAAACAATAAAAATGTTTGAATTAAAAAAAATATATATATATTAGGTATATTAGGTTTCCACGTTAATATGTGTTTGTATAGCCTGCTTCACTAATTAGTAAAATTCCAACCAAAATTACTTACCGATCCTTCCAGAAGCTTTTACACGGTACACTAGCTGGATATGCTCAGCTCTCCTCACCTTTAGCAGGTGATCTGTGGGCTGTCAGCGTCTTTCTGTCACAATAGGTGAGCAAGCACCAAGCAACTCAAACAGAGCAGAACAAATAGGTGACGAAAGTGCGATATGGGTTCTTTATATACATCTTAAAACGTGAAACTTTTTATTCTGAAGAATGTAATAAAGTAAATGAATTGCAGGAACAACAACTTGCAAGCAGTAACTCAACTTTACTGAATTCAGAATGTGTAAACATGGATCCGCTCCAGGTGCGGCGTCTCAGTATACCGCGAGCTGTAGCTCGCGGTATACTGAGCTTAGGGTAACGGGAGGACGCTAGTTTGTGTCCTCCTGTTACCCTAAGGAGAACTATGGGGAAAAACACTGACCCCATAGTTCTCCTTTAACTTATAATTCTCAAAGGAATCACTTTCAGCTTAGCACTATGAAATAAAAAAATAACATAATATGTAGTTGCCAGTAAAAAAACTTTAAATGGAATCCTTAGCTAAACTCCAATTCCGAAACGCCAATATTTGTATTCTGTCTCATAATTTAAAAAAAAAGATCTTTCTTTAAAGTAACACTAAACTCAGGAGTTAAATCGCAAGTGCCTTAACTATTAACAAAAATGTGTCTTCTTTGTGTATCGCTTGGCTGTAGATCCTCAAATCATCTCTGAATTCATGCTGACACTGTCCTTCCTTCTGGAGGGTGGCTACTTTTGTTCTCTTTGGACCCAGTGTGAGTTGTAAAGGAGTCACCTCTCCAAGCTCACTCCTCTGATGGACTACAATCTCAATACAAATTAGTAAACTAATCATGAGATTATAGTCCATCATGGGAGTGAGCTTGGAGCGGTGACTACTTTTGTTCTCTTTGGTCCCTGTGTGAGTTGTAAAGGAGTCACCTCTCCAAGCTCACTCCTGTGATGGACTACAATCTCAATACAAATTAGTAAACTAAAGGTGAGATTGAAGTAATCACGGGAGCGAGCTTGTAGCGGTGGCTACTTTACAACACACATAGGGATCATGGGGAACAAAAGTAGCCACCTACCAGAAGGAAGGAAGTGTCAGCACCAATTCAGAGATGATTTAGGAATCTACTGCTGAGTGATACACAAATAAGATACATTTTTGTTAATAGTTAAGGTACCTGAATGTATTTTTAAGATTTAACTTTTGAGTTTAAAGTCACTTTAAATTTGTTATTTCTATAGTCACATATCATACAATCTGATGAGGGCACATTAGGAAATTCCTACAAAGCCTTTCAAACAGCATTCCCCAAATCAGTATGACCCTCATAGGAAGACCCTTAATTATCCTGTGAGGCTGCATAGTGTGTGTATGCAAATGTAAAAAAAATATATTTCCCCTATACCATATTTAGTTTAGGGTATCTTCATTTTATTATGCATGACAGAGTCTTCAGTTCGCACCAAAGGCTACCTTTTGTGTGGCAAAATAAAATCATAATGCCAATAGATAGCATCAGAATTCTAACACAGAGAACAGATTCATTGATATGCAGTTTGCATAAGTTAATGTATTCAGCAGATATTAACTCACATCCACAGACTCACATCCATCAAATTCAACCTTTTTTAAAGTGGAAGTTTAAAACAAATTGAAAGGAGACAGTTTTTAAGCAAAGGAAGCTTTGCATGTCTCTTCTGTTAAAAAACCCTTTTTACATGGCCCCATGCTATGTTGGCCCGCCCTAAGCCTCGGGTCTGAGCATCACTACGTCAAACATGCCCTCATGCCATCAATCTATCTCAAGTGGTGACACATTGTGCTTTATCCTCTTAATCATTTGCACACATGGCTACTCTTCGTAATGGGGCATATCCCTAAACACCCCCTCTCTTTTGGATTGTTTATCCCCTTCTTGTCATTTTATTACTTTGTCCTGTTTTACTGCTCCTTTGACGTTGTCATTTGCTTGTAATTGTATGACTTCTTTATTACAATAAAAATTACCTGTGAACAAAAAAAAATCCTCCAAAGAAATATACTTGTAAAAGAATACTCTGAACACCTAGCTTTTCCGCTGCTCACGTTAGTCCGTTCATGAGAAATCTTCATGTAAAATCCACTGAGATTCTTACACTTTCAGGAGTGTTAATCTCCTGGTTCCCCTGCAGTGCTTAGTGGTTCCACATGCAGACCTTTGGGGAAACAGTAGCGACATGGAGGTCAGCAGAAAGAACCAATCACACGTGGATTTCTCATGAACGGAGCAGCTTGGGCATCAGAAGTGGTAAGTATTCAGAATATACATGTATGCTTCTTTGGGGTTTTTGATTTAATGACAGAGCGGCTTTAAATAACTCTACAGCATCTGCTGCACACCAGATTTGTTGAACTGTTCAAGTTAAAAGAAGGTAAAAAAAAAATAAGATACAGTGGTTTAACAATTACTGAACTTTATTCTTTTAGCACATGTGGATGGGTGCCATTTTGGTATGGGGACACAGTAGGGGGTTCAGCTGCCATTGTGATGTGCAGGGTTCCTTGTGTGTCCCTATGGCTTTAAAGAGGTTGGGCTACCTCCTGGAGAACCTGCACCCAATTCATCCATTGCTATATATATGCTCCAAGATGGAGGCTCTCATAGATGAGAGCTAGGAATGCACTATACAGAGGGGTCTTGACGAGACAGTGCAGTTTCCACATGTTTTGCAAAAGTTGTGCAACTTAAACCTCTATTTTTAACCTTAGTAGTTAGACTGTGTACTTTTTTTGGCAGGCTGGCTGGCGAGTGTGCTGGGAATGTTTGTTTTTGTACTGTGTAAATCCCTTCCATGTGCACCTTGCTTTAAAGCTAGTTATAAATTGATGAGTGTGTTTGCCATTCGTTTCACTTGTTAGACCTGCCATACTTACATAGTATTTGAGGTTGAATAAATAAGTCCATCAAGTCCAACCTATTGTGTGTGTGTGTGTATAGGTCCCTGAGTCATCTCATTCTTAAGAGTACCTGTACCCCTGTACATTATGGTCTCTCAGGAAATCGTCCAAAAGCTTCTTGAATGATTCCACACTATTTGCTGAAATCACTGCTTGTGGCAGCGAGTTCCAGACCCTAACCGCGCTTACTGAGAAGAACCCCCTTCGCCCCTTGTGTTTGAATTTTTTTTACTACCAGTTTTAGGTGGTGGCCTCTAGTCTTTGTTACGGAATTAATCTTAAAGAGTTTGTTGCTAATGTTGCTATGACTATAGAACATCTTGTATAGTCCCCCCTTAATCTCCTTACTTCCAGAGTGAACATATTTAAATTTAGTAGCCGTGTCCCATAGTTCTGGTCCTCCATCCCCTTGATGAGTTTGGTTGCCCTCCGCTGGACTCTCTCCAGCTCAAGGACATCCTTTCTGTGCACCGATTCCCAAAACTGCACTGCATACTCCAGGTGAGGCGAACCAGTGATGTGTAAAGTGGCAAAATTATAGACCTGTCCCTGCAAAACATTCCCTTCTTGATGCAGGACAGGATCCTACTGGCTTTGCTTACAGCAACCTGGCACTGTAATCTATTATTCAGTTTATGGTCTACAGTGACCCCCAAATCTTTCTCCATTTCCAACTTCCCTAGCGGCATACCCATAATTGTATAACCCATTTGCTTATTTTTAATCCCAAGGTGCATAACTTTGCATTTATCGACAATAAACCTCATCTGCCACATAGTTGCCCACTCCCCTATTTTAACCAGGTCCTCCTGCAATGTTATACTATCTTGGTCCGTTTCTATTACCCTCCCAATTTTGATATCGTCAGCAAACACTGAGATATCGCTGTTTACTCCGTCCGCGATGTCGTTAATAAACAGGTTGAAAATCATGGGTCCCAGCACAGAACCCTGAGGCACACCGCTAATGACACTAGCCCAGTCTGAAAGGGCGCCATTTATTGATACTTCCTGTACCCGTTCCTTTAGCCAGTTCTCTATCCATGTACACACCCTTCCATCTATGCCCATGGACCTCAGCTTGTATGGTAAGCATTTGTGTGGTACCGTATCAAAAGCCTTTGAGAAATCCAGATACAGTATACCACATCCACAGAGCTCCCTCCGTCCAGATCTCTACTTACCCCCTCGTAAAAAGTCAGTAGGTTAGTCTGACAGAAACGGTCTTTCCTAAACCCATGCTGATTGTCATTAATTATACCATTATCCTGAACAAATTCTACCAAGTAGTCCTTAATCATTCCCTCTAACAGTTTACAAACTACCGATGTAAGACTAATTGGTCTGTAATTCCCCGGTTGGCATCTTGCCCCCTTTTTGAATATTGGAACTACCGTAGCCCTCCGCCAGTCACTCGGAACTCTACCAGTAATTAGAGAGTCCTTCAAAATTTTAAGGACTATAACCTCGCTTAGTTCCTTGAGTATCTTGGGGTGCAGGTTATCTGGTCCCAATGCTTTATTTGCATTAAGTAGATTAAGTCTTTGTTGTATCCTGGTTTCCGTCAACCACTTGGCTATATTTTGTGATGAACTATGTGTTTTATCATGGACGTCAAACCCGTTTCCCTCCTGAGTGTATACTGACGAGAAAAAAGTTTTCAGCACTTCGGCCCTCTCCTTGTCATTTGTGACTAACTTCCCGCTTTCGTAACTGACCCCTGAGACCGTAGGTTACATAGTTACATAGTATTTGAGGTTGAATAAAGACATAAGTCCATCAAGTCCAACCTATTGCGTGTGTGCATTTATGTTTGAGCTGGTGTGTGCGTGTGTATGAGTCCATGTGTGATTTTGCTCTTAGGAGTACTTGTACCCATGAATGTTATGGTCTCCAAGGAACCCGTCCAGAAGTTTCTTGAATGATTCCACACTCTTAGCTGAAATCACTTCCTGCGGCAGTGAGTTCCAGACCTTAACCGCTCTAACTATGAATAACCCCTTGCGCCCCGTGTGTTGAAATTTTTTTTCCACCAATTTTTGGTGGTGTCCTCTGGTCTTTGTTATGGAATTAACCGTAAAGAGTTTGTTAATAATGTTGCTGTCACCATTAAACAGTTTATACAAGAAAATCATGCCCCCCTTAATCTCCTAACTTCCAAAGAGAACATATTTATTTTTGTTTCATAGTTCAGGTCCTCCAACCCCTTAATGAGTTTGGTTGCCCTCCGCTGGACTTTTTCTAGCTCAAGGACATCAAGAGCATCAATACCATAAATACAGTATATAAATTATATCTAAATGCAGAACACATAGGTGGGGAATTTATCAAGCAATTGCGAGTGTCTGAACTTGCATGGAATATATTTCATGCACTTTGCGCCAGAATTATGATGAAAGTATAATGTTATTGATAAATTAGGTTTATTAGAATCCAGGAAAGAAGACTCGTAACTCCAGGAAAAAAGCTGTCGCTTCTTGAAGAGGTGGTCATGGGGACTTTTTAAGTTGTGATTGTTTTCTTAGGTGATTCCGCAGTTTCAGACAGCCGCAGAACAAGTGCAGATGAAAACAGGTGCAAAAAATATGCAATTGGAAAAGTAGTCCAAGCTCTGGTCAAAACAGGGGCACGTGTTAAAAGACAGATTTGCACATAAAAAAAAAATATCTAAGAGGCTAAAACTGTCGCAATTGCTTTGATAAATTCCCCCCAAAGAATGTAACATATAATAAAACATATATGTAATCGAAAATAATACATGCATAAATTCATTACAGATATATAAGATTTTTAACAACAATTCATAATTAATGGCTCAATGATATGACAATGATAATTGAAATTAATAAATCACCCAATTCAGTATTGCAAAACCAAAATTCAAAAACATAAAAAAACTGTAATTGAAAAAGCCACTAGATGGCACTACAAATCATATACTATTCCCCAATAAACACATAACAAGTGACACTGAATATAATCTTAAGGGGGGCCCAACACCTTGCGATTATCGTACGATAATCGCGGGAAATCCCGCGGTCATACGATAATCGCAAGGTGTATGGAAGGAGTGCAACCGTTTTTACTGTATGGTCGCACGTCTTTTGTCGAACCAGCATGCTAGAAAACCCGCCGAGAAATCGTACGATTGTCGGCGGGTTTCTCGCCTGCTCGTTCGACAACTGCGGAATGGACCGGTGTGCGCACGTGCACACTGCTCGTTCAGCATTGTGGTCATCGGAAGATAAGTGTAAAGCTCCTTATTTTACAAAGGGCTGCTTTTATAAGTTCTTCATTTTAGAGCCTTGCTTTTTCAAATGATACTTTTGCTGCATATTGTACCAGCTTATCCGGTACTGTCAGAATACAATACCCCAAAGGGAAAGGGGGGGTCCCCTCCATTCCCGCTGCTGGTGTGAATGGGGGGAATTGAGAGTATGGCATAGGGGCATTTATTAATGCTATTTGCCACTGCTATTCCACTTTAAATAGAAACTACTAGTTTCAGGTCAATGTTATATTAGTTTGATTTTTAATACATGACAATGATTTCTAAGAGCACTATAGGTTACCTGAAAAGACAGCAAAGCAATCAGCATCTCTGCTCAGAAAAGGCTAGATCTCACTGTAATCTCTAACAAAACCTTTTGATAAGGGATGCACAATGATATGATGCACATGTGTCCTAAAATTCTTACTTATTATATACAGCTTAAGAGGCGAATACAAATAAATATTTATTTACTTGACTCAAAAAGATTTTTTTGAAGGGTATTTATTTATAAAGCAATTTTACCAAATTAACAATAATACATCTACCTACGATGAAAACAACCCACAGGCAACATACAGGTTGCAGAACACAACGAACAAGTTATTTTATTTCTTTAACCTAGACCATAAAAGAATTAAGCAAATATACAAAACCACTATACTTTCCATGTCATGCCATCTAGTGGTGAGATAAATTAAGTCTCCTATCTTGTTATCTGCAGAAACACAAAGACCTTAACTGCTACCGTGTTTCCCCGAAAATAAGACACTGTCTTATATTTTTTTGGCTCAAAAAAAAACACACTAGGTCTTATTTTCGGGGTAGGTCTTATTTTTTTATTTTTTATGTACAACAATCCACACCTATTCATGTACAACAGTCTACATGTATTCATGTACACAAATATGGTGATCAGGACAATCAGGGGTGCCTAACCTTTGCTAGAGCAATTTGGTAACCAATCGCTGGCCAGAATGGCCGAAGCACACTTTCACTATCGATTCCTCACAGGCGGAGAGCATTTGGTATCACTCCGCCTGTGACAGGAGGCGGGGCTATAGAGGAGGCATCGGCTTATGCGGCTCTGCTCCCTCCTCTGTCGCCTCGCTTCTTTTAGCGCTGGCTTCGTTGGCACCGCTGACTCTCTCCTGCCTCTCCCACGGCTCTTCAAGTTCCCCCTTATGCCACCACCGGCCCTGGGAATGGTCACAACTAGGTCTTATTTTCGGGGTAGGTCTTATATTTTAGCAATTCCCAAAAATAATACTAGGTCTTATTTTCAGGGTAGGTCTTATTTTCGGGGAAACAGGGTATAAAGTTGTGAACGATACAGTTAGGGTTAATCAACATAAAAAATATAAACTATACCAGAATGGAAGAATTAAAATCATTATTATGGTAAACTGAAAAATTACAGGATTCATTAAGGAATATTTGTCAAGCAAATTAGGGACAAGTTTAGACATAAATCAGTCTGTTTGAAAAAGTGTGTGACAGTTTTTGTGTATTAGTAACCCCTAGCACCTGTAATCCTGTTGCATTAAATTGGCTGTCAGATGAGGAACGTGAGTTTTCGAATAGGCCTGTAAACACGAAGGAGGAATTCTATAAGAATCATGTAAAAGCACTTGCACCGCATCTATGTGATATCTACAATAGTTGCCTTACATCTACCCCCTTCTATGTGTGAGGGACATATTACTTTGATTTATAAACCTCCTAAGAATCCCTCTCATTGTACCTTATACAGATCTATTGCCCTATTAAATTGTGATCTTAAAATCTAAATGAACGTGTTTAGTTAGAGACTCAATAGCTTTGTACACCATCTGATTGATCCAGACCAAACGGGCCTTACTCCACATAAGTCCACTGATATTAATATTTGAAGGCTGTTTACTAACATTCATGCCTCTCATGTTAACATTGGTACTAGGACTATTGCTTCCCTGGATATAGAAAAAGCTTTGGAAACAATGAATTAGTCTTATTTGTGGGAAGTTCTTAAAAAGATGGGCTTTCCAGCTGACTTTATCCGGTGTTTGCAGTGTCTTTACAGTAGTCCTGTTGCTGCTATCAGGCTGGGTGGGATGCTCTCCACTTTCTTTCTGCTGCGGCAAGTACATGTCAGCCTTGTTCATTATTGCAATGGAACCCATTGAGGAGGCTCTTAGAATTTCCCCATCTGTGCAGGGGCTAAGGGTGAGGTGGCTAGAGGACAGGATGGCCCTGTACTCAGACAATCTCCTGTTGTTTCTTAGTAACGCAAGGTCATCTTTGAAGGGGGGCACTACAGTGCCTGATGGGGTATCCCATATCAAAATATTGTCTGATACTCTACAGGAACAGAAAATAATGTACTTTGCTACTTGGCACTGTTGTTATTTGGTACTGGCTACACATTACTACAGATATCTGCAGCTGGCCCGTGCCTTCAGTGCTCAGTTCCCTCAACAGTGTGTGGAGTTGCACAGTACTTTACTTGAATATTTACAGGGTTATTCACAAAAGGGTGAAGAGTTTGGAGAAGTGAACAATCTAGGACAACATAGCTGATATGTAAAAATTCTCCTATTCAGCTCTTTCCAGTTCAGCTATGGTGTCCTAGATGACATTTTTTGCTACTCTTGTGTTGTTCACGGTGCCATCCGTGGTCGCCACAAGCACCCACCTCCTTCTGTAGGTTTACTATTGTTCCGGTAAGGAGTGCGGCTGGTTATCTATTACATAGTACTATGCGTCCCCAGTTGTTTACAAACATTGGAGTGATCACTCTAAATGTTTGCTCTGCACACAGAGGATCGGTAAATATAACTGATATTTACCGATCCTCAGCTCTCCATCCTGATCCGCTCGGCCACCCACAAAGGGGCGGCACAGCCTGCAGCGTCTCTTTGGATCCCTGCTGCGCTCCCCAGCCAGTATGGGCAGTGGGGATCCGAGGAGAAATGAAGCGCTGAAGCTGGCGAGAGGGGCGGAGGAGAGAGCACTGTCACTTCAAGATGGCCGATCGGCGGGGATGCCAGAAGCTGCAGTCTGTGCCTCTCCTCTACTCCTGGCCACCCTATGTGGCCGCCTGGCGCCCCTGTTTTTTACTGGCTGTGTCCTGTTGGGCAGATTTTTCTTCACTTCCTGTCCTGGAGATGCTACAGAAAGTGTGAAGAAACCTGTACGAAGTCAGGGGAATTATCTTAGTTATCAGAACCGGTGCCCCTATTGGAAGATTTGCTCTCACCTCTTTTTCTGGTGATGAGAACTCTCATTACTTTCTGTCTCAGTGATAATAATCACCACGGCAAATAAAGTGGTGAATCTCCCCGGCAAGGACACAGACAGCAATAAAAAGTTATGAGTGGTTATCATTTCTTCACTATCTAAAAAAAAATGTTTTGCAATACACACACTTTAAACCTCTAACTGTAGCTGTCCCTTTATACGTAACCAAGTTAACCATAAAACCTTAACAAAGAACTCCAGGCATTTTAAAAATTAACCCTTGCAGTGGGGCTACCCATGCACTGCAAGGGTTAAGTTCCCATTTTGGGCTAGGGGCTAAAATAAAAAAAAAAGGATATACGCACCTGATCCTTGGTCCTGCCTAGCCGCTAGACTGGTCCCCGCAGCCTCTTCTCCCCTGGGCTCCAGCAGTCTAAGTACCGCTGAAGTCCATTGACTTGCATTGAACGTGAGGACATTCCACAACCGCAGCGGAACCGAGGATCAGGTGAACGTATCTTCTTTATTCTGGCCCAAAACAAGCACTTAACCCTTGAAATGCCAGGGTAGCCCCACTACAAGGGTCAATTTGTAAAATGCCTGGAGTGCTTCTTTAACTACCACCTAAACTATAAGATCTATACTTACCTTATTAGGCCAATACTTTGGCACAATACAAAACACAGACAGCTCCCAGCACATTTACCAGCTAGCCTACAACAAAACAAACACAAGACCAAGTGCTCCATGCATGTGATGCCCTGGGGGTATTCCACAATGAATTAATCATGATGATGATGCTTCAACAATGAAGAAATACTAAACTCAGAAATTAGATAATAAAAATAGCTTCTATTATACAAACAATAAATGACTGTGTACCTTTTTTGCCATAGTTCAGCTCTAAATGCTCCAAAATCTGTTTCAATGTTCTCCAGCCACAACTTCCTGCCAGAGGGTGACTACTTTTCTTCTCCATGGTCACTATGTGACCATGGAGAACACACACTTTTTTTAAGGTGCACTGCTGCCTATTCATTTTGTATGGGCTGTCTAACCCAGAGTGCTCCAACAAGTGCAAACAGGTGCCCTTACAATGACGGCAATTTTGCCAGACAGAAAGTGAGGGAAAATGTCCTACAGGGACAAAGACCACAATACATTCAATATTCTACTTTAAAAAAAAATTATTGTTGCTGTTGGAAATTTTCCTTTTTTTTCCTCGGTTGTAAAAGCATTGTCACCAAGACAGTAAATGATGGGAAATCTTTCCAACAGAAGCCCAGATAGCTGTAAAAGCATCACAGGGTTCATAACCCTTTCCAGCTCTATCCAAGACTAAAAGAAAAAAAAAAAAATCTATGGTTGGATATGCACGTTAAGATTTATTAAAGGAATCCTCTTTATGACTGCCTAAAGAATTTGTGAACTTGAAAAGTTCATACACTGGATGAAACTGTTTTACAGAGCCTGTTTTTTTCTGTGAAAACAAAGTCCTCAATTTCTTTTTCGGCAGCCCTAGTTATAAATGAACAGGAATCATCTATACTGAGTGTTCCTGTTCATACATAACATGAGGGCAGAGTGTGTTTACCATATCCACAATCATGAATGAACAGGAGGTGATGTAGATCACTTTCCATTCATTCATAATTGAGGACACAGTAAACATACTCTGTCCTCAACTATTTACAAACACTCAGCGATCACTGGGTGTTTGTACTCGCTCTCGATCCTGACTCCTGCTGTCACAGGAGGCTGAGCGAGCGGTGCGGGAGGAGAGCTCAGCTTCCTGTGACAGGAATCTCCACCCACACCGCCGCTTTCCATCCTGGATTCGCTGTCATAGGAGGCTGGGCGGGGCAGTGTGGGAGGAGAGCTCAGCCTCTTGTGACAGGAATGGCTGTCTCCACCCACACTGCCGGTCCCCTGATCTGTGACAGTATGCTGAGCGGTGCGGGGAGGATAGACGCCGGCCGTTCACCGCCCTCTCTTCCCGCACTGCTTGTCCTCCTGTGACACTTTCTCACGGATGCACCGCTATTTTGGCCAAAAAAAATTGCACTTTCGGCATATTGCCAAAAGTGCAATTTTCGGCTGATATGTTTTGGCAGTCGAAATATCGGTGCATCCCTAAAGGTTGCTTAGATTATGAGCATTTTATTCTTTTATTTTCTACACGGACAGCTTCAATCCCACTCCAGCTCAAACTGTGAGCAATCAGGAGAGACCTGCACTTTTTTTCTAAAGCCGAATGTCAGATAAATATAAAAGACACAGATTAATGCAGCTCTGTATTTAGCACAACATATGCTGTACTTTTTTTCAAATATAAGCAATCTAAAATTTGACTTGGTATCTTGCAACTGAACATACAAAAGACTGGCATAGGGTTTCAATTGTTGTGCTGCCATGCTCATGTGCCTTCAAGCAGAAAGAAAGTAACAAGCTCATCAGTGTGCTGCTACACAGGCAGGGACAAGACCTAGTTGTATTACTTAAACCCACCTCTAGGCAAAACTGGAAAAAAATCCCGCATCATGTAATTCACTGTAGCATCTTGTATGTGAAAGAAACAAAAACAAAAGAGCGCCTCCATCGCATAAAACCGTTTTAATGAGACAGATTTAAACAGATAAAAACATACTCACAAAAAGGCATTTTTACAGGCATGAATAGGTAAAATCGTGAAAAGCTTAGCCCACCGGCTACTCTTCCTCCCTGAGGTTAACGTTTCTGAGGCCACGCCTCCTTCGTCAGAACCAATAGGGAGTGTTCTGTTGACTCCCTTTTTAAAGCGCGACTCAGCTCAGGCTTACCATTAAGAAACACCTGGGGTCACTGGGATTCGAAATAAATGTTCCCGCTTAAGCAGAAGTCATATTATAAATTATCTTCATAGCTATGTTTATATCTGGAGGACTACGATCATTTATATATAAAAAACAAATTTGCGTGATAGCATGATCCAAAGGAGAAAGTTTCTAACAATAAATATATAAATACAAATAGGGCTACAATTGTTTAGCCCAGATATATTATATACATATCTAAACATAGAATTAAAAAACGAATGCTAGTTTTATATATAGCCTAAAATAATTGTAGAGTTTAGAAGGCTTTATAAGGTGTTTTGATGAGAATTGAAAAGTGTTTAAATGAGATCGGGGATGTGTGCCGACAAATTCTGTCTCAGCTTTTCGCGGCTGCATGAAATGGCACTGTGCGACACATGCATCATGCTGGATAATGTTCAGGTGCAAAGAAAGTGTATATTGAAGGAGTATATAAAGGGGAGACAAGGGGGAAGATCTGTATAAGTTAATTGGATAACGAAAAAACCCAAAAGGATTTGGGATGAAACAATTAGGTTATTCAGAGTCCATAGTCGTTAAAACATAGACTAAGTAATGAGAATCAAAAACTGGGTGGTATCTAAAACGGACCTTGTAATTGATGGTGCTATATTGCCACAGTTGTTTAATAGAGAGAACTGAATTCTTGATAAGGGGTTAAGTGAAAAAGATGAATCTGTATCTGGACCTCAGTTACAGTGTCACAAAGCCATAAATTGTAGCAAAGCCAATATAAAACACAATATATAAAAACGTTAATAGCACACATATTTATACAGCAAATCTTCTAATACAAGAGAAGGCTCTATGTGAATTAGGAACGAAGTTGGAAGGGGAGCACAAATGCTGTGAAACAGAATATATATATGGTATTAGTCTATAGTATTTCCTAGTGTATCAGCCATTTGCATACTTGGAAGAGTTTGTTTTACTCGTTTTTTGTGTGCATAAATTGCACAAAAAGGAATATGGTTTGTTGGTTGGATCACAATGTATATATATAAAAAAAAGGCACTCATATCTTACTTTGTAAGGGGTGAAGCTGCAACTATAGGTGATTACATTATAGTGTATACCTAATGTATATGGGTTCCCCACCGATTAAACGATGCCCTAATAGTATGACAGGAGTGTATATAGAGAAATTTATAAAAACACCAGAAAAATATATATAGATAAACAGAAAAAGCTATATATATCTATAGAAAGAAATTCTATGTGAATGGTCACGGCAACGATAATGGTGAAAATGTATAAAAGCATGTAAAACTAGAAGCAACGCATGTAAAAAATCCATATCTAGTTGTACCCTATGTACATTTCGGGTATATAGTCCAAAAATGGAGGTGGATTGTAGTTGGGACAATATTGCCTATTACCCCCCTGACCATTTATACTGCCGTGGCTAGTTCTAGCCCCTCATTCAGTCCTACTGGAAATAGACTGTTTAGAGTATATATCCAGTAGGCTTCCCTGCGGCATAATTTTTTGTACCTGTTCCCTTCGTCTAGATCTGTGGAGATTACCTCAATCCCATAGTTTAAGACCCTCCGGATTGTGATTGTGGAATTGAAGAAAATGTTTTGGAAGTGAGTGGTCGTCTACCTTTTTCTGGATATTTCTTTTATGTTCTCCGAACCTCACACGCATGGCTCTAATGGTCCTTCCTACATATAGTTTTCCACAGGGGCATAGGATACCATATATAACATAGTTGGAAGAGCAGTTAATGAATTGTTTGATCTTAAAATTTTTTCCATTTTGTCCTTCTATGTTTTTCTTTCTGTGCCAGTGGAAGTGGCACGCCCCACAATTCGCTACATTACACCTAAAACTTCCAGTTTGGCCAAAAAGTCCTTTATCACATCCCATGTTTTTACGTGACTTGGTTTTACTAGGAGCTATCAGACTACGTAGATCTTGGGGTTTCCGAAAAATTACCTGGGGGGCTCTGGGAAGATTTTTCTCTAGAAACGGATCTTCCTTCAAAATCGCCCAATGCTTCTTTAGAATTACAGAGATTTGAGGTGCCAATCCATTATATTGTGTACAGAAATGAGTTTGATATTTCTTATTGTTGTCCTTTTTCTTTTGTTTGGCCCTAGTGGTTTCTTTTGATGGAGAGCTTTCGCAAGGGGATACTCTGTGTTTTGTGAATGCTTTGTTGATGAGATCAATGTTATATCCTTTATCTAAAAATTTGCTCTTTAGTTTTTCCCCTTGCTCAATGTAGTCCGCATCTAGGGTACAAGTTCTCCTCAACCGTCCGAATTGACCATCCGGCACATTTTGAATCCAACGTGGATGGTGGCAACTCCTCGCATGTAAATAGGAGTTGCCTCCAGAGGGCTTAAAATGTGTCTTAGAGATGATCTGCCCTTCTTTATCTGTGCCCAGTTCCAAGTCGAGAAACACCAAATGATCTTTATTGGCTACATATGTAAAATCCAATTTGTAAGGGTTTTTTCTACAATAGTCCACAAAATTGGTGAGGCTGGCTTCTGTTCCATCCCAGATGATAATGATATCATCTATATACCGGGCGAACAGAACCAGATGTGCACCAAACGGGTTATTGGCCCAGATGAATTGGTCCTCCCACCATCCCATAAAAAGGTCTTATATGTGGGTGAAATCTGCCGATCAACCTCGGAGTTTGTCCTGGCTCTGCTACTGCCCAGGTGTTGTTGCCGCTCCTGGTTGAAATGGCATCACACTGCCACTGAAATCTTTAGGACTTTGAGGACCCCACTGATGGAGCTTGGGCAAAGTAAAGGCATCTATGTAAAGCAGTTTCCATGTTATTTACATCTCTACTATTTCCCTGCCATTCCTTCCTTCATCTCATCCACCACCAAAATAACCAGTATCAGAAAGCCAACATCACCTCCTACATTATATAACAACGCTCAGGCCTAGGCCCGAGCATTGCAACATGGAAGAAGGTCACCTGCTCCCCAATACCACAGTGTACCAGCTGTGGTGGAGAAAAGCAGGAGGGGAATTTAGTTTTTGAAAAAGTATGATTTTATTAGAATTTTTACATGCAAAGCATGTAAAGCAGTATATGAATTCCTAAAAGATTTGTGCTAATTTTTACACACTAAACATTTTAGGTGGTACTAACATTTTGCTAACAGAACCGGACTTAATTGCAGCTGAACATTTCTAAAGTGGACTGAAAGAACGAGAGCTAAAATGTTTACAGTACAGTAAACAAAGTTCAACTTTAGTTTTTTTTTTATGGATTATTCTTTTAGTCTGTGTAGTAAAAGTAGTAATTGCAGTACTTACATTCCCCATACCGGGACAACTGAGCGCTGTCCAATGATGCATTACACTATAAACTCAGGCTGTGCAATGACACGTACCCAGAGCCCAGGGGTTGTGTCAGTGACACCCTGGGACCACAGAAGGAAGTTGGATGACACGTGGCATTATTCAGGATGGCAGAAGGGAGTGGACCAAAGCACAAGGAGGACCAAAAGAGCAGCGCTTGCACCTTTCCAACATGTGAACACCATTCTATGCAGCACTGAAATCTGCCCACCGGTACAGAACAGCACTGATCACATGACTGCATGGATTAAACCTAAAATTAAAAGTATTTATGCTTTAAACTCCTAAAAATTATGTGTTGGAGGTGGGGGAGCCAGTTGGAAGCTGGAGTTGGCATTCAAATAGCGGTATTCTGCACAGGCACTGTGAAAAAGGACAAGCAAATATTTGAGTGTTTACTGGGCACTCAAGAACTACAAAATGTAGCTTCCATATAACACTTGCTGTTTGGAAGTAATGGTTGTACTTCACATAACTAAAAGGGATATTTGGATACAAATGAAGTGCTTCAGTCTTTTACCCCATGCATATAGTAAACATATTGGGGGAAATTTATCAAAACTGGAGCAGACAAAATCTGGAGCAGCTGCCCAGGGCAACCAATCAGCTGCTCTTTTCAGTGTGTTCAGTTAAGATTTGAAAATGAAAGAGAGAAGCTGATTGGTTGATATGCACAGCTGCTCCAGTTTTGATAAATCCCACTCACAGTTTTTAACTCCACTGTTCAAAAATGACCCAAGTATCCAGTCACATCTGCTACAAATATACATGCAAAAAGTCCTCTATAAAGTAAAGTTTCACATTTCAGTGGAGTGTTGTCCTGAAACCTCTCCAACTGTGCTCATAAAGTAGTCAGAGAACAGGTCCCGGATTCTATGCACATACAAGGGAGCACGCACAGGCTTAAAGTCCACTTGTTGTAGGTTATATGTTACAATTTCATCATCAGTGTGTCCTTCTTTCTGGTGAACATAATTGTGAAGGATACAACAAGCTCGTACAACAGTTCCTGCTGTATCCACATTTAGCTGCATGGTGCTGTTCAAAACTCTCCATTTATTTAATAAAATATTGAAGGCACACTCCACCACACGTCTCGCTTTGCCTAGTCTGTAACCAAAAACTTTCTTTTTCTTAGTAAGTCCTCTATGGGCGTAAGGACAAAGAAGATTTTCAGAAAGGCCAAATCCTTCACTAGCAACCATGACAAAGGGGACAGCTGGCTCAGTTTTTCCTGGCAGTGGCTGCCTTGGTGGAATGTTAAATTTTCCCTCTGCCAGTTTGCTTCCCATAGGAGAAGAGCGGAAAGATTTAGTGTCAGCAGAGCTTCCAAAGACATCTATGGCCACAAAATGATAGGAACTGTCAACTATGGCTGTTAACGCCATTGAAAAATGTCTTCTGTAATTATATGTCCGTGATTCTGACATTGGAGGCATCAGAATCCGAATCAGCTTTCCATCTAATGCCCCAATACAGTTTGGAAACTGCCAATGTTGCCAGAACAGGTCTGCATTCTCCAACCACTGCTGTTGTGTAGGCTCAGGCATCATGGAACTATTTAGCTCTTCCCAGATGGCTTGGCATGTTTCTTTTAAAATCTTCCCTATTGTTGTAGTGCCCATGAGGAAAAGAACGCGAAGGGAGGCAAAGGACTCACCAGTGGCAAGATATCTAATTTTGAAAGCAGAAAAAAAAAATGATTTCATTCCGTGCACATGATACAGACTACTGAAGTAACTGCAAGCAGGAAAATGAGAAAAGTCATGCAGTAATTTCCACAAGTTAGTTATATACTCAAATGAAGTGCATTAACTGTATTGGATGTTTACTACTCCACAATGCTCAGGTGTTCACCATTGTATATTTAAGATGACTCCACTGCAGAAGTTGTGTTTTTATTATATACTCAGTAGGGCTGTCCCGATAGCACTTTTTCAAGACCAAGTACAAATACTTGCCCTGAGGTACTTGCCGATACCAATTACCGATACTTGGCACATGTGACATTTTTTCTAAAACAACACAGACTAATGATTTTAGGGCAGTTTCTCACCAGGCTGTGTCCAGATCTCACCAGGGCTGAATAGAGATCTCACCAGAGCTAAATACAGATCAGACAGAATCTGTACGCAGCCTGGTGACATCTGGACTCCAGATCCAATTCAATAATAGCGCATATACTGTGAGGGTGATTTTCAAAGGTGTACGTTTAAAAAAATGCTAGTGTGTTTGCACACACACAGTGCTGATGCACCTATCTCGTGAGAGCAGGCTTTTTTCAGGGACGCCAAACATTCTAATTTCCAGCATGTGTCAGAGTGCCCACTTACATTGCTAGGCTCCATCAGAGTGCCCCTTTAGAATGTTTAACCCCATCACTGCCTCACATTGTGGCCGCTTCTGGTAGGTTGTTTCATGTTTTTGTACTGGTACATGCTGAACAAATCGGAACATGTAAATCCTGCTTTTTAGCAATTTTCATCATTTTAACAGAGAAATAACTGTTGCACTTTGCTATAGCGGTGCTTTTTACTATTTTTTTGGGTGGTTTGGCAGAGTAAACTATGATCCTGTCAGGAGGATTGTAGATTATTACAAAGGATGTCATTGTGCAGCTCAGAATACATTCCCCACATTGCTTTCTCTACTGATCACCGTGACGACTTATCTCAGCCTTTCACAGCTGTTACGTGAGATAAGTTTTCTTTTCGCAGGTTATTAAACAGCCTCTGCACAGCCGAGAAAAACAAAGAGATCTGCTGACTAAAGTTAACTCGTGATAAAGCTAGTTTTATCACGGTTTATTAAACGTACACCAAAATCTGGAGCAGCTGTGCATGGCAACCAATTAGCTTCTCTCTTTCATTTTCAAATCTTAACTGAACAAACTGAAGAGAGCAGCTGATCGGTTGCCCTGGGCAAATGCTCCAGATTTTCTCTGCACCAGTTTTGATAAATTCCCCCCCATTATGTAAGTACTTTATATACCGTTCAGCTGTAGAAGGTGCTCATACATATGCTTCACATTGCTTAGAACTGCATTCCAAAGCCAAAACTAATTTACATGTTAACTGCCATTTTTCTTTTTACTTAACTTTACTGCTATAACACTGTAAGCCCTCACGGGCAGGGCCCTCTTTACCATCTTGTCTTGAATTGTATTGCGATTGTAATGTCTTCCTTATATTGTAAAGCGCCGCGCAAACTATTGGTGCTATATAAATCCTGTATAATAATCACATAGGGAGCTCACACGCCAAAGATCATGCATTGCTTTGTCAGCTGTGGCCAAAAAGTTTGTCGCTTCCAGCTTCATTCAGCACAGGGATGATCAGAGAACAGATGTTTATTATTTGTAACTACATACAGAAAAGTGGGTTTTTTTTGAGAGGTATAACACCAAAATTTGATTTGATCACTACAAGGTTAACCTACTCCCATACTAGCCCCACAGTTGATGTTACAAGCCTCTGCCGTTGAGATCCTGACAGAGCAGTTAGGGGCGTTACAACCACTGAGGCAACAATTCACTATTGTATTTCTAAAACAGATGTTTATTAATCATCTTCTGCCCCACCTGCTGACGTGTAGGACTTTACCTTTGGCAGCCTGTAGAATGATTGGACGGCCGTATATAACTTTCATTGTAAAGCCGACAGTTGACATTACACATTTAAGCAACTAGGAGTCTGCATAAAAGGCCCTTGTAATCAGAGACTTTCTGTGCTCCTGGTGCTGCTGTTTGCTGTCTGGGAATCAGCTGCCTCACTACCCGAATCCATGGTGAGGGATGCTGGAGCCAGCCACGCCAAACTTGTGCAAAATGCTTTTTTGTCAAAGCCGGTGGAAGTGCGTCACCCACTACGCAGGAAATGACACTGCACACTGCCTGCTCACCAAGCCTTCTGGAGTATGGGGAGATCCAGTGTCCCCTGCAACTTATGCCTGGCAAAAAAAAGGACACCTCTACTCATTTGGGCTTCTCTGCACAACCAGCGACCAGAAGACAGCCAAATCTGAAGCAGCTGTGCAACCAATCAGCGTCTCTCTTTCATTTTCAAATCTTAACTGAAGACAGAAGCTGATTGGTTGCCATGCACAGCTGCTCCAGATTTTGTCTACTCCAGTTTTGATAAATTTCCTTCCCTGATGTTCTGTACAGAAGGTGGTAGAGAAGAAAGGGATTCTTGCACACACAGAAATTGAGTGGAACACAAAGTGGACGGGGGTTGGGGGATTCTGAACATAGAGGTAGGACTGTAATGGTCGTAATAACAGTTCTCCCAAGCATTTTTCTCCAAATACGAAGCACATACCTTAGGGTTACAATAAGACGTTCTTCAGGGGTTATGCTCTTTCTCATATTTGTGGTCATCCTCATTAACCTAGGACGCAGCACCTCTAAAAGACCATCAAAAGTATCAACAGACATCCGGGTGTAGCTGTAGAACTTCTCTGGATACTTTCGAAGATCTCTGAACAAAACGGAAAAATGTCCAATCGAAAGCCTCTGAGAAATTAGTGGATGAACCCAGAAGCGACGCTGGCGTTTTCTCCTCTGATCCAAGGCTTTCCTTCTCCTCAGCAAAAGCATCATTGTAACCATCGTGCTCATTTCATTGTAAAAATCCATTGTAGAATACTCACTCTTAATTTGTCAACATAAATGTCAGTGAATGAGAACAGGTAGTAGTAAATTGTGACAGAATGGAGTCTCCTGGTAAAAAAATAAAAACAATGAAAGATATTTTCCATTACATCACTTATTAGATCACAAATGCTAGCGCCCTGTTTATGCGAGATAATTAAACCTCACATCTGCTGCAGGAGGTGCACCGAAATGAAAATGTCTAAACTGAAACGAAACCGAAATAAAATAAAATGTAAAATTTTATTTCTGAAACGAAACCGAAATAAAATGTCAGGCAGAAACCGAAAAAAAATTTTTCTAACCTTTTCAATTTTTTACAAGTATTTTATTTTTATTAAATATTTTGATTTTTTTACTTTTAGGGGCTTCGAGGAAATATTAGGGGACTAAACAGACCACTGAAATTTCCCTTTTAAAATAGAAAAAGAGATTGAGAACACAGTTCAATCTCTTTTTCTGCAGCCCCAGTTATAAATGAACAGTAATTCTCTATATTGAGTGTTCCTTTTCATTCATAACTTGTGGAGATTGTATGTTTACCATGACCACAATCATGAATGAACAGGAAGAGATATAGATCACTTCCCATTCATTCATAACTGAGGACACAGTAAACATACTATGTCCCCAATTATTTACAAACACTCAGCGATCACTGATCGCTTGTACCTGCTCTCCTTCCCGGATCGCCTGTCACAGGAGGCTGAACGAGCGGCGCAGGGAGATCTTGATCTCCTCTGACAGCTGACTCCTCCCCCACACGCCGGCCCGGCCTTCTGTGACCGCTTACAGCGCTCTCCGCCCGCACACCGCTCTCCTGATCTGTGACAGGAGGCCGAGTGGTGTGGGAGGAGAGACACCGGCCACTCACAGCTCCCCCGTTCCGCTCGGCCTCCTGTGACAGTTTCTCTCCTCGCTGGACGCTGTGATGTGTCAGCGGGGAGGAGAGAAACTATGGATGCACCGTTATTTGGCCCAAACATGACACTTGCGGCATTTTGCCAAAAGTGCCATTTTCAGTCGATAGGTTCCGGCGGCCAAAATTTCGGTGCATCCCTACCTAAAAGTGCTAGGAAGCACTTTTTAAATGTGCGCAGATATGTTCATTTTTACAGACCAATTTATTACTCAAAATGTCTACAGAAAATAAATCTGTCCTTAACTCGAAAAAAAATAAAATAGGCAAAGGATTAGAACCAAAAACAGTTTTGACAAATGTCCTCCTGTGTATCAAAAACAGCTGTTTTTATTAATAAAATATTGTGTGCATCTTTTTTTCAGCATTGCTTGCATCTCAGTGGTGCGGATCTCCTCCAAAAACTTCCTGTCTACATGCCCTGGAGCAGCATCCTGATAGCAACACCATTGTAGGTCCACTATATTGCCAAAAGTATTAGGATGCCGGGCTTTACAAGCGCATGAACTTTAATGGCATCCCAGTCTTAGTCCGTAGGGTTCAATATTGAGTTGGCCCACCCTATACAGCTTCAACTCTTTTGGGAAGGCGTCCACAAGGTCTAGGAGTGTGTCTATGGGAATGTTTGACCATTCTTCCAGAAGCGCATTTGTGATGTCAGGTACTTATTTTGGACGAGAAGGCCTGGATCGCAGTCTCCGCTCTAATTCATCCCAAAGGTGTTCACTTGGGTTTAGGTCAGGACTCTGTGCAGGCCAGTCGAATTCCTCCACCCCAAACCCACTCATCCATGTCTTTATGGACCTTGCTTTGTGCACTGGTGCGTAGTCATGTTGGAACAGGAAGGGCCCATCCTTAAACTGTTCCCACAAGTTGGGAGCATGAAATTGTCCAAAATGTCTTGGTATGCTGATGGCTTAGGAGTTCACTTCACTGGAACTAAGGGGCCAAGCCCAAGCCCTGAAAAACAACCCCACACCTTTCCACCAAACTTTACACTTGGCACAATGCAGTAAGGCAAGTACCATTCTCCTGGCAACTGCCAAACCCAGACACGTCCATCGGATTGCCAGACAGAGAAGCGTGATTCGTCATTAAAGCAGAACAGAGAAAGAAAAAAAAATTACACAGGTGAGTGAATTTCTTTTTTTAAAATACTGTAGGCCAGGGGCAGGTTTTATTTTGTGGCAGTACTACTGTAGTGTAGCAGAGGAAGGAGTTTTAAAAAAAAGCTGCAGTTATAATAAACCCATCTCATTGATCCTGTTTAGCATTTGTGACTGAACCGATGTGTGACTGAACCGATGCATGCCCCCCAAAGTCTTTTCAAACAGGTCATGTGATTCACAGTCACTTTGCATTGTAGGCACCTGTAGCAGTGGAGCCTTCATTTAACTTCTTCACTTAAAGTGACACTAAATTGCCCCCCCCCCCGTTTTTTTTTCTTTTTCCCCCTCCCCCCCCTTCCCCTCCCATCCTCCCTTCTTCTTCCGGCCATGGGTCATTATGTGATAACACTGGTAGTGTAACATGTGATCGCTTCTCTGCTCTGCTGTTTTGTCAATGGATATTCTTTATTGAATGTGTGCTATGTTTGTGCTTAATTATATTGATATTCCTGAGTGTACTTGAACCAAGAAACCTTTTGTGTTTTTTCTGTTTCTTGTTTACTAGGATTTTTTGCCTGCACTATTTTGTTATACATTCTGTATATTTGCAAAATACTCAATAAAGTTGACCTATTAAAAAAATGTATCTTATTTGTGTATCACTCAGCTGTAGATCCTGAAATCATCTCTGAATTGGTGCTGACACTGTCCTTCCTTCTGGAGTGTGACTACTTTTCTTCCCCATGGTCCCTGTGTGTGCTGTAAAGCAACCACCGCTCCAAGCTCACTGCTGGGATGGACTACAATCTCATGTCTAGTTTACCAATTTGTATTGAGATTGTAGTCTATCCCAGGAGTGAACTTGGAGTGGTGACTACTTTACAACACACACAGGGACCATAGGGAACAAATGAAGCCACCCTCCAGAAGGAAGGACAGTGTCAGCATGAATTCAGAGATGATTGGAGGACCTACAGCCGAGTGATACACAAATAAGATACATTTTTGTGAATAGTTCACAAAATCCATTTACTTGAATCCATTTTTTAAGATTTAAATCCTGAGCTTAGTGTGCCTTTAACTACGGAGCATGCTGCTGCTTTAGGTCCCGTGACCCAGAAATAGAGTGTTACAGCTGCACACTCTGGGCTTCATCACACCAGTGGCTGTATTCTGCCGCTGGTGTTTGCTGTAAAGTAAACGGCGTCAATCCCTCATAAATGACGCACTGAACTGTATACTTTATTTCCAACTTTACTGAAATGTCACAAAATGACATTGCATTCATGTTTATTTACTGCAGCGCACTGCGATGGTGTGAACGGAGCCAATAGCACAGAAGTAGGTACACTGGGCACTCCATCTGTGGTGGAACTACAAGTCTCATGAGACTGACAGACACAGGCATAACAGGATTTGTAGTTTTACCACAGATGGAGTGCTGAGATTGCCTACCATTGTCACAGGACATTAAACAATTAGCCTTATGCATTGGTCAAGCACAGCCCAACATGGTGCCAATGGGCCCTCAAACCTCATGGGGTGCAGTTTCGGGTTTTTACAATAATCACTTTTTTTTTTTTTTGATAAACAAGTGACACGACACTCAGGTGTGAGCGACCACAATGTAAAATAATGGGATTCTTCATGTTAAGTGTTGCCACGCTTTGGGAAATATGTGACAAATTGCTCAGGTATGACAGTGGGCTAATACAGATGTGTGCATGCACCTCTAGAACTGACAAAGAATATTTTGATATTATAATCCCCAGCTTCTCCAACCTCCTAACATGGGCCCTATGGATCTATCTACCACCTGGCACTGTGTTATAACTCTGCCTCAGGAATATTGCTTTTTAGACACCTACTTTTTTGATTGAAAAATATACTTTATTAATGTAATAAAATAGACACCTACTACGGTATGCACTCCTATCAGCAACTACACAGGCCATACTTTACCTTACAGACGTCTTAGCACTACCGGTAGCAGCCCTGTGCAGCCCAGCAAGCATCTTATGTTATCACGCCGCTGCCTACAAAAAGGCGGGCTTGACCCTACGACCACGCCCACCCTTCACACAACTTTATTCCTACTCCGACAGTCTGGTGCTTTTTCGCTTCAGGTGAATATGCAATGATTACTTCTACCCCCCCGTTAGGTATTCTGACTAACTCCTGGCATACGGGTTGTCTGTACGAAGCTACAGCCATATACAGCGCCGACATAGGGGGCCGTGGTGCATTGTGGACATATGCAGATATCCTGACGATAGCCCTGCCCAGCATCCCATCGTTCCCCGCGGCTTTCAGGGTCACCGCAATGGCTGAGACCGGAGGAAGCGGAAGAGGGGCAGGAAGTGGACGTTAGGTAGACACTGTGCTACCCAGACATTTAACGGGGTCCCCTCCCCACAGACATAGGGGTAGTGCTGGGGGCCCCCCTTCGAGCAGTATATAGGTAGGTGTACAGGTTGATTTTAATTTCGTTGTAGCTGGCAGAGTTGTTGGTCGGTAGCATTTGGCAGCACAGACCTGGATGAAGAGAGCACTGACACTGCTCTGCTGACACCCTGACCGGGAACTTGTGGTACAGGATTATTATGGCAGCCCTTAGTCTGCCTGCTTCTAAAAAGAAAAGGCTTTTGCTGATCTTGAAGGTGTAAGGCTTAATTCCATATGAAATAATTGTTATTTTCTGCTTCTACGTTTCCAGGCTCCATCAAGATGTCTGAGAATCAGGGAAACGTCCCCATCAATATCATCAATGGAAATCGAGTACGAACCCCCAACCTGAACCAGAACCCTCTAATCAACGTGCGGGATCGTCTCTTCCATGCCCTGTTCTTTAAGATGGCGGTCACATATGCGCGGCTTTTCCCACCCTCCTTCCGTAGGATATTTGAGTTCTTTGTGCTGCTTAAGGTAACTGTTCTTTGAAGCTGAAGTGTAGTGTAAGCATAATGTACCGATCAACGTGCACTTAAACTTTTCAATCTAATCATTTTGTTATTTCAGAAGTACCCGTTTTGAGACCCAGTGATGTCATCACTGGGTCTGCCTGCTGCTCATTGCACTGTGTTTGGTGAGAGAGGTTGGCAGGTCAAAGCTTTCTGTCTGAGATAATTTTCAGAGGAAGTATATGAAAAGAAACATTTCCCTTTAGATGTGCCTGCATGTCCCTGGTGGACACTGGGTGCAGTCTGCTGATTGGTCGCCTGCAAGCACATCTAAAGGGATGTCGGGCATGTGTTCTTTCATATAAAGCTCATGAGCACAATGTAAGAGGGGGGCTAACAACAGTACAGATCAATAGGAGAATAATGATGGAGGTTGTTTAAACAGGAAATGAATGTGGAGTGAACATAGTCACTGCAGCTTCAAATGGGTATAGTGTAGAGATGCAAGTTTGCAGGGAATTAGGAGTAATCAGTCTCAACGTGGGAGAAAACCTGCTACAAGTGTGGGGGGAAAAAAGGGTAAGGCTGGAGTTCAGCTTTGAGTCCACATTGCAAGACTGAGTGTATTCGCAAATCACCCAGTCGTACTACAAGAACATTTCATTCACAGTAGTTTTTATTCGGTTTTTCAAAAGTATCGGACACCTTACAGAGGTATGGCGAACAATAGAGATGATACAGTCCCAACCAAAGCAAAGATGATGGATTCAGGGCTCTGAGCAGTTGCTTGCCTTGGGGATCCAATCTTGTAAGGACTTTTGGCCTTGCATTCGTGATTCAGCTGACAATTACTGAATTAACGTGTTTGATACCAGGCTCCATTCCCTCCACCATCCCGGTAGTGTTTGGTATAGGGAAAACGGAGGGGAAAAAAAAGTAGAGAAGGCTAATGATAGCTGAAGAAAAGGGGAAAGTTTGGAAATAACTAAGGTTGCAGGGATGGAGGCAGGTGGAAGGGAAATTCCCAGGAAAACCTGCCCTCACTACCTAGCATTTGCTTGCTCAGTTAGTCATCAGCATCTTCCCACCCTTGGGGCATAAAAGTAATTCAGGGATCCCAAATATTGTGAAACTATGGGATAGCTGTATTTGTATTTTTTTTGTTCCTTATTGGTTTGTGTGAGGTTCTGTGCACAATGCTCATTGCAGGTCTATGAACATGATGATTGTTTGTGCTCCTGTGCACATTGGCATACTGAAAGTTGGAGTGTAAGCCTGCAAAGCATTTAGACTGCAGGTTCTGATAAGTAGTGGGTGACCCCGAGGGAGCTCGTCACTAGCAGAAAGCAGCGCAGGCTGGATGTGTTGAAACAACGTTGTGCAATCCGCATCAAGAGCACGCAGATTCGGATGGCAACACTACACACTGGAACCTACAGATAAAAATGATTAGAAGTACAAGATCCATGAACACTCATGGTATAATATGTTTTTACAGTTTAACTTTAGATATAAAGGGCAGATGGTGCATTATTGATTCACAAATCAAGCAAATATTAGTGATTGGTTGTTTCTCTGCATTATTATGGATGGTACATTTTGACTCCAAATTCCAAGATTATCTTTCTCTGCAGAGAATCATGTCATTCCCAATTGCTTGGATTCCAGAATTGTGGGATTCTCCACAAATCAGACAGATCTACATGCAAATGTTCTGGGACTCAGAATGTAGCAAACTGCTGATTCCGGGGATTTGATCATAATTGTTTCCAACATGTGAGCAATGGCCTCATATCAACTTGCCATATGTATTTTTCGAAAAGCTCCTGGACATTTCTAGGTCATTGACATATTGGGCAAGTGGGCCCCCAACCTATTCCCAAGGCCGACCAAGACTTTTTCTGGATAGGTAAAGTAAATCTGTCAAGAAAGAAATCTAGTGGTTGCCATCACTGACTTCCTTCTAAAAACATGAGTTGCCTGGCTCTTAAACTTGCCCAATCCACTCCGCTTTGTTTCTGAAAATATGACCTGGAACAAACAAGTAGATCAGGAATGTCAGAAGTCCTATGTGCATACTTGGGTCTAGGTTAGTGACAACATCGAATCAAAAGGGTTAGTTTTACAGCTAGGCAACTAGCATTTTCAAAGGCATAAGTCAGCACTGGCAGCCTCCATGTGTCTCTTATGGCAGGTTTTCCTCAAATGGCTGAGACACTAATTCATTTCTCTGAGCTTACTTGCATTTGCAGCACAAAGCCTGTAGACACTGGTCCTTGGTATGGTCATAGATGGGTAGATGTATTTCTCAGAATAAAAAAATGAAAGAACTATCTCAAATCAATTATTATTTTTTTTGTGCATCCCGTCTGCCAACACTAAAATGTTGCTGGGAGGTAAAGCTCTTTCAGATTAATTACGCCTATGTGAACTTGTATAATAACGGTTAAAAAGTGTAGTAATCCAAAGCTGCTAGTCAATAATCGTCTCTCATTTTCCTAATTCTCTACACAAAAAGAGGACATTTCAGTGGTTGCTATGCATTTTGTACCGTGGGACTGTTTTTTGCCTTAAGGTCAGTCACAATTGAACATGGTCACAGTCACAATTGAACATAGCAAGTTTTTTTTTTTTTTTCTCCCCCTTTATGTTCACCTGGTAACATATTTTCTGTACTGCACGCTATCTGTGGAGGGACATTGTCACCCTAAGCTGGTTGCTTCTGATTTCCACTACAGAACACCTCTTTCTCCTTATCTCCCTAACAAGGTAGGGCGGTATTCTGTATTGAACTGAGCAGGACTTATAAAACACCTGGAGATTTCAGTGCAACAGAAGCAGAGTTCACAGCAAGTTAGGGGCTCACTTGATTTATGGCAGCATCAACGGGTATAATAACACTTTAAATCAGTGGTTCTCATCCTTTGTAATCTCAGGACCCACATTTTGTCCTTTGCCGTTAAGTTACAACCCAAGTCTTACTGGGTTGAAACGCATGGCGCTTGGATACTATACGAGCGGGAGATCAAACTGGTGGGTGCATGGTGCGTTTGGGGTGAAATGGCAACACAATGCGCCTCCCGCATCAGAATGTGTGGTAGGTGCAATTGCGTAGTACAGTGCGTTAATCACGCAGTCCTGTGAACGGGCACTCGCATACATTCTCATACACACTCCAAAAATAAATTTTTTAAGATCCACCTAGTCTCCTTTTTCTAAAGAGAACTGGAGTGAATCTCCTCAGCCTGGGGTCCAGTGTGGTCTGCTGTGCTGTGATGCATTGCTTGTACAGCTCCCTTGTGCGCCCTGTAGAGGTGTCGGGAGCCAGATTGTAACAATACTCCGGTCCAGGCACCTCTACAGGGCATGTGAAGGAGCTGTAAACAATGCACATATGGATGGAGCTCCATCGTGGCCATATCCCCAGCCCTTCTTGCCTCAAGTTGACACTCTGCAGCATATTTTGAATGGCTGCTGAGCTTGGGAACTGACCGTGATGTGCTAGGGGGAAGCTGAGGAGCCTCTCACCTAGCACATTGGCAGGCATGTGGAGACTCGCGGAACACGGGGTTGCGACCTACAAGTTGAGAGCCATGGCTTTAAATGGTGTATTTAACAGACCAAACGAGAAGTTAAAGGAGAACTATGAGGTGAGTGCTTTTCACTTGCCTCATAGTTCTAGCCGACCTGTGACAGTGAGACTGTCACAGGTCGGGCCAGTAGATCGGGAAGTGAGCGAACACATACCGGCGTTCGCTCACCTCTCGATCCTGTCACAGCTCTCTGCCGTGACAGGGGAGGGGCTGAATACTGGCAGATTGGACGGTGGCGGGTACAGCTGGCTCTGCCTCTAGATAGGCAGAGCCAGCTGTCACTCACGCAGCTGGGCGGATCCAGACATAATTGTCGGGATCCGCTTCAGCTGCGGCGTCTCAGTATAGTATAGCAGTAGCTCGCGGTATACTGTGGTGTCTCAAGTGTAACACTCCATGTCTGTATTTCATTTAAAGTAACATTAAAGTCAAAAATATTTTTCCCTCCCACCAATGTTAATTAAAGCACTTACCCTAAATGATGTTTCTTAATCCGATCTTCTACTTTCCTGTCCTTTAATCTGTCCCTCCAGTTACTAGGATCACACTAATCCAGCACGTTAATGATCTCACGTGCCCCACTCAATATGGCCGCTGCTTGAGTGGGGCAACTCAGACTAATAACGTGCTGGATTAGTGTGATCCTAGTTCATTTTATCACTTAATTGCTGTGCTGTATGTGTATAGGCCAATGCCTTGGCTGGCGCTTGTGCAGAAAGTTTTTAATTGATCAAAAAGTTAACGATTAATCGAGAAATTTAATCTTTTAATTTCCACAGCCCTAAAAAAAAATAATCAGCCAACTAATAAATTATGAAATTGTTAGCTGCAGCATTGATAGTCAGTGCTGTTCATCCAGAAAGCAGTGGACAGGACTGGATGTGGCTAGGTGATGATTGCCAAACCACAGTCTTGTGACAGTCCCCATGTTTACGCACATATAAACAGAAATACGCGTTCGATGCACCAGTGTGCGAAAATGACAAATGCGCTACACATGTTGCATATCGCCGTGAACGTCGGAGTGAGGGCTATCATTTTAGGGCCATCTATCACTGATGACACTAAACTGATGAGCGGGAAAAGCTTTTTGGGCCTGTTCACACCATATGCAGTTGTGATGCAGTCCTTTTATTTTAACTGCTGCAGTCAAAATAAATCACAATGTTTTCCTATGGGCTTTCTTGTGCTTAATTCACACCATTGCAGTCCGTCCAGATGCAGTCAGAAAAAGTACTGCTTGTCCAACGGAACACATACAAAAAAACCCCAGAATTAATTGTGGCATCATCCAGGGACATGCAGAGGAAAAAAACACATCGCAATGCAACTGCGCAGACGCACACAGTTGTGATGCAGTTTCTGGTGTGAACTAACCCTTAAAACGTCCCCTATGGCCAATTTTGGATATTGTAGTTTTTTGAGGATTCGCGAGGGCGCGCAATTTTAAGGCTTGACATGTTTGGTGTCTATTTACCCGATGTGACCCCGTCTTTTATATTTTAGCAAAAAATTGGTTAATAATAAATGTTATATAATTTAATATAGGGGAAACAGTTAAAAAATATATATATATTTTCAGTAATTTTTCCTTAATATAGTAAAAAAATAAAAACCCCAGTGGTGATTAAATACCACCAAAAGAAAGCTCCATCTGTCCCCCCAAAAATGGTATAAAAATGTTTTCAGTACAGCATTGCATGACGGAATAAATGTCAGTAAGGTCTCGTTCACACCTAGGCTTATTGCATATGCGCGTCTGTCACGCGTTTTTTTACCGCGATTCGCGGTAAAAAAAGTTGCGCGTTTCCGAAGGCTACTTGGCTGTATCCCAATGGAAACGCGCGACAAAACGGCCCAAAGTAGTACATGTACCTTTTCAGGCGTGGGCCGTTTTGTAGCGCGTTAGGGACGGGCGGAAATACGCCAAGGTGGGAAAGAGACCATTGAATACAATGGGATTTATATTTTTGAGCGTTTTGTAGAGCGTTCGTCGAGCGTAGAACGCACTACAAAACGTTCAGGTGTGAACGAGGGCTCAAAGTACTGCAGCGCTGAATACTGAAAAATGGCCTGGACAGGAAGGGGATTTAGCACCGCGGACTTCAATTGGTTAAAGTGATATTAAAGTGATATTACAGGCTATTCCCCCCCCCCCCCCCCCATGCTGCTGTAAGCACTTGCCTTATTTGATGCCTCTTGATGCAATCATCTTCTTCCTTTCAATCGCTCCCGGCTGCGTCCATTCACTGTCACTTTTCTCCTCTAACCTTTGGTGTTATCTACTGCGCATGCGCCCACTCACTTCCTCCTTCACAGCCATTCAGTTCTTCAGCTAGGAGCGAGCGGAGCTGGGGCAGGTAAGTTATTAGGTATTTGCCTATTTTTTGAAAACAAATGTTTAATCCTGGGGCAAATATCTACTGCTTGCTAGCAGTAGATATATGCCAAAAAAGAAAGACTTTAATTCTACTTTAAACTAACCTGAGGTTTTGTGAAATGTGTCCTCTTCATATAGCTTCATATGAGATGCATTTATATGTACATATCCATGTAGTCCTGAATGCAGGACATGGGTATGTCAAGACTTGGTGTGGTATGCCTCGTGGGACATGTGTGTACTCATAATGCAGTTGCCAAACAAAGTAATACATCTTTCACTAATTAGCTGTTTGAAGTGTGAGGTTACATATCTATCTCTAATGTCATATTTTTTTCACCCAGGCTCTCTTGGTGCTCTTCATCCTTGCTTACATTCACATCGCATTTTCCCGGTCTCCCATCAACTGCCTGGAGCATGTGCGAGATAAGTGGCCTAGAGATGGAATTTTGCGGGTGGAGATCCAGTTAAATTCAAGTCGTGCACCTATATTTCTACAGTTTTATGACGGCGATACCTTCCCTGGATTAGTGAAGGAACCTCTTGCAGAGGAAGATGTGGAAGAGGATGAGGAAGAGCTGAGTATGGACATGTATCACAATAGCTCTATCAAGGTATGAGATGGGTTGCTATGTGTCTCTGCATTTAGTCATAATATTGTTGGCATAGATTTACAAATGCTGCTTCCACCTTAAATCCAGAAAGTGTGATCAGTTGCCAAACCAAACTGCTGGCAGGCTGACTTTTTGAAAACTGGTGTATTGATAAAGATGTTATCAAAAGTAAACTGATTTTAAAATGAATTCTTTTTGCCTGTTAACCCTTAGTCTGACAAGCATATGATGTACATGATGGTTGTACCACATATTTATTGGACAGAGATGAATGTTTTATGTTGTGGCAGAGGGTTAAAGCAACCACATGTCTACAACTCCTAGTTATTGGTGTACCAGGAGTCTTGTGTTCGCTCATTGTCTTGTGGCTGGGACTGAATTCAGAAATGTTCAGTCCTCCATCACTTCTGTCTGTCTTTCCATACTTTATCGCTGCTTTTTCCCTTTTTAATCGTCTCTTCAGAATTCTAGATCAGAGCATTGTTATTTAGTGTTTAACAAGGTACAACTAGCTTCTTTTTTTTTTGAAGTCCTTTTTAAAGGAGAACTATGAGGTGAGTGATTTCCACTCATTCTCCTAGTTAAAGCCATCCTGTGACAAATAGAGCCAACCTGTGAGAGCCAACCTGTGACAGCTTATCGATCGGGAAGTGAGCAGAAACATGCAGCTGATCTGCTCACTTCCCGACAGTCTCCCTGCAGTGATTGGTGACTGTCGGTCACCGCTTCCCACAGGGATTCCCCTCTCCGATCCTCCAGCATTGAGGGAGCAGGCACAGCTGTCTCTAGATAGGCAGAGCCAGTTGTCACTCACGCAGCTGGGTGGATCTCGACCGTATTGTCGGGATCCGTCCCGGCTGCGGCGCTCTCAGTATATATCGCAGGAAATAGCCCGCTATATACTGAGCTTTGGGTCATGGGAGTAGGTTAGTATATGTCCTCCCATGACCCTAAAGAGAACTATAGGATAAAAACACTTACCCCATAGTTCTCTTTAATTCCTTTTTAACTCTCCTTAGTTTTGACCTGGGACTGTTAAACACAGATTATTGTCATATAAGGTGAAGAAACGGCCACGCCTCCATATAAAAAATAAATATTTTTCAACTGACAACACCTAAGGGTAGGTATGCTAACCCTTATTCCACTTTTGCAAACGCATATAAGACAACTCCATTACATGTTTGTGTTCCAGTCACACAGCATACCTATAAAAAAATAGTTTCCCTGCTCCAAAACAAATTAGTTAAATGTAAGCAGCCGGCGATTTATGTTGAAATACAAGTGTTCCGGTGTCCGTAGAGACGCCCGATCACTTGTATTTTGTGCAGGTGTGCGCCTGCCGCCGGTCCTGAGATACACTGTGCCTGGTGCTGTCCGGGACCGGCACGGCGTCTCTGTCACCGGTCACCGAATATTACATCACGTCTGCATTCAGCTGTCATTACTGGCTACAGAATCCGGGGAGAAGCTGCTGAAGCAGATCTCTGCTTCATCAGCTTCTTTGAGGGTCCCTAGGTGACATTGGGGGTCTTGGGGACCCCTTATGTCTCCTTTTTAAGAGGACCTGTCACGTAAATTTGGCTATTAAGTAGGGGGCTTCTTAGCCTTTAACCTTTGTTAGGACAGACAGTGTTCAAATCAACTGATAATGGGACCTGGCAGCAGAGTACAGACAGGTTTAGTTATGGAGAACATTACCTCCCTAGCCCCCTCCTTTATTACATAGAAGGAAAAACATCAGTTTTGTAGTTTTCAGTAAAGAGCAAGTAATAGCTAAGCAGCATTTTAAAAATATGTATATATCCAATATAAAGTAGCTGTTATTCCGATTCAGCTGCAAAAATAGAAATAACCTTTTTAAATGCAAATACTAATTATAATACAGTGCTTGTATCGCACTTACAGCAGTTTATACTAATTGCCACATAAATATCAATATATCAAAAACATGCAAAATTAAGATTTAACATGGTTTGGTGCAATAATAACTGTAAAAAGGCCAAATGTGGAAACAATCTACTTTATAGGTCAACGGTAATGATCTTGTCCTGTGAATATGCAGTGACCTTTTCTTTAAATATAAACAATGCTGCACTGTTGTTCAGGGATGTACTATCTTTAATTAAATATTTATACTTTACTTTTCGGGGCTTTGGGGAAATATTGGGGATATAAACAGACCCCTGATATTTCCCTTTTTTAAAATGGAAAAAGAGATTGAGGACACAAGTCCTCAATCTCTTTTTCAGTATCCCCTGTTATCAATGAACAGGAATCCTCTGAGTGTTCCTGTTCATTGATAACATGAGGACATGGTATGTTTACTATAATTACAACTATGAATGAATAGGAGGTGATGTAGATCACTTCACATTCATTCATAATTGAGGATATAGTAACCATGCTATGTCCTCATTTATGTACAAACACTAAGCCATCACTGAGTGTTTGTACCCGCTCTCCTTCCTGACACGCTGTCACAGGAGGCTGGGCAGTGCAGTGAGGACATGTCAGCCTCCTGTGACAGCGCGGGTTGTCTCTGCCCCCACACCGCTCTGCTGGATTGTGATAGGAGGCTGAGTGGTGTGGGAGGAGAGACGCCGTCTGCTCACAACGCTCTCCTCCCGCTGCGCTCGGCTGGCTGTCACACTTTCTCTCCTCCCCGCTCGGACATAGAGCAGCGCCCAGCGGGGAGGAAAGAAAGCAGGGATGTGTCGATGTAACGGCACAAAAATGGCACCTTCGGCATTTTAGCCAAAAGTCCAATTTTCGGCCGATATGTTTTGGCGGCCGATATATCTGTGCATCCCTAATATGTATTTCACCTGAACTGATAACAAAAGGTGATCTTGCACTTGGGATAAAGCACTTGATTTTGGTGTCCATGTGCTCGTTACCAAACATAGTAAATAAAACCTGTCTTGAGAGAAACAAGCCTGTCATGCTGACCCTTATTTCTTTTTCTTCAGTATTTTCAGTTACTGACTTAGAACAAGCATTCAGTAGTGGCAGCTGTTATTGGCTTATACAGCACCTCCCACCCACAGGAGATCGCATGGGTTTCACGCAGGAATTCGAGAGACTCCGTGATCTGGGCCTTAATTGGACAAACAGAGCCTCAGAGCAATCTTCATATTCTGTGCTGTCTTTTTAGCTAGCCCATAGTGCTTTGAGAATCATTTGCCAGCTATTGAATGTTTTATTTTAAAAACAAAGGCTGTATATAATCAAAGCAAAAGGCAACAGTTCAAAAACATAATTTTAAAAAGAAAAAACCTAAGTTAACCAAATTCTTCCCTTTTTTATTAGAGCATTTCAGATCAGTAGATTACTTGTTTAGGCTGGTATAGCATTGTAGTTGAAGGTGCACAAATACAGTTTGGTATTTCTCATATCATTGGAGTGTCTGCTATGCAAGTATGGTCTAGGGAGGCTGTATAGGGTTTTGTAGGAGTACTCTATTGTAAGTCTTGCTGGTCAGGATTATACGACTAATGCTGTAAAAAGTAATAGAATCAATTGTGTGGGACTTGCATGTAAGCTACGGCACCCTTCTTGCTGGGTTCTAACAAAGATATATGTCCAGAGATATATATTAAATGACATTAAAATTGTCTTTAGACTATCGCAGCGTTCTAATTAATTGTATATTTGTTTCTCTCTTTCAGTTTGAACTTGACATTGAACCAAAAGTGTTCTTAAAACCGTCACTTGAAAGTGTGACCCAGAGCAATGACAATCAGAGTCAAGCACTGTCATTCAGTGATGCTGCTAGTAAAGGTAAGTATCCCTGGAAATGCTGGATACTGACTATGTAATAAATGGCGGCTTTTCTGCAATAAAAAATGTATTGGAAGAAATAATGAAAGAACGAGGTGGTGAAGACAAAATTGGGGAAAGATTTTTGGAAATTTAGAAACAAGAAACAAGTGGGTAAACTCAGTAATAGGCTGTAAAGGGCTTTGTTTCTTCTCTTTTGCTTCTTAGTTGTTGTTTAATAACAATACAGGTTAAAGACAATCACATGTCGGCTTTGCACCTAAATAGCAAGGTCTGCTTATTCAGACAGGACCTCTCTCCTATCTTACTAATCACCTGTAGGGAAAATTTAATAACCTTTTCCTCCTATTCCACCCACCAAGCCTAGGTGAGGGTAATGTAATGTGCTGTAGTGTCATCTTTTGCGACATTTCAGGTACTCTGCATTTTCCGGGATTCTCATTGGAAGGGTGATGATGTCCCCTCCTGCAGTACGCAAGCTGGAGTACAGTGAAGCTCGGGGAAGGCCCTCGCTGAATAAGCACAACTTGCATGGTAGCGTGTTTTCTTCCTTCAACCTGCTGGCTGAATTAAGTAAATGGAACCGATTCCTCGATCACTACTTACGAGCGTTGACGAGGAATCTCCTGCTGTTCCCTTTGTATTCTAACAGCGGCCGCCAGCCACTGTCGGGATACCCAATCTGAGCTGGCAGCTCATTGTCTGCTAGCTTTGTTCAGCTGACAATTTTCCAACTTGTTACTTCGGTCAGCTGATGGAGAGGTGTTGAAATCAAGAAACTGAAGAAATTCAAAGCATGTATACATGGCTTAAAGGAGAACTATGAGGTGAGTGCTTTTCACTCATCCTCATAGTTCTAGCCGACCTGTGACAATGAGACTGTCACAGGTCGGCTCAGTAGATCGGGAAGTGAGCGAACACATACTGGCAGAGAGCCGTGAAAGGGTAGGGGCTGGATTCCCCCCGCTCCGATCCTCCAGCGCTGAGTGGCGGAACGGACGGGGGCGGGTACAGCTGGCTCTGCCTCTAGATAGGCAGAGCCTGCTGTCACTCACGCAGCTGGGCGGATCCAGACATAATCAGCTGCGGCGTCTCAGTATACCGCGAGCTGTAGCTTGCGGTATACTGAGCTTAGGGTGACGCGAGGACGCCAGTTTGTGTCCTCCTGTTACCCTTAGGAGAACTATGGGGGAAAAGCCCTAACCCCATAGTTCTCCTTTTTAATATAGCATCCAAAGAAGGCTTGGGATATAATGGAAGAAGGACCTCTCATGTTTGAATGTGGCACAGTATGGTGTGTTTTTAACTATTGTGCCTGATTTTATAGTGTATGACTACTATAGGTAGTAAACCTATTGCAGTTTCTTCTTTTACTGTGTATTTAAAACTACTGCATATAGCACTCCATACAGCAGTATTTGCTGAGAACATACCTATTGTGCTTCCTAGCTATGCACAGAAAGGCTTTAAGCTGTTATATTGCAAACCTTAATTTCCTATTCTAGAATGCCTTATTAGTTTATAATCTGTTTGAATTTGCTTGGTGACTAAGGTTGTGAAGGTCAGTGTATTTGCGTACACAGTGAATATGCACAGTGTTTATCCCCTTGTATTTTCTGCTGTTTTTAATTCCCCTTATAGTATGGAATTGTATTTCTTTGTTTTGTACTAATGACTGCATGTTACATGGTGCTGCTTTGAGTCATCTTCCCCGCATTTTCTTCATTATTTACAGAGAGCAGTTTATGGAAGACATTTGGATCAGAAGACGCAAGAATGTCAAAACCTTGTTTTAAGTAGAGATTATGAGTATAGAAAAGTGGGAGCAGCAGTTGCTGATTTGTGTTCAAAGCTGCAAGCCCTGTCATTCTTACCCCTGGCTTCACTAGCGAGTCACTGACCTGGAACAGATATATGCAGGACAGACTTAATTTTCTAATGTCATTTTTCTGCATTTTTGTTTTGTTCCAACCAAGTGAATTCACTGAGATATGTTGGAGCTGCCATTAGTGAGCTTCTTCTGAAAATGCTACTTGGTTGCTGTGCTGACCCACTGGCAATGGTATTTTCAATAGTATTTTCTGAGTCACTGACCTAGAACAAGTGTGTAAATCGGAGAGTCAAAAGTCCTTATCTTTATACTTTGTCTGGTTTAGTGACCCAAAGAGTTAACATAACAACGAGACCACTAATTTTTTAATATAATGTGAGGTCAGCATTGGCCTTCATGTTGTGTTCATGACATTTTTTTTCCTTTTTAAAATATTAAAAGGTTTTAAGATTATCTTGCCTATATTCTTTTACAGTTTGGCCTCAAGAAGAATACATAGTGGAGTATTCACTAGAATATGGATTCCTCCGTCTCTCTCAGAGCACACGACAAAGACTCAACATCCCCGTTATGGTGGTGACACTTGGTAGGTGATTTATACTGAATAATAAGCAAAAAGCAGTGTCCTTGTGCAGTCAGTAATATATCGCACTGTCAGTGTAAAATAGCAATTCCAAGCATACATCAGAGGCAGCAAAAAGATGAACCCTCCTAAGGCTGCAAAGATTTTCCCTTTTCACCTACTTTTTCAACTATTTCTCAACGGAGATTGGAATCAGCCTGATAAATTGTTTGCGCCTTCCAAGTGCTTTATACCCATTCTTATGAAAACTTTGTCCAAAAGTGGTCTATTCCCACCGTGGAGGCAGAAAAAAATAACTTTGAATATTTTTCCACCATCAAAATAAAGGCAATTTATATTTACACTTTAAATATATCATATAAAATGTAACATGCGGCAAATGTTTAAATACGTATCCTGTATAGATGATCGTTAGTTTTAATGGATTTTCTAAAATACTTATGCCATTTATGAAAGTGAACAATAAGTTGTAGTGTGCAAACTTCACTGCTCTAAGTCTTGAAAGTGATCTGCTACTCTGAGAAGCTGGAAAGGGTTCTGTGTGGTTAGCTACTTATTTGCATAATAAGTAGGCCAGGTGTTCTGTGCATCACAATGAGATATAATATGGACAGTGGGTTTGATGTAATTGGAGGAAAGGAACATGCATAAATAGTCTTCATTTCTCTAATCTAATTTCATCTCTTTCGGGGTTGTGCATAAGATGGGAGCCCCATGACTCTCCTAATAATCCTAGGATGAAACCGTTTTGATAGGGAGTTTATATGGGCTGCCAATCAACACATAATAAACCTTTGCGCTACACTAATGCTACTACTTGTTCTTCACAGACCCAACACGAGACTTGTGCTTTGGGGACAGGTTTAGTCGTTTTCTGCTGGACGAGTTTCTTGGTTATGACGATATTCTTATGTCAAGTGTGAAGGCCCTGGCAGAAAACGAGGAAAACAAAGGTGTGTATTGCAATTTGTGTGAGCCATTCTTATTGCAATGATTTGGCTTGTGGATGGTTTAAATATATATTTATATATTTTTTGTTTACAGGCTTCCTAAGAAATGTGGTGTCAGGAGAACATTATCGATTCGTCAGTATGTGGATGGCTCGCACTTCATACCTTGCTGCCTTTGTCATCATGGTTATATTTGTGAGTGGATTTCCTCCTTTTTTTTTCTTTTTCTTTTTCTTTTTCTAACAGTCAGTTTATATCAGTGCACCTAAATGTGGATCCCACAGTAGGAAGTATTCAATAAAGTTACTTGCAAGCAGCCTGATTGTCACTCCCCCTCCCCGAACACCACCTCTCTCTCCCCACCGCCATCTGTCACCGTCCACTGTCCCCCACCTCCACTGTCACCACCAGCCTATTCTCTGCCTCCCCGCCATGGTTTTTGCAGTGCCCTGCTTTTCTGAGGGTCCCAGCAAATTAGATCAGGATGGGGAGCGGAGAACATCCCTTCTCCACTCTGCTCAGTGTGAACACGAAGACAGAGCTGCACTCGCAGCCTTCCAGTTTCAGCTGTCACGAGATCCAGCACAATGCTGTGCTAGAACTCCTATATTGGAGGTGACAGGTTCCATAAAGAAAACCTGTCACCTCCGAATGCTATCACACAGCGGCTTGTTAGTGATGAAGTCCTGTGTGATAGCAATTAAGTTAAGTTAAAATAATACAATAAAAAAAAAGAAATAGTGATAAACTTAGAAAAGAAAAAAAATGAAGTAAAAAAAAAAATCCCTATAAGTAAATTAATAATGAAAAAAATAAAGTGATAACGTAAAAAAATAAATATGAAACAAGTTAAATACAAATTATTAAAGTAAATGTAAATTAAAACCAACCCCACTGCCCCTCCATCTGCATGCGAATAAACGCACAATTACTGCATTGTGTGTGTACTCTGAGTGCTGCCCCCATTCCACTGTGTGCCATATTGTGGTAGTCGGGCAGCAGCACTCTCTAACATGCACAATGTGCAATAAAGGGAAAGTTCCCTTTACCAAGTAATTTGGGAAACTGGAATTTCCTGGTGAAATTTGGCCCCCTCTTCCCCCCGCTATACTTGCCTTTCAGCGAACAGTCCTCCCGCTCCGCTGCTACGGGTGTGGTATCTGTATCCCATACTGCCGTCCAAAACATCCCTGTGCCATGTATTCTGAATTTTGCTTGCAAATTAGCACTGTATACATACAATTTTGGTTAAGATATTTTTTTTGTATCTTGACAAGTACATAGATTGTTGTAATGGACAAGTAGATTGGGCCCACACTTTAGTCCTTGAACAAGTAGTTTTTTTTAGTTTTTTTTTAGTTTCCACACTCCTGTCCTTGTCATTTTGTTTTGCCAAGTCTGATGCCTTCTTTAGAATTGATAAAAAAAGACAACAAGGCTAGCATAAAGTGAGGGGGGATTTGGGGGAGGAGTATATGTACAGAAACCTCTGCCTTAAGGATATAATTGATTATCTGGAGGCTGACCTATGGAAACCCTAAAAGAAAAATATATTTCCCATTTGTTGTGAAACACGTGGGGGACACAGATAACACTAAGGTATAGCCCCCTCAACTAGGAAGTAGGACACCTCGGATAAAGACAACTCGGATATGTTGCCAGCAGCACCTTAGATGTTCCTTTACTGCCCCCTGAATGCACTGAAAACCAAAGGTCCCTTCTGATTTTTCAATATGCAGGTGTGGCATATTCTGGTTTTCATTCTGCATGCAGACATTCCACCATAGGAAAACAAGGTCAGAACTTACAATGAGAGTAACAGGGTGTCCATAGGCACATTATCCTAATGTCAACTCATGACTGGTTGAAAATGAAACACTTCAAAAACTTCATGTAAACTATAGGATTGCTATGTTTCAGAAAGTAGTCCAGTCTGAAATGTTAGCTTATTTTTTTTTATATTTGTGTGATTTTTGTGTCCTGATCCACTTCCTTTAGACTCTCTCAGTGTCCATGCTTCTGCGGTATTCTCATCATCAGATATTTGTCTTCATTGGTAAGTGGCTCTTTAATCAACAGGCAGCATTTTTCTTTAGCTTTTATTGCAATTCTTTTCCTCTCGCCATTGTGATTCCCTGCTTTCACATTTACCCATGTTCATTATTTTCTGTCTTTACACAGTTGACCTTCTGCAGATGTTAGAGATGAATATGAGTATTGCATTCCCAGCAGCTCCCCTGCTCACTGTGATCTTGGCACTTGTAGGTAAGTAGCCTGCTTCAGATCCTGAATTATTTCTGTTCAGTTGGCAGTAAACCTGTGCTTATAAATCTTATCTCGCCAAACAGGAATGGAAGCCATTATGTCGGAGTTTTTCAATGACACAACTACGGCCTTCTACATTATTCTCATTGTGTGGCTTGCTGATCAGTATGATGCTATATGCTGCCACACTAACACCAGCAAGAGGCATTGGCTTAGGTCAGTTACATCATTCTAATACAACATTCTTCTTTATCTAAGCACTTTGTTTCTATGTACCTCTATCTTATCCAGTGTACTTATAATTACATATTATTGCTGTACTTAAACTGTATGTAGCAGAGATGAGTTCTGTGCAATGCACTGGTTTATAAACTGTATTTATCTTGTAAACTACCAAGGTCTAATTCCATGTGAGATTTACCATAATATATGCACCTACATTGGTGTTGCAGGAAAAGCAAATGATGCTTAAAGTGGACCTTTCAGTAACTTGACATGGTTGTATCTGTTAATTCTGACTTTTCACCATATACAGCAACCAGTATACTTTTTCAAAAAACAAAAATCAGTACTGTTATCAATTAGAACCATCCTGGAGCTCCAGGCAAGTGACTGTCTAAACTAAGATGATATCAGTCTGCTACAGGTAGGAGTAAGAATTTCCTTCATCTCCTTTTTCCCCAGTGATCAGGCTGCAACATTGTAACTTTGTAGCAAGTCACTGAATCGGGGTCTAAAATGTCAGATGTTTTTGAACAAGAACTTCACTTAAAGGCTAAGTTCACATTTTGCAAAAATTAAACAAATGCATAATTATTAATATATAAAATGCATTTCTTTTAATATTGTCATTCAAGCCTGTCAAGCATTGCCATCACTCGATCACAGCTGCAAAGCTCGGGCTGCTTCACATTCTCTCCCAGGCAGAGCTTCGTACTGAGGTATGGAGTTTCATTTAGGCGAGATGGGGGGGACGACGGCTGGACTTCAAACTGCATTAAATCACCTCCAAACGGCGTCCAGCCGTCCTCACTAGGTGGAGCTACCCATATTCCTGCATCTATCTAGAGCGAGGATGGCTGGACGCCGTACCTCCGTATGAGCTCTGCTTTGGGAGAGAATGTGTGTATTTTGGCGTTTAAAAAACAGCTCTATCCTTTTTAATGAGGAAAGCAGACGAATGCATTTTGAGGGAGAGTTTAGTGATCTGAGTGGTAATAAATACCTGTAAGTGTTACACTTGCATATTGCCTCATGTACAAGCACTTAAAAATTAGAAATATATATGATGCTAGATATCCTTTAAAGGTGTTCATATCTGCAAAATATTAAACATTTCAGCATTCTAGACAATCTAGGAAGAGATGAATGTTTCATTCAAAAGCCAAGGTTACACAGTTTTGCATGCTTGTGTGTTAGCTAGCTCATATCCTGTTGCACATGCTGTAAGGAATATTGTATTGTAACAGAATTTACAGTTAGGTTGTGGAAAGACAGTCATAGCATTCTTCTGGGAAGTGTGTATTTCAGTTGTTTTTGTTTTCCATTAAGGGACAAATGAAGTCCTACTCTCAGGTTATACTGCCACCTAAAGGAGGATCGTACACTGGCAAACAATCTTTGTGAGGTCAGCCCCGGATAACTCCTCCTACTCCCAACAGTCTTTAGTTTTTTGCTAGTGTCCTAGGAGGATGGACATTTTTCCTTCAGCTCTGCTTAAAAAAATGGAACCGCATTTGACAAGCTTTTTTTTTTTTTTTCTCCATCGAATTTACTTCCTTATCCTAGCTTTTGAGTACCGTACCCAGGCCCCGTTGTGTGTAGGCCACTCGGCCTGAGTTACGGGGGCTACCTTGTTGTTTGCATCACTGAACACATAAACATTTCCTGTTGTCTGTGTTGCAGTTTTTCCACAGAAGAGTTTATTGCTGATGGAGTCATTTCATCGACCAGGTGGAGCGCATGCGCTCACCGATCTTTCCTGCTGTTCAGCATTGAGCTGCGCTGCTGTTGTTCTGGCGGGAACCAGAAAGAAATCTGGTCCGAAGTCTGTTCCTACAGCCTACCTAGAGTGACTTGATCACATCTAGCCAGCTTATCCTGCACCTGCTTCTAGCAGTTAGGCTTGTAGGTACTTGAGGCTTTGCCTCATATCCTGAGCTTCCTTGCCTTTCTGTTCTGTGGTGTAGCATTTCTGATTGTAGACCTGGGAAGAGGGAGCAGATTTTCTATTTGATTTGCTCACGGCCTCTGGGCTCTTAGCCACTGAGATTCTGTCTGATGCTGAGTTTCTTCAGGCCTTAATGGACAAACATGTCTCCTTAGGAGTTGCAGTCTTCTGCCATTACTGCCATTACTTCCAAACTGAAAGAACATTTTAGCTCTTATTTATTTTACACTCCACTTTAGAGGAACAGCCTGTCTTCCTTTTGAGGGACGCTTCTTTGGGGCTGCCCTGGATGCCCATCAAACATGCCACAGATGGCAAGAGTACTCCTTTTTTTTCTTTCTTTTTTCAGCCAAGGAGCCCAGGGCTCAATCTGGGAAGGCTCACTCCTTGCTGGAGACAAAGCTCAAGTTCAGACCCAGGCCTGACCCTCAGTTTGCCCACGGACCTTAAAATTCCAAGTCTCTGAACCCTTTAGAGAAGTCGTCTTCAGCATAAGGATGTGCCCTCACTTGCCAATTGGGGGATGCCTATTAGTCTTTGTAGACACTTGGACAGCCTGTATCTTAGATGCTTCAGTACAGGAGGTGGGCTCCACGCTAGAGTTATGCTCTGAACCCCATCCCCAGTTCACTTCCAACCTGCCTGTGTCATTGCACAGACTAGCAAGATCTCCATGTAGCCCTAGCCAGTCTGCTAAAAAAAAAAAAGGTTTAATTGTCCGATTCCTTGTGGCAGAACAGTTTCAGGGGCTCTACTCAAACCTCTCAAGCTAAATGGGGGCATCTGCCTAATCTTGGATCTCAAGGCCCTAAGTGCCTTCATCCCTGCCCAGAAATTCCACATGGAACCTACCAGGTCTGTTATAGCCTCACTCCATCAGGGAGATTTTCTGGCCTCTGTGGACATAAAGAAAGCATGCCTGCATGCCACCATTTTTCTATCGCATCAACGATTCTTTCAACTTGCTGTGGGTTTTCTGTACTACCAATTTGTGACGCTGCCATTCGGTCCATTTTCTGTACCTCATCTGTTGCCAGCTTCCCGTTATAAGGGCCTTCACGTGGTTCTTTTGAGCTGGAGGCAGTCCCCGCCCTTTTTGGTGGGTATGTTTACGTTTTATGTGCTGTTGGACTGCTTTTGAACATTCAAACAGTATATGACTTCCTGTGTCCCTCAATGGATGAGAGAGAAAATCGTTTTTTATACTCCAATAACATCCTATTCTTTTAGGCTATTAAGCGACACCGGTCACGTCTGTGTTTTATGATGAGGCTGATTACGAAGAGCATTTCAATGGTGCTTTTTAGACTACACATCTTATTAAAGGATTTTTTAAACCCTCCGGTTTTTTTTTGCATAGATCTACTGTTATCAAGCAGTAGATCTATGCAAAAAGTTTTTTTTTTTTTTTTTTAAATGGTTTAAACTGACCCCTCTTCGCCGCACGCTCCTGTCCAAAAATGCTCGGGTGGCTGCAAAGCATCTTGGGGCGGGTGCATGCACAGTTCGGATTTTCGGCTGGGAGACCAGGAGAGGCGCAAGGTAAGTATTGACGCGTGCACCTGCATGCAGATGCCGTGGGACAGGAAGTGCCAGCAAAGACAGAGGAGTCAGTGCTGGATCGGAGACCCGCCGTAGCGCTGGAAAGAAGAGGAAGATCGGATTAAGAGACATTATTTAAGGTAAGGGAAAAAAAGTTTTAGCCTTTAATGTCACGTTAAGACTCGCCTACACATCTGCTGTTACAGGAATGCCTTCGTAAAACCTATAAGAGTACAATGCTTGACTACATATTTCTGTGACTTAAATTGGAATCTAAAATGAGTGAGTGAAATGCCTTAAAAATAGGAAGGCGTGTGTTATGTGGCTTTCTGCTTATAGTTTCTTGTGTGGTGTTCATCCTTTTTTCTCTTTCCCCTAGATTTTTCTACTTGTATCACTTTGCATTTTATGCCTACCACTATCGCTTCAATGGACAGTACAGCAGCCTGGCACTTGTGACATCTTGGCTTTTCATTCAGGTAATAGATGTTGTTCTGTTTTCACAGCCGCTGCACACTCTAAAATGCATTGCTTCTTTGGAGTGCTACTTATTTAAGGTACAATCCAGGCAAAATAAAAACAAGCCATAAAAAGGATGCAGTACGAACAACTTATGCTTTTTTGTGAGGGCATTGCTGTATTACACCAGGCCACCCCAGGAACAAAAATTGCACTGTTGTGGTATTCTGGCGTTTTCTGTACACCATTTTGTCTACTGTTTAAAGGATAACTATGGGTAAGTGTTTTTCCCCATAGCTCTCCTCAGGGTCACGGGAGGACATAAACTAGCGAGCTACAGCTCGCAGTATACTGAGACTGCCGCAGCTGGGACGGATCCTGACATTAATGTCGAGATCCATCCAGCTGCGTGATTAACAGCTGGCTCTGCCCCCTCCTCCATTCGTTTCTCCAGTCAGCGCTGGAGGGGGGGGGAATCCCTGCAGGGAGACGTGAGTGAAAGTCACGGCTCTCTGCAGGGACAGGATCGAGAAGTGAGCGAGCGACGGTATGTGTTCCCTCACTTCCGATCTACTGAGCCGACCTGTGACAGTTTCATTGTCGCATGTTGGCTCGAACTATGAGGCTGAGTAAAAATCACTCGCCTCATAATTCTCCTTTTTAGTCTAATGGGTGTTCCAATTCCTGCTAACTGTGGGCTTCACTGTCTGTTAGAGGGCTAGTGGATGAGTCTTTATGATGGAGCTATAATCCTTCTGAATCCACTTCCATGCTGGCAAATACTTTTGTCTTGCATTCCTATAGTTATCCCTGACACATTACTTCCCTTTCTAGGAACAGCTGAGGAACATTTCTGAACTGTTTGTGCAGATTGTGACATTGTTGCTTTTTATAATATATGTATTAGTGTGATAAACTAGTACTTTTTTGCATGTGTGTAATTTTTATCTTTTCTTTTATCTTTCCAGCATTCAATGATCTATTTTTTCCATCACTATGAACTCCCTGCAATCCTGCAGCAGATCCGAATCCAGGAAATGCTCCTTCAGAACCAGCAGGCGGGTCAGAACCAGACAAGTCTTCAAGATAACTTAAATAACAATACTGCTTCTGAGCCATCTGTTGTAAACCCTCCACCTGCCCCTGGACTTACCCTTCAACCAGCTACATCTGGCTTGGGTGCTGTAGGTGTGATTTTAACGGATGGTGGGTCGGGCAGTGGTGAAACATCAACTATAGAAGTTGGTACACCTCGTACATCTCCACAGTCTGAAGAGTCAGCTCGGGAAGCCGCTTGCAGTGAACTCCCTGAACAAAGTACTGCGGAAGTGACACAGACTGGGGATCCTCCCCCCAAGTTGCCCTCTGCTACACCTGGAAACAGCTCTCAAACACTGACTGAACCCCAAGTGGAGAATAGATCCCTTCCCACAGACTGTAACCCAGGATGTTTAGATACCAGCCAGGATAATTCAGAGCGAAGAAATCTCTCATCAGGGCCCCTGACAGAAGCTAGTGCTCCACAGCCAAATGCAAATGATACAGAGCATATTGCTGTGGACTCCTGAGCAGAGTCTCTCTCCCAAATATTCTTTCCATACGCCTTTTTATATGGGGGATTGGGGAGAAATGTACTTCCCCCTAGCAGGAGCTGTATGGAAGATGTATTGCTCTGCTATTGAAGGCAGGGGCCTGCTGCACATTCAGACCAGTGCATGTGTGTGTTAGTGTACACGCACTCAAACATGACTGCATTTATTTACATGCTTTTATTCTGTCATTTAAGCTAAATACCACAAAAAAGTCTAAATCGGGGAAAATACAGATGCATAATAAAGCAGGGGTAATGTTTTCTTAGCATTTTAATGTAGGGTATTTTGTGGGCATACATGTGAACTCTGTCTTCCCTACGTATGAATGTTAAACTGCTCATCTATGATCAGTTGTCAGTCATATTTCATAAAATGTATTTCCTGTTCCGCCGCGGTTTAATTTCTTAAAGGGGAGGAAATCATATGGATTTTGAGATTACCCCACATTAGAAAGGCCAAGCATTGGTGATCATTTTGTTTTAGGATTTTTTTTAAAGATTGGTGGTTTTATACCTACACCCACTTATTCTCTGCTTACAGGACTATGAAATGTAAATGTGTAAGCTGGGAGAAGTGTGCTTGCATAGTTCAAATTAGTTGTCCCATATAGTCTGAAGAGCTGGTTGTGGCACAACGTGTGTACAACAGATTTATGTATATGTGCCTTTTTATCTGTGGCTGCAAACAAGGCCTGTGTTTGTATAAGGCCTGCTGTTTAACCGTGAAGCATAGCAATGTGTCAGTGTTGGCCAGGGCATCAATTTAGATCTTTAATTTTCTCACCACCACAGCAGAGATGGCAAGAATTTGGTTACTATAGGCAAGAGTTACATTTTGCTTTCTTCCAGTTCCATAAATCATCCTAAATGTGTGAAATAATACATTTTCCTCTTATCTTGCACTTTTGTATAATCGTATAAATCTTTGTGTATGTTAGTGTATACTTACATGCACTTGTTTATGTGCTATAGAAAATACTTTATATATCTATATATGACATATTGACTTGCTGCAGACTATATCTATAATCGTAATACTTTAGCTGAAGATTTAAAAAAAACTAACAGATTAGCAGTTCTGGTAATGGCCATATGCAGTTTTTTGTGCCCTTAACACTGCCAATTTGGCAGAGCGTTGAACACTAAGAAAACACTGCAGAGTGTAAAGTCCATCTCCTTTCTACCTGGGAAGCTGCCATAACTGTCAAGGGCACAGAATGGGGAGAGTATTTGAATGTGTCCTAGGCGTATTGGGAGCTGCCTAAAGCAATGGACATGTTTCCATCAAAAAGCAGATTTAATACCAGCTGAATTCATAATTAGAACTCAAGTGACTGTAGTAACACCAATATTTTATTGTCTGTCTTCTGATGTGTCATTAATTTATAATCGGTACACAATGGGCTGCAAACCTTTTATGTACCTTTTTTTTTGTAGTCTTAAAATCTCCTGTACTTCCTCCCTTATTGCTGCAGTTTGTTTTGGCCCAGTGCAATATTGTAATTAAGCCAAAAATATGTTCCCTAAATATTTCATTTATGCAAATTACTTATATTGTGCTCATGTTGTCTTCCTTACCAAGACTCATTTGACTTGTATGTAAATTACAGTAAGAATTTTACTTATGGGGACCCAACTTGTTTGCTTTAAGTCTAATGCAAGCCTAACTCTTTCTCCTCCCTTTTTTTTTCTTTGTTTAGTACTGTATAGGGTAAAGAAGGCTTGGAACACCAGTCAAGTTTTTATTACTGTTTGTGGCCCTGTTGGGATGATTTTTCCCTCACTTGGTCTGGTGACACCAGGATAGGAAGCGAGGCAGGGGAAATCTCCAGTAGAGACTTGGCTAAAAAAAGGAACTAGGATAGACTACCTGAAAAATGATTGTGACCCTAATTTCAATAGCATTTCCAATTTGTAATAAAAAATCTTTTTGAAAGTTTTTTAACCGTTGCAAAATCCTTTTAAACTTTGCTTAAGATGTATTCCTTTAAGGCAGCCATTTTGTGGTCTAGCTAATATTGGAGAAACAAATGTTGATAGACATTACAGTTCTCAAAAACTTTTGACCAATTTCAATGAAACAGACCAATACTGAGAGGAAAATGTAAAGCTATGTTTATGGGGATGGCTAGTTAAAGTAATGGAAAGACTGGAATACTTGCTATTCCTGGAGGAAATGTTGCTCCAAGCTCCCTCCTGTCATTCATGTAACCAAAAGCCTAGGGAGTTGCTTATCTGATTTGAGAGGTGGGGCCAAAGCTTGGTTTATTCTTTCCACATGGTCCCAAATGATCAGGCATTGGGTCACATGACTGGCACATGATGTTTTCCTAGGAACGGTCGATATTTCATCCCTTCTCTTACTCTCCTATTTGGCTCTTTTTTTTTTTTGTGAACACACATGAACTTGACTTTCATTAAAGGGTTTCTTCATACACAGTGACGTTTTTGCATTGTGCAAAGTTGCTTCTGGAAACAGTGGACAGTCCTTTTACCTTGCCCACAGTGCTAATATTGGATAAAATAATATTTTTCCTTTTTTTTTTTTTTTTTGTGGGGGTGGGGGGTTATTTGGGTTTATTGACCTGCCCATGTGCACATTCAATTTAAAAACTAGAGATGAGATGACATTCTAAGGAATGGATGTGGTTGTCAAGGACCAAGTTGCAACTGACTCACAAGGACATTTGACAAGAACCAAGTGCAATTTGTAGATTGGTGGATACATCCTATAAATGTGATCTGTGAAAGTTTGGTGAATTTGTGAACTGATTTGACATTATAGATATATATATATTTTTGTCTTTACATTATCTGCAGAATTAGGCAAGATATATTTCCTCTTGAGTCTTTGACTCTAGTCAGATTTGCTAAAAGCTTATATAATAAGCTTGATATATTTTGTTTTTAAAGATGCAATTGGCAGAGACCAGCCTTGCTGCTATGAGCCAGGTGACGTCATTGTGGATAACTATTCTGGATGCAGCAACTTCCCCTATGCACAGCCTGGAGTGGGCTTATTGTTTTAATTTTAGTGGACTGAGTACATACTGGGACAGATTTCTGCCCAGCACCCAACATTCTATTTAACTGTACCTCATGAAATTGATAAATGGTGTTTGTATATATGATGATAATAAATATTCTAACTGAAATGTGTGGTGTGCTGTATCTTACCTGAAGTGTAGAACATTTCTACTGCAAAAAGCCTATCCATATAATGATTAGAATGATACCTATACCCACATAGTCACATGTGCATACACACAGTACATACATGCACAAAATCTTTGTTTTGTAAATAAATATTTAATATCAGGTGCTTCTTTTAAAGAGGAACTGAACTCGGCAGACGCAGAGAGCAAAGGGCTAGTCACCAGCATAGCCTGTGGCCACAACGCAGCAGATATCTCATTACTGACTGACCATGCCTTTTTCTGTACTGTTACTGTGTGCAGGTGGCCATCTTTGTAAAGGCAGAGCGTTGCATCTTTATGTAACAATATAATAGTGATGTCGCCAAACGGCACAATTAACATTTCTCCATATTAAACATGTTCCCTATGATAGAAAAAACTTTTTTTTAATTTCAGTTCCACTTTAATACAGGATTCTTGGAGCTTGTGGGTTTTCTTGAGAGGACACAGCACAAAGATTGCTTCAAGACAGTCAAGGAAAGGGTTAAGTTACTACTGGCTGGTTATTTGGTTTTGGAATCTTTTGGACCCATTACCCAGCTGTTACTTACATACACTCCCACGGACTATAAGCTCTTCCACATTCTGCATTAAAGAAATACCCAACTGTGTTAAATTATGTTTTAAAAAGTATACCTGGCTGGAGTTCAGCTTTGAGAACGAATAAGCAGTGGATTGAAGTGGGTATTTTAAAATAATTTGCTGCCTAGCAGGGCTTAGGACACTGCTATGCAGTTGCTATAAATTGTCTTCTCGATGTCCTCTCTGATTGTAAATTGGGTTGCTTGCCATATTCTTTTTGCTGTGTTTGCTTGTACACGCATATAAAAGGACTTCAAGCCTGAGTCCCAAACTTGTCATTATTGTGACCCTCAGGTAAACGTGATTTTATTTTTTAAAAATAAAAATTGGCTTTCATTACATTTATAGTATAAGGCAAACCTTTTTTTTTTTTTTTTTAAATGTGGATAGCATAGTCGGTGTATAGAACCACTGTTAAGGTTGTTGTTGTGTTTTTTCTTTTGTTTTTGTTTTTTTATTGCTGTCTGTGCAGTAGTTGGGGAGATTTACCCCTCCCTTAAGCTTGGTATACATGTGTCTATTTATTTTCTTCCACATGCAGGATAAAAGAAAAAACTAATAGAACAGATTCCTCCATCAATCCTTACGAGCACAGATGGTGCAATCCCTGCTGTTTGCATTGTATTCGGACAGCGGACAGTGGCCACTGTCAGAATGCCTAAACCGGGCTTGCAGCTAGCTAATTTCTGCTGAGAATTCTCCAAGTGACTCCTTCGATCAGCTGATCGAGGGTTGCCAGGTGGAAGGGTGCCAACAGCGGCACCTGCAGTGTGAATTTCAGCGGGTATATCAGGAACCGGCCAAAATTAGACACGTGTATATCTGGTTTTACTCCGATCTAAAATGGAAACAAAAGTTTTACTTTAGACATACTTTCTGCTGGCTTAGCACAGGGAATTTTTCTAATGTGCACTTCTCTTTTAGGCGTATCTATATAAAATGTTAACACCTTTTGATTTATGAAACCTTAATTTTGGTCTTCGAGTCTTGAACTGTTTGATTTTATGGTGAGATGCAGGGCTAAACTAAGAGACAGGCACCGGCCTCAGATGCTGAATTGCAGGGGGGCAGAGTTGAGGTGCGGGTCTCTCCCGGCTCCACATCGCTTGTCCATCCAGGGCTTCATTCCCAGACAGATTTATCCCTCACTTAGGGCCCATTCACACCAGTGTGCTGCAGTACATAAGGGGAAAACCTAGAACCCCTATGACCTGTTTACGGCTGTGTGTTACCCTATTGCACTGTGCATTAAATTCCACATGGAAATGTGTATGTGGTAAGACGCTGCAAATAAATGTAGGTGTGAAGGGCCTTTAAAAGTTTACATCCGATTAAAGTAAAAAAGGGGGAAAAACTAAGGGTAATAAAGGAGCTTTTCCATTTAAAAAAAATATAATAAACACAACGCAGCTCAGTCATCGACTGTGCAGAAGATGGCTCAGAGATAGGAGAGGTTCTTTTCCCAGCTGTTCCCCTGCAACAAAGTACCTGGGGCAGTTGCCTTTCTTGCCTCTGCCTCAATCCAATGCCTCTCACTTTCTTATTATACTTGCTGAGCCATTTCCAAACCTTACTTTAAAAGAAAAGTTGACTTTACTTACTGGAGTCAGATGTGTACAGACCAGAAAAGTCTGGACTCATTACATAGAGTTTCCAGGTCAGTGACTCATATTTAAAGCCCATTTGGACCTTTTAATTGAAACTATTATAATATTATCCAGGTGCATGAAAACAGAAGATGTTCAATGACTTAGTTATTGTTCGGTTTCTTTACAAAGCTGCCACAGCCTAAGCAGAAAAGCCTGTCCTTTGTCAACAGCTGCATAGTTGAACCCTTACTTTCTGTGTGGAAGCAGTGGTCTCTGCAAAAGTCTGATATGCTCCCTACTGAATCAGAGTGATGTTTCTGCAATCAGCAAAACCCATGCTCTTTGTGTTGGACCTCTGCAAAAGAGATCACATCTCTACAGAGAGCAAGGATCCCACTCTACAGGAGCTTGGCAAGGGACAGGCTTTTCTACTCGGGCTATGACAGCTTTAGAACGAAAATAAAACTAAAAGCCCTCGATCACCTTTTTGTTTTAATGCACTGGAAATGTAATTAGCTAATTTGAACTGAAGGTTCAATTAAGTTTTAATTTAGTGGGCCAATATAACAGCGGTAAGGACTAGGAACATTTGGCCTGGGGGGCAAACGCATCTCAATAGTCCTTTCGTGGTAGGGACAAATGTCTGTGGGCTAAAGAAAGTGTACCTTTTTAAAAGAGTTTCACAGTGCCACAGTTGATGTGCAAGTTAGGTGGTCATAAAGGACATGGTTTATTGTGCCACACCTTTTCAAACATCTTCCAGTATGAGCTTTCTTTGTGCCTTCAGTTTTCAGTCACATGACATTTCATGGTCCCAAAGGAAGTTGGTGCTGGAAGAGTTCCCTTTGCCAGATGCTGTGATCACAGGTCTGAATGAAGAGAGGCTAGCTATACTGTATAATGCCCAATATGCGTCACTCACAGCAGGTCCTGGTCTGATCGATGTCTAAATAGTAAAGTATCACTCAGAGCTGCCAGTCCAAAAAAGCTTTTTAGTATTGGCCTGGAGGCCTCCCTCTTTAACTATCCAGTGCTCACCTGGACAGGTATCTTAACATTTTAGCAGGATAGGTCTGCGATGGCAGCCTTCAACTTTCTCTCGTGGCAGGTTTCATTTAAGTAGATAACAGGAAACACATTTATCCTGTTTCTAGAATGTAATAATAATGCTGCATGAAAAAAGACCAGTTTAGAGAATTTATGTTCCCACATGTACAGTAAGGATCATTTATAAAAAAAATAATGCAAAAGGAAGACATATATTTGTTACCATCCGTGAACACATTAGTCGGCTATACAGAGAATATTACAGAAGCACAAATCTGCAAAAGAAAACTAACAAAAAGTAGAAGAATTGCTCATTTTAACACTGACACTACTGGGGTAGATGCCTCTTCATGGAGCCTAAAAAAACAATTTGTAGGATTTTGTTACAGTTTCTCTTTGTCTTTTTATGACCAGAATTGTCATATGTATTGACTGAAACATCAAATAGTTGAGTGCTGCTTATAACTCACGTGTTTAAGAAAACTTGGAAGTAAATGATCATTACATTATACAGAGCATACTATACACACAGATAATACATGCCATTGGCAGACATGCGCTGCATATGTTATGGTTTTACAGGATGGGCTTCAAGAATATTACACACATGCAAGATGACCTTTTTTGAAATATGAAATGATTCCCTTTCATTGCTATGTGTACTGTTGGTTTCTGCAGCATTTTCTTTCCTTAACTATCATTATTGCATGTAGCTTTGAGTCCAACTAGCAAGTCCACTGCCTGCGTGCCCCAAGAGTAAATGTGATAGTTCTGACCACAGTGCAGTATCTTCAACAGGCAGAACATGTTCTAGTATGTAATAACGCATAAGATTCCACTCAGCGCCAAGGTTTTAGTGTTTGGTGCAATTGTTTTTTAGGCTTAAGATACGTGGACATTGAGCCTAAATAGTTTGAGATCTGATAGAGATATCTTCCTTTTGACAGCTGGCTGTTGTGCAGGAGAACTTTCCCACTGGGACTGGGACAAACAGCTCACACTTGCATTCTGTGCTCAGCTGTAGGTGTACAGAACAGACTTGAGAAACCTCCATTCCCAGTAGAGGAAAAAGACCATCAAAGCAAAACAGAAGTAGTAAGCGTCAGGCTGTATCGGCTTGGCAGCAATGGATACATAGTCTTAAGCTTGTTTGTGCTATGCCAAACCTGGCCTTTCAACACAGGTAACAGTAGATGGACAGCAATCATTGGCCAAATCATTATCATAAAAAGGCCTAACCATACATCTGCATGTGCTGTTTCTTCTGGTTTATCTATACCCTACGCGCACATGTTCATTTGAATCAGATGGTGGTGTGGCAGGGTTGGTTTGAATTTTTTTAATGTATTATTTTGTAGTTTTTTATCACCTTTTTATCTCTTTTTTTCACTTAACTTTTTTTGTAGCCAGGATTCAGGAACACAATATATTTCTGACACAGTGCTTGTTTTTTTTTAAATAAATGGGCTTCTGCTGGCATTAGACATATTCTGTAGCATTGAATACTGTGGACCATAGAATTTCAATTCAAAGACAAGAGTCTGGGGAGCACAGGTCTCAGTTCCTTCCAATCCTCCTTGACTAGCATATCACAACAAGTATGTCTGGGAAACCACTGTAACCTGGTACCTTTTTTCTATGGTTTCTCACATGGTTCAGTACTGTCACCACTAAATTGATATGCTACCTGCTGGTAAAACTGACCAGTACCAAGGACTTGGCTATCACTATAACACAGGCAGTCCAGAACTGTGTTTATCCTTTAAACCAGACCTAAAACATCCAGCATAAACTATTATTAGCTACATAAAGGAATTTAAAGATTGGAAGAATTCCCTTTGGTTGAAACTGCGCTTTGCCAAAACTGAGGCATTGCTGGAGAGTGGCTCACACCCAACAACAAGTTTACAAAAACCTGAACCACTTGGCCTGACTGCTGGTGGGGATAGCTTGCATTGCTCACATTCCGTGCATGCAATGTGCACAACCTTGTAAATGTACTTCATGGAAGTTTATCATTTAGATAGCAAGTGTCAGCTGTTGTCAAATCCTCATTCTTGCATGACAATGAAACACCTTATTCCCTGTTGAAGCCCAACTTCGGCTAAAACTTTTTTTTAGCTTTGGGTAGAGTGGGGGAAATGTTAGAATCTCGGTTAAGTTTAAAAAAAACAGTCTCTGTCCCTATTCAGTAGCTCTCCCCTCACTTCCTGGCCTGACACTTGTCAAATGGACAGGAAGTGAGCGAAAGTCTCCCCAGAGGGAACACAAACAGCAATAAAAATGTGATAGAGGTTCTGTTTCCCACACTACTATAAAAAAAGTTTTTATTGCTGGCTGTGTCCCCATTGGGAAGATTTCCCCATACTTTCTGTTTTGTCTTGCACCTGTCAAATAAAATGGAAGTGAGGAGAAATCTTCTAAACTGGTAGCACAGACAGCAATACAATGTTAACAGAAGTTCTTACTTTTTCTACTCTATCCAAAACCCAAAAGTTTTGTCTGGAGTTGTGCTTTAGGACCTTAATTATACCTAAACCCACAAACAAAAATTTAATGTATTGCAGCTAACCAATCCCTAAGACCCCGTTCACATATAGCGACATACCTTTGCAGCGGCCGGGATAGCGCGACTTTTGGGGCAACGTTCCAGCCAACGATCCAGCGACGATCCAGCGACAGTAGCGCGACCTTCTCCGTCGGGCTCCATAGAAAAAAAGCATAATCGCGCAAAATCAGCCGAAAAAAGGGTCCGGTAGAAGCGACTTGTGACCGCGACGCGCGACATGGAGTTAAGACAGCTCCATTGAATAGCATTGGCCGGCGACTTCTCGCGATATCGCGCGCCAAAAATGCGCGATATCGCGGCGGAAATCTCGCAACAATTCGCTATATGTAAACGGGGCCTAAAACTTGATCCACCAATTTAAAGGCCTCCCAAAACAGTTGCTTTCAAGGCATGCCAACTGCCAAGGTTGCCAGTGTGCTTATTTACCCTCAACTGAACTTTCCACCCCTCAAATGGCTGGAGTCATAATTAACTATGTGCAGCACCATGACAACTGCAATCCAAATAGAGGCCAAGATGGAACCCTCCTTGGCTGTATAGGATAGGAGGCTGTAGTAAAGGTGGTGCCTGCATTATTTTTTTTGTGTGGCTTTTTTTCTTTATTAGAGCTGCATGCTGATATGATTTTTAGTGAAATGGGTTATGGTCAGCTTTAACACTGACAGGGGTGCTTACAATGGTCGACTATTATCCATTTACATAAAACCTTTATCCCAAAACGAAAAAATAAACTATTGCTGTAACTGCTAAAAAGTGTTAGCTGAGGTTTGGATTTAAACTGTTAGTCAAGGCCATCTAAAATGGCTCTAGGTGGAAATAAAGAAAAAAACAAAACAAATGCAGCCACGACGTTTAAGGTTGGGTACGCTGCCATATATTAAATTTTTGTTTTTGGGCTTAGCTATGCTTTAGCAAATAAATTCTTGCACTTGTATACTCCCAGCTAGATTACTGGAATGCTTTATTTATAGCGCAACCAGAAATAGTCCTGCAGCCATTACAATAAGTACAAATCACTTCAGTTATACTGCATAGAAATACATTCTGCTGCCCCCACATCTACCTGTTCTCCACACCATTCACTAGCTGCAAAAATGACCACTCAATTTAAAGGAAAACTAAAATGATTTTGTGCCAGTTTTATTCAGTTTAAGTTTATACTTTTTTAAATTGATGTTTTATATATGTGTTACAAAATATTCTTTACTTTACAAATAAGCTTGTAATACAGGATGCACTTATGATACTGGATTCACATAGCACAATGGGTTTCTAACAAGACAGCACAGCAGATCTTTTCCAGACATCTCCTATAAAGACTGAGTTTGGCTACACCTCTCCTACCACCTGTGCCTCCCTATGGGTCAGTGCATTCCTTAAGTTCTTGATTTACTTTAAAGTGCAGCTGTGCCTAGACTTTGTACATTAACATATTTACATGTCATTAAAAAGCAGTAAAATTGATTTAAAGCAAGTCCTCATTCATCATTCTAGCTACGTGTACTGTGAATAATTCATTCTCGAGGATACTCAAAGATCACAGCTGGGACTTGGAAGTTGATTTTAGACAGTTTATAACAGCACTTGCTATGTGTTTACTCTAGATGGCTGGCAGGATTCTGCTAAAATAGAAAATAGCTGAGATTTCAGTGCGTCTGTTGTGAACTTTGAAGATTAACTTCTCCAGAATGCTTATAGCTACAGAGATGAATTAGGTGGTGTTTAAAGTGCTTTTACTGCTGATTCAGAATATGTAAACATTTCAGTGTACATGGTATGAACACAGGTTCACTTAAAATAAAACTAAAACATCTTTGCTGTTGCAAAGCTTGTAGTACTATAAGTAAGGTCCCATTTTCACATAGATAACACAGGCTGTGGCTTAGGGTGCAGGGTTGTCAGGGGTTGCATACAGCTCCAGCAACAACAACCATGTCACTGAATATAATTAACAATTCCCATGCATGATAAAAGATTTTAGGTTACCACCCAGCCTGCCAACACAGTCCTCCAGGGTCCTTATTGTTGCTACCTACCTCTACACAGTTGGCTTATTTTCACTGTGCATTTACAGCTCAACCGCCTGTAGGCCTAGAACTGCTAGGTGAAATATACACATTTTCTTAAGTGCTGCTCCATCAATGGTCTTTACTGCATTTGGCACTCTGCTGGCCTAAATCTGCTTTACATTGCCGGGCATTATTGCTGCTGCAACAATTAGGTAACACGTAGTATTCTTGCTAATGTGGCTGGCCTATTGCTGGTTCTAAGTCCTACTGCTTTTCACATTGGCCCTTATGTATTAATGTGAATCAGTGCTGCTAGAAGTATATTTCCTGGTACTTTAGAAAGGTCTATTACTTGGCACACACACACTTGGATAATACTGGCCTATGGTATCAACTTTCATATCCCTCTTAGATTGCTTGTTCAATTGAAAATGCTTCTAAAGAGCAATTACAGACAAAAAGTTAAAGCAATCAAAGAGCTGATATAACTGTGCTAAAATCAGGAAGTTCACTGTGATTACTTTGGAGGAAACCTCAAGTGAGGAAGCAATGCTGAATAAGGCTAGGTTCACACCTGGCCGACTTCTGACCGCGCTGCAATCATGCACAAAACTGCACTGATTGCCGGGCGGTCATGAAGTCGACCACCACAGCCGATCGCACTGTGGGTACCATTATTTTCTAATGGCACCCCAGTCGCGCCGGGCAGAAAAGCGGCGCATCGTGTGTTGCAAAAAAAAAGACCTTTTTTAGCGATTGCCGTGTGGATCCAGGAGGAGGTCAGCTATTGCAGTCTCTATTTTTCTCTTACTATAGGTTTGTGAGTTCTGTGTAATGCAGTCACAGCATGTAGAAGGCAGAAAGAAGGACAGTAGGAATTCACTTCTTGGAGTAGGTAACCTCCTCTATCTTCTTTCTAGGCACATATAAATCTGGTTGGTGGCTGTGAGAACATTCTAACTACAGGCATTCATTTTTTACACCAGGCTTTCTGTATGTGAGAGGCAGTAAGAAGTGACTAAGCATCACAACTAAAGGTGTTCTAGGATCATCAGATTAACAACGAAAGGGGGATTGGTGCAATACTGATTTGCCTGGGTGAGGAGTACTGAGCAGGCAGGCTATGCTACCTGCATGCATCTGATCGTTTAAAGCTGAACTCCCGGCAGATATAAAAGACACAGATTAATGCAGCTCTGTATTCATCAGTGCATCATTAAATGTATTTTCCATAAAAACAGTAAAAGTATCTGATTTGATTCGGTATCAGTCTCTTGCAGTTGCTGTTCAAGCAGAGCTAATACTGGGAGAGGAAGAAGCAGCACAAGGATTCAATCAGTTGTACTGAAGTGCTCATATGCTAACAAAGAACACCGTGATAGGAAGAGAGAGCAGTCACATGTAGCAGAGAAAAATCTGGTCTTCTGCCCTGTCAAATAGGACTGTGCCATGTGGTAGAGCTGTGTAAATCTCAGTGCTGAATGAACAGAAATACAAATCCTCTGGCAGGTAAAACAGGTCTCATGTATGTATGTTATTTGAGTATTTTGCTGTTTGCCTGGAGTGCAGCTTTCATTTTCCGTTTTTGACCAGAATGTACTTTTTAAGGAACGTGCTAAATGAATGCACAGTTCTAATCATTTCTACATGCTATATAAATTTTTTATTTTTTTTGGCAGAGCACCAAAAAAAAAAAATGTGTGGCACTGCTGTTGCTTTTCGGGGATCACAAATGTCACTTTGAGAATCCGAAGTACTGGTGACTCTCAACAGTCCCTTTAGAATTTTATTGCATCCTAGTCAATAGGTTCATTAATCAGTGATCAGAGCAATATGTTTTTATGTTCATTTTTGCCCAGAAGTGTAGTAAGGTAAACAAGCAACCTATAAAATGATTATAGAAACACCATCAAAGCACCAGCAATGGGTAACATTGCCAATAATTCACTTCAATCCCTTACAAAAATGAAATCTGAAAATATTGTTATACTGAAAATAGACTTAATTTTTCTCACCTTAACTAACTAATGTATAGCTGTATTCTAGATATCAGAAATATATGTCTAGATATATTGTTCTATTCTATGGACTAAATTCATCCAAGATGCAGGTATTGATAGCTGACTATTATGGGAGATTTTCTTCAACAGCTTGCGTGGAAGGATTACTAACGCGCAGTTACAGTCTTATATTGCAATGGTGCTCTGCTATGAATTTGTGACCGGATTGCAACAATCATAAAAGATGAACCATAGAAGAGAAAAGGAAAATAATGATTTCACATTACTAGTCCGTGTTCTGCGATATTGCACCAGATAATTGTTTTTTTTTTTTGTTCATTAGAGGATTGCATTAGTTAATCTCCATGTGCCTTGGCATTAATCTTTCAGTGATGAACTGCCTGCAACTCCTCACTGCAAGAACTGTACAATTAGATTGCAAACTCTTTGACAGAGCTTTTGTCTAGATAAGTTGCATGGAGACAATCATGTGTTTATCATCTGTTCCCCTCCACCTTTGCCTGAGTGTGATTACACGGGGGCTGGAGGATCACCATCAACTGGCTTTTTCTCACCAAGGCAGCCCTTAGCTGTTCCTTCATAGCCTCTATCTTCTCTTCCAGCTGCTGTAGCTCTTCCTCTTTAGGGCGACAGGGTTGTCCATTCTCACATGAACTATCCTTGGCATTCACAGTCTCTAGGTTAAAATGTACTCTTTTCTCTTGGCGGATGGTAGTCCGACCTAGATTGTTCCAGACAGACTGAGGCTTCTTGCTGCCATCTTTCTGAGGGTTACAGCTGCAAATGAAATATACTGGAATGCAATATTCATCCTCTTTGTGGTTCTTGATCGAGCTCCTGTGTAGGTTCATTCTGAGCTGCAGCTTAAGGCCTCAGCAGCTTTAGCAGCACAGCAATGGTATCACCAAATCTCACTTCAAATCTGGTGAGACCAGCCGTTGTAGATTCACTCTACTGATATACAGCTATGAGGCCGCAGACACAGGGGTGCTTAGGCACCCTCACATACCAGGAAGTGGAATGCTATTTTTCAGTAGGAATTCAAGACAAATTGTACATTTTCAGGGTACCGATTGGGCACAATTACATTTCTAAATATTCCCTAACATGGAGAATCGATTGCCTAAAGGCTGCCATTGTGTGCTTTCTTCTGTAAATGCTAGTTTTTTGGCTATATATGGTTTCAGTAGTTTTAAGTCACAGACCTTAAACAACCATTCTGTAAATGATTGTCAGAAACTTATCTCCATACTTTTTCCAGATCAGAGTGTTATAAAGTACTGCCAGAGCATCAGCATGGCAGCCAGGAAAGTAACATATGGCAGCCTGCATACTTCTCTCAAGTGCATAGTTTACTAGAATGAAGTCTTCAGTTAAAAGAAACCTGATTTTAGACAAACGCTTAATTCATCAGAGTGTGAGCCAATGTGATGGCTTGGCCCTGTAAGACCTACTGTATGTATTCTATTGCCAAGGGAGCTTAGTGAAATGGTAGGACCCAGCATAACAGGAGCTATATGCAAGTACAGATGCTATGTTGTAGAGTAGTATTTAAAATTACACTTGTTTTAAAGAAGCACCCCTGTTAGCTACTCACAGCCTATGTACAGTATGTAATATCTGGATTGCCCAAGAAAACCAAATCTTAGGCAGTAGGTATATCAAATGAACAAAGAATATGGATCAAAATACCATTTGTCTGGGTTTTGGGGCTTCACATCTTGGTCTTCGAGAGTCATATTTAAAGCCCGATGGATTTTCTGTTAAATATTAAAATAAGAGTATTAGTATTCACAAGAGTTCAGTACTCTTCAGTTAAGAGTAAGCTGCTTGGGAATAGAAATGGAAAAATAGAGTAACCTAAAAATTTAAAGCCTTCAGGGGGAGACACAAAAATGTAAATTCATTATTAAACCAATATAATTATGGATAAAGGGCAAAAGCTGAAGGTCTAAAGAAAGTAAAATGAAATGGAAATGTAAAACATGTCTATGATACAGTGTTAATTTTGACAGCAAATTTCGATTTAGTTTTAGTCTTAGTCTTTTGACTAAAATGCCATTTAGTTGTAGTCATATTTTAGTCATCTGAATTGTTTTAGTTGACTAAATATTAGGGATGCACCGATATATCGGCCGCCGAAACATATTGGCCCACAATGGCACTTTTGGCTAAATGCCGAAAGTGCCATTTTCCTGCCGATACATCGGCGCATCCGTGATTTCTTTCCTCCCCGCTGGGCGCTGCTCTGTGTCCCAGCGTGGAGGAGAGAAAGTGACAGCCGGCCAAGCGCTGCTGGACAAGAGCGCTGTGAGCGGCCGGTGTCTCTCCTCCCACACCGCTCGGCCGCCTATCACAGTGCGGCAGACAGCGCTGTCAGAGGAGGCTGGGCTCTCCTCTCGCACCGCTCACTCAGCCTCCTGTGACAGTGTGTGTCAGAAAGGAGAGCAGGCTACATACACTCAGAGATCAGTGAACGCTAAGTGTATGGTACATAATTGAGGCTATGGTATGGTTAATATATCCTCTTTTATGAATGAATGGGAGTGATCTATATCCACTCCTGTTCATTCATAATTGTGGTTATAGTAAACATACTATATTCTCAAGTTATCAATGAACAGAACACTCATAGAGGATTCCTGTTCATTGATAAAAGGGGATACAGAAAAAGAGATTGAGGACTCTGTGTTCTCAATCTCTTTTTCTATTTTAAAAGGGAAATATCAGGGGTCTGTTTAGACCAACAATATTTCCCCGAAGCCCCTAAATGTAAAGTAAAAAATAAAAATATTTAATAAAAAATGAATACATAAAAACAAATAAATATGAAAACATTTAAAAGTTTATAAAAAATAAATAAAAATAAAATATTTTAAAAATGAATTTTTTTAAAAATAAAAAACATTTTCGGTATCGGTTTCGGCCTGACAATTTTTTCTATTTCGGTTTCGTCTCGGTTTTTACATTTCTATTTCGGTGCACCTCTACTAAATATCATAAAATTGTGGTCGACTAAATCTACAGTAGATTTAGTCTACTAAAATCTAGTGGGTTTAGTTAAAGAGTAATTTAACTACTTGTTGTAAATAAATGGGCGGACGGCAGCCTCTTCCTGACGGGTGGACGTACCTGCATGACATCAGTTTTTTCTGCTCTAGGGGGGCGCGTGCGAGCCGAATCCTGCTGTGTATGTAAACAGCTGGTACCAGCTGTTACATTAAAGCATTTCGGGCGGCTCTACAGCATTGGAGTACAAGCAATAATTCTAGGGACAACAATCACTGATAACACTAAACTGATGAGTGGTAAAAGCTTTTAAAGTGTCGCCTTTGGCCAATTTTAGGTATGGAAGTTTTTTGGGATTTCGCAGGCGCACGCAATTTTAAAGCTTGACATGTATGGTGTTTTTTTTACCTAATATGACCCCATCTTCTATATTGTACCAAAATATTGGATACTAATAAATGTTCTATAACATAACATAGGGAAAACTGTCTTTTTCTACAAATTTTAAGAACTTTTTTCATTATATAGTAAAACATACAAAACCCCCCAGTGGTGATTAAATACCACCAAAAGAAAGCTCTATGTGTTCCCCAAAAATGGTATAAAATTAATTTCAGTACAGCTGAATAAATGTCAGTCAAAGTACTGCAGTGCTGAATACTGAAAAATGGCCTGGACAAGAAGGGGGTGTAACACCCCGGTCATCAAGTGGTTAAGAATTTCTCTAAAATTTCCAATATCAATATACCGTATATACTCGAGTATAAGCCGAGATTTTCAGCCCATTTTTTTGGGTGAAAAGTGCCCCCCTCGGCTTATACTCGAGTCAGCGCCAGCGCGTCATCTTACTTACCTCGCCGAGCGTCGCGTCACTGCTGCTCCGGTGGGCGGCGCTCCGAGCGGGGTCATCTGGCAGTCTCCGGGTCCTAATTTAGGTGGCCGGAGACTGCCAGATGACCCCGCTCGGAGCGCCGCACACCGCAGCAGCAGCGACGCTCGGCGAGGTAAGTAAGAAGAAGAAAAAACCCCCCGCAGCGGCCAGTCAGGCAGGGGAGCAGGGATGAGTCAGCGGCGCGCTGATCAGGCGAGAGGAGCTCCAGGTGGGGTTGTAATTTAGCGGGCAGGCACCTCTGAGCCAGCTAAATTAGGACCCCACCTGGAGCTCCTCCCACTGGACCAGCGCGCCGCTGACTCGTCCCTGCTCTCTCCGTGATGTGATGATCGATCACCGGCACACGGACACAGTGAGTGAGTGAGGGGGGAGGGGGGGTAGAGAGAGAGATTCATTAAGCAATTATATATGTATTGTCTGCACTGTATTAGCAGTATATACTCTATATAGAGTATATACTGCTAATACAGTGCAGACAATACATTTACAATTATACTAACATGAATGTATTAAATGATCTGTATGTAGCCCTGTACTATGGATCATTTAACCCATTCATGTTAGCAGAGGATCATTGTAAATGTATTGTTGCAGGCACTCTATATATACATGTACTATATACTACATATAGAGTGCACTGAACAATAGATTTACAATTATCCTCTGCTAATATGAATGGGTTAAATGATCCGTAGTACATGATATGTAGCCCTGTACCCCCTTTTCCACTTACAGAGCTAGGTTATTTTTCTTTTAAATAAATATTAATGTCATTTTATTGGTATCTATCTACCAGTAGCTGCCTCATTTCCCACCCTCGGCTTATATTCGGGTCAATACTTTTTCCCAGTTTTTTTTGCTAAAATTAGGTACCTCGGCTTATATTCGGGACGGCTTATACTCGAGTATATACGGTATACTCCAGGAGTAAATATCTGGTAACCTGTAATTACTTATGGTATTAAGGTTTGAACATGCAATACAGACACAGAGTTAACTGTTGTGATATATAACATGTCTTTATTTATCTTAAAATTAGATTAAACCAAGTCTTAAAGAAACAATATTGAGTATTTTCAACAAAGGACCAGTAATTAGTAATGTATTCATTATAGCAACTTGCATATAAAATTCTTAATTCTTTCAAGCAGAAGTGCAACTCTAAAATGCTAAAATGAAAAACTATATTGGCTGTAATGCCATTGCACATATTACCTATTAGCCGTCCATTCAGGATGTACCTGGAAGGCCAAAAAGATTCATTCTGATTGGTTCTCTTCCCAAATCATCTCTCCCTAACATTTTAGTCTAGTTTTAGTTCGTCGACTTAAATGTCAATATATTTTCGTTATAGTTTTAGTCATCAAAGCTTAGTTTTTGTCTAGTTTTAGTCACTGAAAAAGTGATGTAGATGAAATTAACACAGCTATCATATAAATATGGATGATTTTTGAAGGCAATGAACAATGATAACAATGCAACAATTTTGTAAGTTATAATTAAATTCAACTTTTTTTAAAGAGAACCAGTCACTTTAGGTTTATGCATGAATCTTAATCTTTAGTTTTAAATTGTTATAAATGGGCAGGCTTGCTTAATAGGAATTTGAATTTAACCCCTTATTTAGCTTTAGTTTATGTGTATCAGCTTAAGTGCCAGGGATCAAAGATCACCTGAAGTCTGCAGCTGCTACCATGTCAACTGGCTGACTCCAAACATTGTGTCCCAATTTCCTGGATTGCATGACAATGTATAAGCACAGTCCTGCTGTTGCTTACATTTTTATTAACTCTAGGTGTTGGAAAGCAGTGTGTGAGATCAAGCAGATTTCATAGCAGCAGCTTCAGTGAGCCCTCAAACTGTCAGGACTAGAAGCAACAGAACATTGCAACAGTGTACAAACCATGCAGTGGACTTGTAAATACTAATGGCACTTTCCTGCAATTGAAATGGTATTATATTGACCTCTCTGGTGGTCCATGTTTCCTACATTCACTCCATTCCAGTGCTGCAAGCTCCATCAGACTTACTGCTGTGTCCTGTACACATATAGGATGCTTACAGTTTTAGAGTAAGGTAGAACTGGGATCCTGATATTATTTGTGCCAGTGGTTCTGATTTAATACATCTTAAAACAAAACCATTAATGTTTATTTTAAAATCTTAACTTACCTGACTAGTATGCAGCCAGTATGTGAATCTGCGACGCCCTCGCATACGAGGTATAACCAGGTGGTAGACAACTCTCTCCCCTAGTGATGTTAGAAGTGAGCCACCGAACCCAACGCAAAGAAGAACAAACAGGCCTGAAAAATGGTAAATTCCCATCTGGAGTGTCTGTAAGATATGAGCACAGTAATAACATGAGCACAATAATAAACACAAAAAAGAACCTAACTTCAAATGTAAGACTTTAAATAGTGATTAGACGTTTGTCTATTTTTGGACAAATATTTGTTACACAGAAGAAAATGAGTCTCACCCAGGTTGGAAAAGTGTGCTTAGTTCTTTTTGTTTGACTTGCACGCTGTTCTGGATATTAATATACGCTCATGCGCATAGAAATCCGCTGCGCTAAAAAGCACAGTTCTCAGCTCTTTTGTATATGATAGAGCGCGCTCAGCGGTACCAAGTGAAACAGACACAAGCTGTTCTCACGTTGGATGCTCAGTAGAAAGTCCTGTCTAGTGCAGGAAGCTCCGTTTATTTATAGGACACAAAGGGATAACAGTCGGAAGAGCTAGCCACAACAGCCAATTAATTATTCAATACATTAACATAACACAGAGTCGCCCATCAAAAGCCGTCGTGTAGGGGGCGTGGCTTACGCATGACGCTGAATGGTCGCACTTGAGCAGAACTCCTGCCACAGCCCGAAGAAAACTGCCGTAATACAGCTTAATCGCTTCTTAGACCTCAGCCCAACTGAGCACAGACATGGGTAGGAGAAGCCAACGTTCATCTGGTTCGGAAAAAGCTGCCTCCAGTACCTTGAAACAGTACTTATTCGTGGACACGCGAACCTCTCAGGCCTACTCCTCGCTGCCTACCACGCGGCAGGCGCCTGTGGAACGGACGGAGGAACTAGCCATTCGCACCATACCGATGACTCCGGATTCCCCGGGTTCCTCCAACGAGTCAGATCCCTCCTCTCCTGCGCAACTACAAGCTGAGTTGCAGGTATCGGAGGTTGTGAGAGACCTTCCAACTAAGGCGGACCTGGCCCACATTTTCCAGGTACTGGAATCCTCCAGGTCAAGTAGGACCTGTACAACATGAGATCAGACCTCTCTCATCTCTTGACCCGGGTGGAGGAATCGGAGTCTCGGCTAGATGGCCACGACAGGGTTCTTCGAGACATTCGAGAAGCCCAACGTCAAATGGCGCTTACGCAGGGGAATCTCCTCTACAAAGTCGAAGACCAAGAGAACCACAACCGTCTAAACAATCTGAGAATACGGGGCCTGCCAGAAGCTACCGCAGATCCCGACCTAGTGGCTTCCCTACAAGGTATATTCAACTCCATCCTGGGAAGGCCGGTCTCCACACCCATACGCTTTGACAGAGCGCATAGGGCCCTACGTCCGCGTAATCTCTCCGACTCTGCTCCCCGGGATGTGATGTGCCGGTTCCACAACTACGGAGATAAAGAAGAAGTATCCCGCAAGCTGAGAGGGATGTCATCAATAGATTTTGACGGAGCACAGCTGCACATATTCCCGGACCTGACCCGAGAGACTCTGTAACGCCGACGGGCCCTACGCACATTATTGGATCTACTTCGTTGTGCAGAGATCACCTACCGCTGGGGCTTTCCGTCCAGCTTGATCGACAGGAAGGGCGGCAGCCCGATAGTTTTGCGTTTCCCGGAAGAGTTGGAAGCTTTCTGCTCAGATCTGAACATCTAAGTGTCTGACTTGCCCGGCTGGATCAACACTGTTCCTGACCCCTACAACAACGCAGCGAGTAGCTGGCGCACCCCCCCTCCCCCCCCAAGAAAAGGCATTCTGGAAGACCGGAGGTTGCCATGGGACTCGGGTGAGACTGTTCCACTATCCCTCTAATCTCCCGCCACTGCTATAATGACCGCCTTACCCTCCGAGCATCGGCGGTTATTCTCTTACCCACACCGGGATACGCACTGGCATACCCTTAGATACTGTTCATGTTTGGGTTTTGATTTTTTCTTACGGTACCACCTGCTGTCAACGATATGTTGTTTCTGTTGTTTTCATATGTTACTTATTTGAATGTGTTTCTTTGTTCCCCCCTTCCCCTCCCCCTTCCCCCTTTATGTTCCACTATCCCATGTAGGAATGCTATGGTATCTCAAACTATGTTGCACTTAAGGGATGTTCCTGACTCACCATGGCAACTGTTAAATTAACATATTATAACGTACGGGGACTGAATACACCCGCCAAACGCCACAAGGTTTTGAAAGAACTCCACACGCTCTGTTGTGACATAGCGTTTCTTCAAGAGACGCACTTATCACATTCTACAAATATGCAATCTGCACTCTCACATCTATCCCACCTGGTACTATAGTCTATCAGACTCCAACCCTGCCAAAGGAGTTGCCATTGGTGTTTGCATGAACACCCCTTTTATGCTATCTGAAATTAAATCAGATGATAAGGGTCGATTCTTATTCTTGAAGGTAACTCTCTGTAACACTTCATGCACTCTGGCCTGTCTTTACTGCCCAAACCAGAACCAAACTGGCTTTTTGTCCAAGACACTCACCAGTCTCCTGGATTTCACATCTGTGATACTTCTGGTAGGGGGGACTTTAATTTAGCACTGGACCCTCATCTAGATGTCTCCTCGGGACGCACGGCACTCTCACATGGTCAATTGTCTTACATTAAATGACTATTACATAAGACACAACTAATCGACACATGGCGTTTTAAGCACCCCTCAGACAAATACTTATCTCATTACTCAGCGGTAGCCACACGACTTATTCACGTATAGATATGATCTTCATTGATCATCATCACCTACACTTGGTTAAATCGGCCTCTATAGCCACGAGGACAGTGTCTGATCATACCCCGGTTCTGACCTCCCTTCCTGGCCATCATTACCTTCCACATCTACTAATTGGAAGCTAAATTAATATTTACTACAATGCCCCATCTCCAGACCACAGCTGGCAGCAGATATACAAAATTATTTTCATCTAAATGCCACACCAGGTGCCTCTCCGGCAGTAGTCTGGGAGGCACACAAAGCAGTGACTAGTGGCAGATTAATAGAATTGGGAGCCAGGAAAAAGCGGGAGGCAGAACGGGATTTTTTTGGGGTTTTTTTTAAACTTTTTTTATATGTGACTTTTATTTTATTTTACTTTTTTATATGTGACTTTTATTTTTTTTTTTATTTATATATATCTTTTTTTGCACTTATTGTTATTGCTATTATATAGGGGATAACAATCCCCCTATATAATAGCAAAGGCACACTGACAGGTCCTCTTTATGGAGACATTAGGGGTCCCTAGGACCCATAATGTCACCTGTGGACTCCAAAAGAAGCTGATGAAGCAGAGATCTGCTTCATCAGCTTCTTTTCTCTGGCTATAGCAGCCAGATGACTGACAGGTGAATGCGGAAGTGATGTAACACACATCACTTCTGCATTCACAGCCTGGAGGGAGGTCAGCAAGGAATTCACAAAGTCTCCCTCCCAAATGTATTATCTGCATTAAAGGACTATAATTTGGTATCAAATTTTAAAATCAATCTCTCGAAATCTACCATCCTCAATTTAACAGACCCCCCTCCCACAGAAGTTAGAGCCCTACAATCCCTTTTTAGTGGCAATCGCACAAACTAAAATGTCAGGGAGTCAATTACACACCCCGCCTAAAAGATATGTTTAAATATAACAACATGCCTTTACTGAATAACATTCGTGCAGACTTGAGTCGCTGGTCCCCCCTGTACCACTCCTGGATGGGAAGAATAGGTGCCATCAAGATGAATGAGTTGCCGAGACTTCTTTTTCTTTTTCAAATGCTACCCATGGGCGTTCCACTCTCCTTTTTTACACTCTTATGCTCACTGGTCTCTAGATTTATCTGGAGAAACAGAAAAGCAAGGATCTCTTACAAAATTCTGACCAGAGCAAAATCTCTTGGTGGAGCTTCCCTCCCTGATTTCAGAAGGTATTATAGAGTGGCCTCACGAGCCAGACTTATAGATTGGCATTACGCAAGATAGACCAAATTGTGGGTGCAAATGGAACACACTGTGAGTCAAACAGCTTTACACAGGGTATGTTGGATTCCAAAGCGCTATAGACCACTGTCCACTGACCATCCTCTTAATGACTACAATGCTATCCATTTGGGATACGATTCACTCCAGTCAGAACTGGCCATACAACTCCCCTCTGATGCCTTTACTGGGCCACACATATTTCTCACCGGGACTCATGGACAGTGGATATCGCTCATGGATTCAAACTGGCTCAGATCTATTACTCCACCAGGTCTTACATGAAGGGAGGCTTAAGCCTCTGTCCTCCCTGTGTAATGCCCCAAGACCCTCCTTTATGGATGCCTAGACATATGGGCAACTATCACATTTTGTGCAGCAGCTCCCTGGTCCCCTGAGATCCAAAAAGGAATTAAACCCACTGGAACTGCTCTTCCCAACAGGCTCCACCTCCAATAAATGCATCTCCTCACTCTACACAACATTATCACACATGGATGCCACCTCTCACCCGCCTTATTTGACACACTGGGAAAGGGAGCTGGACAGCCCTCTTACTGAAAAACGCAGATCACGTATACTGACTAGACATGTGCGATTAGTTTAGTTCCGCATCGAAATTCGGACGAATTTTCGGAAATTCGGACATTCGGATGTATCCGAATTCCGAATTACAGACATAACGAATTCAAATGAATCCGAATTTCCATTTCCGAAATTCGGTAGCGGTAGTTCGAACGTTCGTTTCGTTTTCGGTTCTTATTCGTTTCGTTCGTTGGAGAAAAGTGACATTAGAGAAGGAGAAAAATATTTTTTCCCCCTCAAATGTCACGAACGAACGAAACGAATAAGAAACGAATAAGAAGCGAATAAGAACAGAAAATGAAACGAACGTTCGACCTACCGCTACCGAATTTCGTCCGAATCCGAATTCCGAATCCGAATTGACTTTCACACCTGATCCCGAAAAACGAAATAACACAAATCCGAATTTAAAACGAAACGAAACTAAACAAATTTTTTGGCAGTGCACATGTCTAATACTGACCTTCTCAAGAGGAGTGTCCAGATCCTCACACATCCAGGAACTCCACTATAAGTTACTATGTCGTTGGTATTACACGCCATAGAGAATGCACGAGATTGATAATTCAGTGTCTCCTCTGTGTTGGAGGGGATGCGGAAAAGTGGCCACACATGCTCACATATGGTGGCAGTGTCCTAAAATAGTACCCTACTGGCAGGAGGTTGCCTCAGAAATGTCCAAGATTCAGGGAACCCCAGTACAACTTGACCCTTGGGCAATGTTATTCCATGGCTCTAATGGCCCAGTGGCCATGGATCTACGCCCGCTTCATTACACCATTACTTAATGCAGCTAAATCTTTAATACCAGCCAAATGGAAGAATAGCTCTGCTCCTTCCTTGTTGGAATGGTTGGACAAGGTGGAGCAGATTTATAGTATGGAAGACCTCACCCTTACCGGGTTAGATCAAAAAGAACGCCTCAAAAAACCTGGGCCTGCTGGCTCGCTTATAAGACGACCCCCTCTTATCTCACCAAGAGGACCCATGTCATCTAGGACAGGATACTGGTTTAAGGACCGAATGTTATAAATCACTATGCTGATATAATACCGCGTCTACAAATTGGGATTTTAGCTCATGTATTAAGGGTTTACTATGTACAACTCCAATGCTATTTAATACCATGCGAGACATGATCCTACCTCTCCCCATTTTTCATTTACCCTCTCCTCCCTGCCCTTGCCCTCTCCCTTCCCTACCCTTCCTAACTTCCCACACTCACGCCAAACCTGTTCCCCTTCCGTACGTCGGGACAAGATCTTGGGAATTAAAGTATCCAGTACGCCTCATGTCCTGATGTATGCATTGTGCTTGCCTTTTTGTTACTGTCTCCCTTCAAATGTCTGTATTTGTAATGTGTTACCGTAATTGTATTTCCCACTAAAAAAAATTTCAAATAAAAATGTATTACACAAAAAAACCACAGTCAGCCAATGAGACACATGTATACATTTGAATAGACAATAGAAAGGGGAGTATATGTCCATGCATGTGCAGCACACCGTGCACAGTTTCCAGCTGCTAGTTCATGAGAACGCCGTGCACACCAGTTAAAAAAAGAAAACCATGTGCAGTGGATTTCCTGCCAGAAAGCTACACAAAGGAATCAGCATGTTAACCGTAAACGCTGGTCTGATCAGACTCGTGCATACACTCCCGCCGTTACCACTGGCACAAATTCTATTCAGCATTGCTCAGTGAACAATGCCTAATAGAACTATACTACGATTCCTGTGAATGTGAGTTTATGTGCAGGGAAAACACCACATTATTTCCAGTGTGTTGATCAGGCACATTAAAAAGACATAAACGTATGTTCTTTCATAAAAGCAGATATGTTCCAAATGATACTGTATGCAGGCCCCTGCTCGGCCTCTGTCATCGTTTCGGCCCAAGCATTCATTGCCAATCAGCAGACCTTGCTCTGCCGGCAATGCCTCCTCCCCTCCCATTGGCCAGCGGCAGCACTCCCCTCTGCTTGCATCCTTATTGCTAGGCAACAGGTTGGCTCTTTCTGCCTCCACTGATATGATTGACCTGTGGCACTAGGGTGGTGCTCTATTTAAACACCACAAGCCCAGAGGTCTGTCTAAACGGGTGCTAGTCTAATACTTGGTTTGAGCCTAGCCTGTCTTTAAAGTATGCTTATTGTCTGCTGCCTGCCCTGACCTCTGCCTGTAGCTGGATTACGTTCCTGATTTCAGTGTGTTTGATCCTGGAACAGAATTTGACATTGTGAACCTCAGCTTTATTACATTAACATTTAAATATGTTCTGGTCAGAAAAAAAAAACAGTTAATGTACATAAAACCAGAATGTTTGCAGTAGGTTTCATTGGTGAGCTACAGCAGTAATGCTATTGAATGTTGCTAATACCTCTGTAGCAGCTAAGTGCAATTTCATCAAATAAGAAAGAAATACACCAGGGAGATTTTTTGTTAAGGCTTCAACCAAACTACTTTGTATGTATTAGCTTATTTTCTGTTTGGAAACCACAGGAGTAGGACATTGTCTGAGACTGGGAGGCCTGCTACAAATCCAAAACCTTCTTTCACACACTGTATCCAAAAATAAAAAGCAGATACAGATAAATTTATTGTTCTACATGCATATTTATTGCTTGGTAATAGTCTTGTGTGCAGGTCCTCTATATCTATCTACATTTATCATATATTATCCATACCATTTTCCTGAATAAAGCTGTATATGTTAGGAATTATATGAGTGACCTTCCATCTTATTGTAACTATGGCAATAAAAGATTATTCATACCTCTGTCACAGCAAATACTCGTTTCCCGCATGGCACCATTTTGTACCATTTGTCGTGCAAAGTGTCCATGAATCCAGATGACTTGTAACGACTTATAAACTCTGAAATATTCGAAGTTAGGGCAGAGTTTTGGGGTAAACCAATTCCATATCCTGCAAAATGGATAGACTTGACTATGAGAGATAAACTGGCTTACATATATCAAATACATATTAAAGGTCATAAAAAATAATCAGAATTTAATATAGCTCTATACCTAAAACTTAATTTTACGTTTTCTTATATTATACATATTTAAAACACAAGGAATCAGTCTATTTCTTATACATTCCTTACTCAGGGTAACGATTATCACACATACTCAGAAATGACTAGGAAGGCTTAATTTTGTTTTTGTTTTTTTTTGTCTACCTTTTTTTTATTTTCTGAAAGACCTTGACTGATATCAGTGTCTGTGCTGTGTTGTCTTAATACTGCCTGCAGACACTTATCTTAACTGTTCTGCCAAGATTTGTAACTCACGCCTCTGGCACTGACTGAGGTAGTGGATCTTTGTCATGCACAACATGCTGGGATTAGGGATGGGGGGAGAACTGAAGCCTGCCATGCTCTGATAATGGGCCTATTCTGTTTTAGCATCTGACCTTGAATGAGCTGCTGTGACAGAAGACTGAGGGTGCTAATTAGATTTAATAGTAGAAAAGTAAAAATTTAGATGATACCTTTTGTGGGGTTAACTGAATATACAGCATCTTAAGGCACAAGCTTTCAAAAACTATTTATAAAAAACTGCATAGTTATTTGTATACAGTGGTGTAACCAGAGTTGCGGGCGCCCGGGGCAGAACAAAATTTTACGCCCCCCCCCCCACAACCATTATATCACTACCTCATCCATACTACTGTCCCTCTGGTTCGAGGATAATTCAATACAATACGCAATACATTATACAACAGTGGAGAATGGCAACTGACTATAGAGGACTACAAATCCCAGCAATGCATTATAGAGGACTATAGAGGACTACAAATCCCAGCAATACAGTAATGGAGAATCGCATCCGGCTACAGAGGACTACAAATCCCAGCAATACATATTACAGCAATGCAGAGTAATATGAAGCTACATACTCTTTGTTGCCAGGGCCGCTGTCAGGGGGGTACGGCCGATATTGATGTAAGGGGCCCGGCCAGCCTCAGAGGCCTGGCCCGGGCACCTTACATGAGTATCGACCGTTCAAGTGACAGGCCAGGATGTGGCCGGGCCCCCCGCAGCACCGGAGGAGGCCGGGGCCCGCACGCTCCAGACCCTCACCTGGGATGCCTCCTCTGGTGTCCCCAGGGGGTCTCCCCACTGTACATTCGTTTTTAAAGATGGACGCCGCGAGTAGAGGCGGCCATCTTTAAACCTGGCAAGCGCCCACATATCATTTAATATATTGCCGAACAGGCAATATATTGAATGAAAATCATTCCCTGGTGGTCATCAAGTGGGGAATCAGTATGATCTGTACCTCTTGCTGATGCAGATCATACTGATTGCTCCCTCGTGGTGCCTCTGCTAACAGGCAGGGATCGATTAGCATGTCTGCTCAGCCAGAGTGCAGATGACACTGATTCTCCACTGAAGCCCAGGGATGCAGCCCCCCTTCCTGCAAAACAGGTAAGCAGGAGAGGGGGACGTTTTTTAAATAACTATTTTAATTGTTAATGCGTGTGTGTTTTTATTGTGTGTGTTTTAATAAATGTGTGTGATTTTTTTTTTTTTTAAATGAAGCTATGTGTGTGTTTTTTAATGAGTGTGTGTGATATGTGTGTGTTTTTTTAACCACTTCCCGCGGGTTCACGTAATTGTGCGTAATCCTCTGGAAATGGTTATACCAAGAACACGGCTGCTCCTGAAGCCATGTTCTTGTACCGTGTTAAACAGCTGACGATTGCTGTTTAAATACAAGCAATCCGGCGTCTGTACAGGCGCTGAATCGCTTGTACGGTGTGGAGCTGTGCACCCCTCCTCCACGTCCGCCGGTGCCACCGTCAGCTTCCTGGGCTCATCTGTCCCTCGTGTGAGCCCAGGCCGCGCGTGGAGGTTCTCCCCTGACAGATCGGAGGAGAGATCAGTGGCTTCTAGTTGCGGATCTCTCCTCCGATCACTGGACCCGGAAGTGATGTGCATTACATCACTTCCGGTGTCACTGTACACAGTCTCTGGCTCTTAGGGCCTGTTCAGACCACTTACAGTGCGTTCCGGCCTGAACGCACTGCATCACATTGCAGCCGGCTCACTTTTGTGCCGGGCAGGAGGTGTGGCGGGCCATTGAAGTGAATGGCGCCGTAGCTACGCCCTCCAGCCGCAATTTGTTTGCCTGCACAGGATCGCAGGGCACATTCTGCCTGCAGTGCGTTACGGTGTGGTCCGGTCAAAATGCTGCAAGCACTATTTTGACCGCATCGGGACGCAGGCACAATGTGCCCTGTGATCCCGTGTGGGCGATCGCATTGTGGCCGGAGGGTGTGGCTATGGCGCCCATCACTTCAATGGCCCGCCACTCCCCCTCCTACCTGGCAAAAATTGAGCCGGCCGCAATGTGATGCAGTGCGTTCCGGCCGGAATCGGGCCGAGAAGCACTGCAAGTAGTGTGGACAACCCCTTAGAGCCAGAAGAAGAAGCTGATGACGCAGATCTCTGCTTCATCAGCTTCTTTGGGGTCCCTATGTGACATTAGGGGTATGAAAAACCCCTGACGTCTCCATGAAGAGGACCTGTCACATTATATGTGCTATTACATAAGGGGCTTTTTAGCCCGCTATGTGATAGCAATAAAGCTGAGTGTAAAAAAAAGGTAAAAATTAAAGTAACATAAAAAAAAAAGTAAAATGCAAAAAAATATTTTTTTAAGTTTCCCCTTTCCCCACGTGCACGCACATACAACACAAACCCGGGTCGGATGCGCCTACATGCAAAAACAAAAAGTACGCCACACGTGTTATGTCGCTAGCGTTGGAGTGAGAGCAATAATTCTCGGCCCATCAATCACTGATAGCACTAAACTGATGAGCCGTAAAAGCATTTAAAGCGTCGCTTATGGAAAATTTTGGTTATTGTAGTTTTTAGCGGTTTCATGGATGCTTGACATGTTTAGTATCTATTTGCCCGGCGAGGCCCCGTGTTTTATATTGTACCAAAAAATTAGCCATTATATTCTGATTCTGTGCACTAAATTTTATTTTAGTGTATTTTATCTTAAAAATACTGGTTTGATAAACATTTGCGCAAATACTGTGCGACATAAAAAATTGCAACTAGTATCTTTTTATTCTACAGGGCCTCTGCTTTCAGAAAATATATAATTGTTTGGGGGTCCAAAGCTGTTTTCTACCCAAAAATTCAGATTTTATCATGTGTTCAATTGTACTGTGATTGTAATGTCTGCCCTATATTGTAAAGCTCTGCGCAAACTGTTGGCGCTATATACATCCTGTATTATAATAATACTAATAATAATGTGTGTGCAACTGTAAGAAATTGCTCTGGGCAGCAAGTGGTTAATGAGTGTATAAATATTTGAATGTGTGTGTTTCCCTATTTTGTCTGAGGCGGTGATGATGCGGAACATTTTTTAAACCCGAGTGCCCGAACTGCAACGCAATACTAAAGTTATTTTCAGAGTTGGCACTTTGAGATAAATATATTGATTTTGTGTCGCAGTTTGGGCACTCGGGTTCAAAAACATTTGCCATCACTATACTAATCTGACAGCGACGCAGACGAGTGCACGGAGGTAGCGGGGATCACATCACTTCCAGCCAGTCCGGCGGCAGAGAAGGCAAGGCACCAGCAGCAGGAGCAGGTAAGAGGATCTGGGAGGGAGATGCAGCCCCAACCAGCCCACCTGAGACCACTACGGAGCCCACCATAGAGAGTCTCAGATGAGCTGTGCAGCATGTATGGTGTGCTCTGCAGGGTGACTTTCAGGTGGGCTGTGTGGGGTCTCAGGTGGGTCCTGTGTCCAGCGCGCAACTAAGGCCAGAGTCCGGCGCGCAACTAACGCCAGAGTCCTGCGCACAACTAAGGCCAGAGTCCGGCGCGCAACTAACGCCAGAGCCCGGCGCGCAACTAACGCCAGAGTCCGGCGCACAACTAAGGCCAGAGTCCGGCGCGCAACTAAGCCCAGAGTCCGCCTCGTAACTAAGCCCAGAGTCCGGCGCGCAACTAAGCCCAGACTCCGGCGCGCAACTAAGCCCAGTGTCCAATTCATATACTGTTCTGCATTGCTGTATAAATGTATTGCTGGGATTTGTAGTCCACCTACAAGCGGTGCCATTCTGCATTAGAGTGTAAGCTCCTCTGGAATGATGGGACTGGCTCAGTGTTCTCTGTACAGCATTGTGGTATATATCAGAGCTATATAAATGTATAATAATAACAGTGTGACTGGCTCAGCGGTGCAGGGGGGACGGGGGGTTGCGGGGTGCAGTAGAGGAGGCTCCCTAATTAGGCTCTCAGGTGGCCAATGAGGACTGTCAGGTGGTCAGTGGCTCTCTGCTGGTCAGTGTGGGATCTGTGGTGGCCAGTGCGGGTTCCCTGATAATTAGTGGGAACTCTGTGGTAGCTCCCAGGTGGGTAGTGGGGGCTCCACTGTGCCCAGTGGAGGCTCCCTGGTGGCCAGTGGAGGATCCTTGTTGGTTAGTTCGGCTCCCTGGTGGCCAGTGGAGGCTCCCTGGTAGATAGTGAGGGCTTCCTGTGTACGGTGACCATTTGTCCCCAATTTCTGGGGACAGTCCCCGGATTGAGGAGACCATCCCCAGACAAATGATGTCCCCAAAAATGTCGCCGGGAACATAAAATATATATATATAATTTTTTTTTAACCACTTGCTGTCCGGAGCAGTTTCTTACTATTTGCGCACACATGATAAAATATACATTTTTGGCTAGAAAACAGCTTCAGACCCCCAAACAATGATATATTTTGTGAAAGCAGAGGCCCTGTAGAATATAAAAATGCTAGTTGCAATTTTTTATGTTGCACGGTTTTTGCGCAAATGTTTATCAAACCAGTATTTTTAGGAAAAAATAATAAAAATTTTAATTTAGTGCACAGAAACATAATATAGTACCAAATTTTTGGGTAAAATATGAAAGATGGGGTCACATCGGGTAAATAGATACCAAACATGTCTAGCCTTAAAATTGTGGTCGCCTGTGAAGCCCAAAATTTCCCATAGGGAACATTTTAAACGATTTTACCGCTCATTAGTTTAGTGTTATCAGTGATTGATGGCTCTAGAATGATTGCTCTCACTCCAATATGTAACATGTGTAGCGCAATTGTCATTTTCGCACGTAGGCTCTCCGACCCGTGTGTATGTGGGGGGCGGGGACTTAAACATTTTTTTATTTATTTATTTTTTCTTTTATGTTACTTTAATTTTTAAACACTTTTTTTTTTTTAACACTAACCCTATTGCTATCACATAGGGGGCTAACAAGCACCCTATGTAATAGCAGATAGGGTGTGACAGGTTCTCTTTGTGGAGGCAAAGAAGCTGAGGAAGCAGATATCTGATTCCCCAGCTTCATCTCCTGGCTCTAAGAGCCGGAGACTGTGTACAGTGACACCGCAAGTGATGTAATGCACATCACTTCCAGGTCCAGTGATCGGAGCCCGGTACAAAGGATCTGGCGGCTGTACGGACACCAGATCGCTTGTAAGTTAACAGCAATTGCCTGCTGTTAAAAGCGCAACCAAGAGCTTCAGCAGCGTGTTCTTGTTTTAACCACTTCTGCGGGCCGCCGTCTAGAGACGTATTGCGGACCGGAAGTGGTTAATACTCACCTGATCCCTGGAACCACCGACAAGCGCAGCCTACCGTCTCTCATGCTGTCAGAATATGCATACAGAGCGTGCCGGTTACTATTTAAACTGGCACGCTGTGTACAGCTTCTGAGAAGATACGCTATTAGCATAGCGAGGAATTCAGCTGCGCATTGTGCATCGCTCCGGCTATGCTAATAGCGTATCTTCTCAGAAGCTGCACACTGTGCGCGCCGGTTTAAATAGTAACTGGCACTCTCTGTATGCATATTCTGACAGCGTGAGAGGCGGGACGCTGCGCTTGTCGGTGGATCGGATCAGGTAAGTATTTTAAAAAAAAATGTTTTATTTTATGTTGCCGGGGACATTTAAAAATCTCCCCGGATTTTATTTTAAACATGTCTCCTTACCCTGGTGGTCAGTGGGGCTCCCTGGACCCTGGTTGTGGGGGGTCTGTTGTGGCTGCAACTGCTCCATCCCTCCGCTGCCTCTCTGCCACCTGCAGCCGGTCAGCCCGCCCGCATCAGATGCGGCTCTGTAATCGCCAGCCGCTCGTTCCTCAAGTGGGTCCTCGGGAGGCCTGCTACTGTTTGTATAGAAAACTACATGTAACTTAGTTCTGTGTGAGTTAACCAGCTGCTGTGAGAATGGGGCAAAATCTCTTCTATTTAATTGTTAAAATATTGTGGGCTGTAGTGAATGAAAGAAATACCATATTAAGGCCTTTAGATGGAGCTTAAGATCATCTTAGTACCAATAGCTATAATACGTGTAGTAGCTAGCAATGGTTACAGTTAGCTGCTAATTTCCTCAAGCATGCTCTAAAATTGTTACTAATTGTTACTAAGATTTATCTCCTATGTCCAGTCACCATAATGTGTTATTTTCCCAATTATCTATGCAATAGTCATGTTTTTTTATTTATATAGCTAGACCCCTTAGGGTTCTGTTTATCAATCTTTTCACACAAGCGTCACACAACTTCACTCACCATTGCACATTTGCACAATAAATTCTTATGTAAAAATGTATGCATCTTGGTTGAAAGTTGTATAAGTCATTGGTGAAATCATTACAGGTGAAACTCGAAAAAATTAGAATATTGTGCAAAAGTTCATTTATTTCACTAATGCAACTTAAAAGGTTAAACTAATATATGAGATAGACTCATTACATGCAAAGCAAGATAGTTCAAGCCGTGATTTGTCATAATTGTGATGATTATGGCTTACAGCTCATGAAAACCCAGATCCACAATCTCAGAAAATTTTTGGCAGTGTGGGCAGGTGCCAAGTCCTGCTGGAAAATAAAGTCAGCATCCCCATAGAGCTCGTCTGCAGAAGAAAGCATGAAGTGCTCCAAAATCTCCCGGTAGACGGCTAAGTTGCATTAGTGAAATAAATGAACTTTTGCACGATATTCTAATTTTTCGAGTTTCACCTGTAATAACTAGACCCCCATGAGGAGCGAGCATTGTTACTGGATCTAATAGGTGACCCTCATTCTATTTTGCAGCTAGTGGAGTATAGGTGTAGAAATACTATCATCGAAGGAAAGATTATTTATACACTGTTACAAGTTTTAAAGCCACATTACTACAACAAGGAAATGATGCTTGTAAAAGAGGTGATCACAGCCAAGAGGTGTCGCTTTGAGCGCCAATGATTATGTGTCTACAGGCTATTTTGCTGTAAATTTGGCCATGCCTACTAATGATGAGGTCTGCTGTATTAATATTGCTGAGCAGGGGCTACCACACCTGTTAGGATTTAGAGGGTAGCGGGTAGGCTGGGACAAGTTAGGTATTCATGAAGTGTGTGGACATGCATATATGTGGCTGGGTGTGGCCTGCCTATTAATTTGACCTTGATAAATATTGTTTAAGACCTTTAAATCCACTCTAAATTACCTTCTATTGCAAAAGGTTTCCCCACGGTCAGCAATTTGCAGTCTGAGTCTATGGATACCTCGTAATCTAGTAACGCTTTATCCATAATAAAAGCATTAAGGATCGGGGGGTCCGTTCTGAAAAAACAATACCAAATATAAGTTTTACCCTGATGATATTCAGCTTGTACTGGTTCATACATTTTATCTACAGTATACCTTCAATTTAATTACGTTACATTGTAATACCCTTCACTCAGACATTTATTAAAAACTTCTGGTCCTGACAAAAATCCTTCAGCATAGATACCACCATTTCTCAATTTTTCAATTTTAGGAATGATCTGCAGAATGTTTTAGCCTGTGTAGCATTGCCACCATGGTGAACATCCCTGTTTCTGAAAATAAAAACCCATGCCTTTGCACGGCGTGCTCTGTCCTATTCCATCTCCCAGCAACCCACGTAGCCCAAACCTGCCAGGGAGGATCTAAGTACCACCCCAGCAGAACTAAGAGAGCTAAGCAGGTTCTCCAGGGAGCCTTACTATCTTGCACTTTACATCTGATGTCCTCACCTTTATGGTAAGGTCAAAAACACAGCTGGGGGGATGGCCATAAGCAGCAGCAACATCATCAAAACACACAACACCAACCCAGGCCTTGCAAGGCAGAGGAGAATAAGGATGTTAACCACCACGCCTTAGTATAGTGATATTCTTGTCCTTTATTCACCTGAAGAAACTGACATCACAAGCTGGTGTTTTGGGACCTTGCAAGGTTCCCGGCCCAAGGCAGAGTGATGCACTAACATTAGACGTAGCGCTTAAAGGAGAACTATGGGGTTAAGTCTTTTCCCCATAATTCTCCTTAGGGTAACGGGAGGACACAAACTAGCGTCCTCCCGTCACCTTAGGCTCAGTATACAGCTCGCTGTAGCTCGCTGTATACTGAGACGCCGCAGTATACCGCGAGCAGCTGCTTGCGGTATACTGAGACGCCGCAGCTAAAGCGGATCCCGACAATTGTGCCGGGATCCGCCCAGCTGCGTGACTGACAGCTGGCTCTGCCTATCTAGAGGCAGAGCCAGCTGTACCCGCCCCCTCCCCCGTCCGTTCCGCCAGCCAGCGCTGGCGGATCGGAGCGGGGGATCCAGCCCCTCCCCTGTCATGGGAGAGAGCCCACCTCCCCCTCTACTGAGCCGACCTGTGACAGTCTCATTGTCACAGGTCGGCTCGAACTATGAGGTGAGTGAAAATCACTCACCTCATAGTTCTCCTTTAAATAGTATCAACAACCAATTAAAAACAAACACTATTACAAAGCCTGGATGTCAGAATGACCTCATAGCTCCTCCCACACTGAATGTTAATCCTTTGTGTGTGTTTTTTGTATAGAGAATTAATCTAAATAAGTGTCTCTCAGTGTGGTATGTGCACATCAAATCTGTATTTAAGCTGGTAAGGATAAATCATAACACTTGGTGAATGTATTACTGATGTGTACTGCAAAGGTAATTTTATACTGTGGCAGCTGGAAAACCATGTTTGTAGGTTGCTATTAGCAACCACATGTGGTTTGCCATTCGAAACCACATGTGTGGGTTGTCATTAGCAAGCATGCTGGTGCACCGGAGAATTTCTGCTATGTGTCCCCCACCCCTCTTTTAATTGGTGCTACACATGTGCCTGCAGTTGTTATGGCAAAGCATGTGGTGTCCACCTAATACCCATTATTATAACTGCAGTGAGATGCAGCCTCATGGCTGTCATGTGCTTTCTCTAAAAAGTTATCTAAGTGTATATATATGCAGAGGCATGGAATAAGGATCGGTTCTGGTAAAAATGGCAGATGTTGCAGCAGCATGGTATACCAATGAGTTACAATAATGTGATGTAGTCATTGGTAGTCCAATAATTATGTTATTTAACCTAGTGGACATGCTTCCTTTGGTTTACCCTGGATAGGCCAGGTACCTTGTGTGGTCATCTGCTCTCATTCCACATAGAACCAAATCTGTGATGCATTGTGCATTTAAATATTGGTGCCCCACAACTGTATAGCAAATTTACTTGTTGTGCTGGGCACTGGTGAGTGGCTGTTATGCCATCCAACATCTCTTACATTCATCTGTCATGCATTTACTTGCCATATAGCAGATGTTTTTTGGAATGGTTTTTTTGTGTTATGGTCTATTCATCATACACCTTTAAACCTGCAGACTCTACAAATGTACACTCTTGGAAATGCTAATCCTATCTTCCTGCCTGGTAGTCTGGTCACACTTTAGGCCTATGCTGACAAATCTATTCACATACAAATCATATGTAGAAATAGTCACTGATGTCTATTTCGACTTCTACTTATATAACAGCAAGAATGGGTGCGATCCTGCTGTGTGGATAGGGTTTCTATTTTTTTGGCCCCTGATTGTAGCTGAACTGTAGACCTCACATTCTCATTCTGTATGATTTTGAGACTAATTTATTAAAGACATAATAGATTTATAAAATAGAATTAATTGAGCTACTATTGACACTGGTATTGATAAGTTGCTCAGCCTACTAAGTCCCTATAACGTTTGGCTTTTAGTTTGCTTTTAGTTAGTTAAACATGGATGCCCCCACATTATATTATATTGTCTAACAGTTGTGCCCACCCTGTCATTGAAATGCCTCCTCACTTTAACATTTGGACTCCATCTGAGGTAGATGGGACGCTGAATCTTCGCATGTAGCTGTGCATTTCAGGAAAACTTTTTTTAATGTATTGCTCTGCACTGCTCTCCCACACTGTTCCAAAACGGAAACCCTGCGAAGGATGATGAAGCTGTAAGGAAAGAAAGATAATTGTCATGCAAAGTCTGATTATGCATTCCATAAAAGCATCCTCTACATATTTGGTCTCAGCTTTACAAGATCAATTTATAGTCAAGTGCAATTCATTTTTTAAATTTTATCGTAAGAATGCATATTACCTAATTTTTTAAATAAAGAGGCTGTGTACAGCAAACCTCTGCTGCAAGAGCAATTAAAGTCACTGTTGGACATTAATAATGTGATCATAATATATAGCAAAGCTTGTTTACTAGTGACCTAATTAAATGAAGTCATAAATCCAGAAGACCTGTCACTAGCATTATAATACTAAATCGGCTGTAGCACTACAATGCAGGCATCTAGCAGTACTTACATATACCTTTTGATGTCTTTTATATTACCCCAGTCCCATGAATCATGGAGTGTGGTATGAACATTTCAACACCCTCATTTCAGGAGGTGTTCGTCCCCCCTCCCCAGCAGCAGTTTGGAATCCAGGGAGAGGAGGAAGCTGTCCTCCCGCCCCAACAGCAAGCCAGAATTGAGGATGTGATCTCCCCAGCAGAAGTGCTGGCACCAGGGCAGAGCCAGACTGGCCTATGCCCCGCACTGTTGTCTGTTTCAACCTCCATGGGAGAACAGGAAGCTGGCCTCTCTTCCAGCAGGTGGCTTTGGTGTCCGGGAGAAGATAGCGGCTTTATTTCTCCCCTTAGGCAACATGTTTTTCAGAAAGACGCACTCAACTATTCTGCCCAGCAGCAGAGGCAGGGGGTCCCATGGACGGAATATGGGGATTTATACTGCCTGACTAACGCAGGTCCAGACCAGCTGGGGTACTGGGACCTGGTTGTCATCAGGGTTGGGAGGCATCAGGGTTGATTCACTTTGCGAAGAGATTTTAACATTGCGGGGGAAATTTCCCTAAGCTTAGTGAATGTGCTGTTTTTGCTTGCACATGATTGAATGATGGAAGTCGGCAGACATGCATCGCATTCACTAAGCTTAGTGTAAATGTCCTTATAAAGTGAATAGCCCATTTGCCTTTAGTAAATCAACCCCGGGGATACTGCGGAACCCACCGTGACCTTGGCTCCTGGAGGGGCCTGGGGGCCAGCCTCCTTCCCAGCGACTATGGATCTAGGACTATGGAGACCCCCTTTGGTTGGACTGGGTGCCCGTGGACAATGGACAGCTGTTGCGGTGAAGCCTGGCCCTATAGCCGTTCAATATCACAATTCAATACCAACTTGGGAAACACAATGCTAAGGCCCACAGATTATCTTGACAAACGGAATTGGAAGGGTGACTGTAACATCATGGACATCCCCAAGTGGACCCATATAGGGTGCCACCGGGTCTTCCATCCTTGGGGGGAGCTATGTGAAGACATGCTCATCAGTTTATGGGTTATGTGTGTGTTATTGTTGGGCTATGTTTAAGTATGTTATACTGTGTAACCTGTTTATCAAAAGACTATCAGCACCACCACCCCTGTTAGCTCTCTTTGTACTCTGAAGGAGCTCAGGACAATGACATTCTCCTGTGTTTGACCAGACTCCTGCTATGGCTGTCTGGTGCTCTTTAGCAGCTGGACCCCTGCGGGGTTGTGCAGTCAGAATATCTGGGGAGGGCAGGGTGGATGTGATGGGATTAAAATCTTCTCTGATCACTTTGTGTATAAAAGGTTGTACAGTTGCTCAATAAATCAGACTTTGTTTCACCCTACACGTGGTTTGGGCTAGTGACTGGATGGACAAGGAGCTAATGATCATCGGATTGCATCCTGAGTACCAGAGTCCATCACAGGGGGTATATGGGAAACACAGAGTGGCAACTTTTGACAATAATGATAAACGAGTACACACGTGTGCTTTCTTGCTGCATTAATTCATGGAAGTGGAATGCTTTGGCAGTAAAAGAGCAAATGTATGTTGTGAGGACTCCCAGGAAACAAGGCACAATCCTCAGTGAAAACAGGACGTTTCAGTCCTTTTAGTCTTTTTAATAACAAATAGAAATAGGACTGGAGAGACAGATATCACCTTATCTAAATTTCATGGTGCACTTCCCCTTGCCATAAGGATTCTGCTATTTAGAAGCATTTAGAATTGCTCTTCTGTTTTAGATAGTGTTATACAGTTGCCAAAAACTTTGCTTTATTGAAGATAGTTGCGTTTATTTTACTTACTTGCAAATAAAGTATCTATTCTTGGAGCATCAAAATCTGGCAGTCCTTAGACTCCCTGTCAGTCTTACACCATCACTAGATCAACCTCAGAAAACACATTAGATGGCTACAGATCTAATCTACAACTTCAGCAAAGTTTAGACTATAAATGCCATGCAATAGTTGTGATATCCCGTATAGCTCTTTATTTTAACGTTACCATTTCTATTGGATAAATAGCTGTGGTGCTTATCTAGCTAGGGCCACTTCAAATGAAGGTACCAATAAATCAAAAAAGATGCTGAATAAGGTAGTATCAACAATTGTTTAGCCTTATCAAACCACAGTGACAATAGAGCACACAAACACATACAGTATATAATAACCAGAAAATATTTCATGCAAACAACAAAAAAATATAAGGGTAAAGCCATAAAATATATTGCAATAATCCCTAACTTAAATGAATATACTTTTTACAAATGTAATAATCACAGTAATACAAAATATACATGTAAAGGAAGTAAAGGCAGAGGTAAATGTGGTAATAGGATAATGTTGGCCATAGACATGGTAATCATTTTAAAGTGTAATGTGTAGTGGTTTGGTATATACTTTACTTTCTTTCTTTACTATGGTTAAGACCTCCCCCCTGCATGTATGAGGTTCCAATAAAATACATTATGGGCCAGATAATTTATTGTGGCAATATTTGGCACACAGAAGCCTGCTTTTCTTGATGCACCAAATAATAAGGTAAGAAATATATTTTTAAACATTATTTTTTTAGGTGTTTTTTTCTCAAATTTGACTGCAAAAGTGGATCTACACTTTAAGATAAGGCTGGGTTACCCTTTACTCTTCTTCCTATTTAGTTTTATTGCCCTTTTGTACTGCTTTGCTTGTCCTCCTCATCCTGTACTGTTCCTCTCATCTGCCTACAGCACTTGCCAATACTGCTTCTGTTATCTGCTTTCAGCACTACTCCTGTACTCCTTGATTCTTTTGCTGTCAGTTCCCCTCCTCCCTCCATATTTCCTTAAATACCTGTTCTGTAATGCTCCTCTCTTCTGCCCTCAGTGCTCTCCTTTCCTACTCCTCTGTTCTGCTTCCAGCACCACTCCTGTGCCACTCCTTCCGCTTTAAGTGCCCCTTCTGTAACACTCTGCTCGATCACCTTCAGTGCATACTGCTTTTTAGTTCACCTCCAGTGACTCCTATACAGCTCCCCTCATCCGTGACCAGATCCCTCTATCTGTCTTCTCTCCTCCAGTGCACATCAAGAACTGTTCCTTTCATCTGCCTCCATTGCGCCACAATCCTCCTGCCCCCTGGTCCACTTATTTGCCTTCCATGCTTATCTATACTGCTTCTCTCATCCACCACCAGTGCACTTCTCATGTGACTCTAATCTCCTCTGTACTGTTCATCTCATTCCTAGACATGTGCGATTCGTTTCGTTACGAATCGAAATTCGTACGAATTTTCCTGAAATTCGTAAATTCGGAAGCATCCGAAATCCGAATTGCAGTTTCCGAATTATATCCGAAATACGAAATTCCGTTAAGGAATTTCAGATCCGAATTTCTTTGAAACGGGAACTAATATTACCCCTGTAAATGAGATTGAACAACATGACAAGATTTTTTTTAAAATCCGAAATCTGAAATACGGATCCGTTGCTGCTGAGGGTTGCATTACAATACAGGCAGGAAATACGAAATTCCGTTGATGGAATTTCGTTCCGTTACGAACATTCGTTATATTGAAGTTAAAAAGCAAAATACCTTTGTTGATATATTGGAGTTGATGGTAGTTTTTTTTTTTAAATACGAAATACGAAATTCGGATCAGAAATCCGCTAACGGAATTTCGTATAAAAAAACAACTACCATCAACTCCAATATTAACAAAGGTATTTTTGCTTTTTGACTTTATCATAACGAATGTTCGTAAAGTTATGAAAATGTGCCGAAACGAATGAAAATTCGAATTTCTTACGAATCCGAATTGAGTTTCGGACACGAATTACGAAATACGAAATAACGGATATTCCAAAACGAAACAAATTTTTTGACGGCGCACAAGTCTACTCATTCCCCACTAGTACCCTGCTCTGTATAACTCCTCATTTGCCTGCAGTGCTTCCCTGTAATCCTGCTCTTCTCCACCACTGAAGCCACCCCATGCTGCTTCTCCACCAGGAACCATCTTGTACTGCTCCTCTCATCTGTCTCCATTGCTGCAGTAGTAAAACTTCCCTCCTCCAGGACTCCGACATTCTCTGCTTCTCCTCTACAGCCACAGAATATGTCACCAGTACACCTTCTCTGGAAGTTTAAGTTTAATGTGTGAGAAGAACCACAACAAAGAAAGTGTTGGAGCTATAAAGGGCTCCTTCATTAAGGCAAATGTGACTTGTAAAATTCGCCATTTGTTAGCATTCTATCAAGCAAGGTTGAGTTGATTATAATCTTCTCTGCATTCAGCACCCCTCTCTACTGATGCTTTCCTTTGTCTTCCCCCAGTATCACATTAACACTTAGTACCATAGTTCCACATTCTTCTGTCCCCTTTCTATACTGAGTGTTACTGTTCATTCATAACATGAGAACAGAGTATGTTTACCATGTCCACAATCATGAATGAACAGGAGGTGATGTAGAGTCCTCAATTATTTACAAACATTTAGTGATCAGTGTGAGATTCGGTCCGGCACCAGCAATGACCCCCGTCCCCTCCGTCCTCCCCCCCTCTCCCATTGCAGGTGGACTCGGCTGCCGGAAGGTCGCCTTCAAACAGCGTTGGGCGCAAGGCAGAGGCGGAAGTACCGCCGGTGTGGGACCGAGCCAGCGCGCAAGGAGAGGAGGAGGGGGGCCCCCTAGTACCAGTGGCAGGACAGGGGAACGAATGTTGGGGGGCGCCGGGCGCCATCCGCTTGGCCGCTCTGCAAGTGAGGCAGAGAGCCGCACACCGGGTCTTATTGTACCACAGGCAGCGCTGGGGCCTCGGCTTCCTGAATACACACCCCTGCTGCATGGTGTTCAAGCCTGGAGGACAGTTAGATGAGGTAAGTGATTTAATCTCTGTGCCTGTATGTTCTGTGAGTTGTTGGTAGTCCTGTATAGCTGATGGAACTAATCTGCATTTCTGTATAAATTATTACTGGGAGTTGTAGTCCTCTTGGCCGCCCCCCCCATCTCTGCCACGGGGCTGTGTTGGAATGGATACTGCGCCCCCCTGTAGGCTGAGGCAACGGATGCACCGGCGGTAAGTCCGCCCCTCTCTTTACACTATACTATGTTCCATATACTGTACAGAGCTCCATAAAACACACCGGTCTATAAGTATACTGTACACCAGTGTTGTAATCGAGCAAGAATGCACAAGGAATTGTAGTGGTGTTTTGATTTGAAATGCTTTCTACAGCCAGGACCAACATGACCAAATCAGTAGCCTGTCCCAACTTCTGAGCCTCATAGCCTACCACTCCAGCAGGGAGAGGCCTCCTCTTCTTACTAAACAGGATGGACTAAAGTAGAGCCTGGGTTAAAGTTTAAATTGACGATTCCTGGCACCTTCCAGCTGGAAAGGAGTTGCACTACTCATTGGCTTATAAGAAAGTGTAGTTCCTCTGAATTAGTAAAAAGTGGCAGCAGGGCTGGTGGTTAGCTGGTGGTATGCAGAATGCTAGGGTACTAACACGGTCTTTCAGCTCCTCAAAGTTTGTAAATAACTGGGTGGTATATAGGGCTGCATGGAAGATCCATCCTGTCTAGAGAGATAGTTACAGTGATAATTATTGGACTGATGGGCAATCAAGGCACCACATTCCGTGCTGAACTACAAATGGAAAATATACAATTGATTGGGATTTTTAAGGTGTCAATAAACAATGAATTATGTATACAAAGTCTAATTTTATTTCACCTAAAATAGATTAATAAGTATAACTACCTCAGTCATAAAGGTTATAAGTAATATAAAACCTAATTAGTCACCCTGAGCCATCTACTGCTCAGTTTATACTATTACATCTAAATCATTACATATAATTAAAATAAGTGACAGCCACCATACAAATAACAAATTGTGTGTTCTCAGATAAAAAGACCTAATTGCAACTGATGCAGTATAACAGAACTGGCCTTACCCAATGCATATGCCAGATTTGACGATCTGCTTCATCAGGAGATGTTTAGAGGCATGTCTATAACCTCATATGAAAGGAAGTGAATGTACAGAATTGACAAAGGGCTTCCATATGTAAGAACCATGTGTATTGAACCAGAAGCCAGATACCTCCAAGGCAGGAGCCCACAGGGGGAATGTAAGGGTTAATGGAGCTCTACTAGGTTTAGATACTTCAATAATCTATATAATATTGAAAATATATTAACGTTTTTACAAAAACTATACTTGTTGAATAAAAAAAAAAGGATTTTTTTGAAGTAGGGAGAACACGGCATTATTTTCATTTATATTACCTGATCAACTGTTTGGTTGTTTTAAAACAAAGTGGTTTGTAGACATGAAAGTTTTGTTTCATTCCAAATTGAAATTCAGAAGAATTTCTTTAAATTCGGTCACTTGAATACATCCAAATTTCTGAATGCATGGCAACAATAAGGAATTACAAAGTATCTGAATTTTCTGAAAATGAAAATTCGAACGTGTCCGAATTTCAGTCGGAATGAATTGTATTGTTAAAGTGAAAATCAAAAAAAATACAGTGCGGCTCCCCCCCCAATTCATAGCAGACCCTTTAGGTCTGGTAGGAATCTTAGGGGGGACTCCATGCCAAAAATGCCATCCTTTTTTCATTCCCCCCCCCCCCCCCAAAAAAAAAAGTCCCACGATGTAAATCCATCGCCAATCATGTTGTCCAGTGATATAGATCCTCCTCAATCACGATGCCTACCACTCGCCAACAAAGAAAAAATCCCCACCCACCGCCACCACGTCCACACCGAACAAACAAGTGACAGCTCTGCTCCTGAATGTAAACAAAGGGGTGGAGTAAGTCATGCCGTCACTGGATTTTCTACGCCCCTTTGCTTACTTTCTGCAGCAGAGCACTCACTTGCAGTAAGTGTTAGTCAGGTGACATCACGATTTGCTCTGCCCCTTTGTTTACCTTCCCGGAGCAGAGCTCTCACTTGTGGCTGGAGTTTGTTGGGTGTGGACGTGGTAGTGGGCGGTGGGGATTTTTTCTTTTGTCGAGTCGGTGAGTGGCAGGCATCATAATTGATGAGGATCTACATTGCTGGACAATGTGACTGACGATGGATTTACATCATGGGACTTTTTTGTTGTTGTTTGTATTTTTATGAATAAAGGATTTGTCAAAAACTGTGTGATATACTAATTTATTAATAAAGAACTTTTCAAATTAGGGACAGTACTTGTGTCATCCACAACCATAAGCTTGTGAATAATACTAATATTGTTAAAGTCTCAAAGTGTTAAAAATGTAAAAAAAACATCCACGAATGGCAAAGGACTCACCCAGTAGATGTTAAAGATGACAGGAGTAGCATCATCTACTGTAGCTCCTTTAATTCTTACGTTCCCCCTGCGGGCTCCACAAGAAGCTATTTGGCTTTTGGTTCAATACACATGGTTCTTTTGACATATGTAAGCTTTTTAAGAAATTATTTATTGATGTATAGGATTGTCAATACTGTGCATTTACTTTCTTTCAAATTATGTTGTAGGCATGCCTCTATATATCTCCTGATAAAGCAGATGTAAGATTTGGGAAACACACGGAGTAAAGCTTCTCCTGTTCCACTGCATTAATTAGCTCTCATTAACTGAGGACACACCATTTTTTAAAATCTTTATCAGCAGTGGTTGTTACTTATTTTTATTATATCTGTTGATCTGCTGAGCAGTAGAAGACCCAGGGTGCCTATACAGTTATTATATTACTCATAACCTTTGTTTCTGATGTCATGCTATAATGAACCAACTGTTTTAATGTTTTTATATGGTTGGTTTTTATCTTTGTTTTAGTGAAATAAAGTGAGACTTTTTAAAACTTAATTTGATGTTTATAGGCACCTTACAAATCTCAATTAATTGGAAAGTTTCTGCCTGGAGAAATGCCAATTAAGAAAACATGTCCCTAGTTGTATAACTGAAAATATAAAACCACTTCTCTGTGGCTTATACTTTAATTCTTCAGACTAACCTTCACTCACGTTCCCAGCTCCATGCCATGTTCACAACAGATACCATGAAATTTGGTTAAAGCACTATATCAAAGTTCCCATAGGAATAAATGGTAATCCAACGTGATTTATAGAATGGCATGGCTAGTAGAACTGTGGCAGGAGGCAAGATCCTAATGGGAGATTATCCAAAAATAATACAGGAGATGTCTACTCCCTATTGGCAATATAAGGCAAAAATTATCATGTTAAGAAAAAGCAGATCTTAGAGACATCTGTTTTCAGCCATACAGCTAGTAAAGGGGTTTACATGTCCCAACAAGATATAAGCATTATTAGCCCTGAAATACAGATAAAATGTAAACAGTAAAAGTGGAAAAGAATAGCTTGGACTATATATGTGGCATTATCACTTATAGTGTATATAGTGTATATGGATTACCTACCTTTGGATCATGGATTCCAGACAAAACTTCAAAGGTCTTCTCTCCTACCATGACTGCTGCAAGGTTTGCAGTATAACTTGACAAGACAAGTAAGCAGAAAATAGCCCAAAGGTTCATAAGAACTCTGCCTGTGCAACATTTGGGTGTTTTACTTGAGACTGTCCTCCCAAAGAGAATAGCATAACATAAGTTGAGGGCAGAAGAATAAGAGAAGATCTTTATACGATTACGTCCATGTGGGGTCATGCCAAATGGACTTTTCCATTCATAGACTGTGAGAAACAACGCTGTGATGTGCAATGCCACAAATATACCCAACCACATAGACCAGTGTAGCGGCCACATAAAGGCTCCAATAGGGGAGGCAGTGTCTCGCATCCTCACCAGGATACCAAGACTCGTTGAGTAAAAAGGGCTGGTGAACTCAATTACAGTGCTTCGAGCTGAGTTGATGCTAAAGGAGGTGACAGCCATGTGGGCTGCTCCACTCAACAAGTCTCCAACTAATCCTGTCCAGTGATCCCCCTTCCGTCCACCATATTTTCCATCTCCAACAATATACAGTTCAAAATCAAACCCAAGGTCTTCAGATAATTTTTCTAATAGGTCAATGCAGTAACCATAACAACATGTTTTGTATTTCAATGGTACAGAACCATTTGGTGAGTTAAGCTGTTGAAACAGCAAATCTAATAAGGCAGAGTTATTAGTCCGTGGATCCAAGCACATTTGGCCAGCTGGGCAACTGCCATCAGCATCAACCTCTCGTGTGAAAACAAAAGGATGTTCCACCAGAGTTACCACTCGAAGTTTAGTACGTGGAGTCACTACTAACACTGGTTCACGTTTTTTTATTCGATTTTGCCACAAACCTTCCTCCACCTCCATTTTGCCTTCATGCCAGCCACCCACAGTAACCCATGTTGGATGCCCTACAGAGTCACGCACGAGGCTCCAAATCTTGTAGTGGTGGTCAGTGTGGACCAAATTATTGTCTGTTACATAGATATGTCCTGTTTGTCCAGAGAATGATGTGTTGGATAAATACCTGTAATGAATGGAGAATGTTAAAACTAGCTTTTTTTCTCCAAATTAAGCATTTTCTAGTTAGTATACTTTAGAAGAACAATTTTCATTTGGTGTATTGGGAATGGTACAATAGAATGCTCATTTGTATATAAGGAAGCATATATTAGTTGACAGAGAAACAAAATTTAGGAGGCACAATAAAAAGAAAATCATATATAGGTTAAAAGGCAAAGAAAACGTAGTAGACACTAAAAACTAAAGTGTAAAATAGCTAATAGAAGCAAAGAGGTCTAAACAAATGTTAAATGTTAGTTAATTGCATAGGATTTGTGTTTAAATGTTAGAAATAATGACAGTAGTTTGCATTTGTACATATGACTGCATAGTCATTGGTTTCATACGGTCCTCTGTTCACAAAGGAAGCACCCCTTCTTTTTAGAAAGATTAAATATAAAAGAATAAATCATTAATTATTGCATCAGATATCTGCAATTTAAATGTTAGTAATTACAGTATCTCACCTGGAAAGGTACATGCCAGAAGACTCATTTTGTGATGTCTGTTTATCATTGCAGTTTACCATGGTTTGAATAAGGGCAAGATCTGGTCTTATTTGGACTGCTCTGGAGATTGCCTTAGTTACTAGCCCCACCGCATCTCTTAAGAATGTTTCCAAACTTGGTTGGCTGACTTCTCCATAAGCCAACAAACCAGGGGGCAAGCCATCTGTCTGCATCTCTTCCACATTAAGTGGTTGTCCAACCAGCCAGTGAAACTCTGGTGGTTCCAGACCATAGTCTTTTGCTGCTTGAAACACCAAGGAAGATCGCTGGGCATCACACCCATGCAAAAGCAAAGGTAATTGGCGATTCTTTATGGTATCAAAGTGACGATGAAGGTAAGTTCCCACATCAGCATCATCAAGTGGATGAATGTCAAGGATCTCATGTGTCTCTATGCTTGTATTAGTTGTCAAATAGTCAAGTATGATGGGGCTTTCCCATGGGTGGCACGTGATAACAGTTAGTTCCTCCCAGCTGTTGTTCTGTAAGACACTATTGAAGATTTCCATTAGAGAATCCACTGAACTTCTCATATCCATTCGCAGGTGAAAAGGGTTCTAAAAAGAATGAAGCACCAAAATGCTGTTTAGATATTGTAGATATAATGTACAAGCTGTCTATAGTATAGAAATCACTGAAGCAATTACAACGCAAAGATGAAATACAAGTCTAAGCCCATGGTTTCTAAATAAAAAGCTCAGGAATATGTGAGCTTTAACATGTGGTTAGGGTTAAGCCATGCTCAAAAGTATATGCATATTTATACAAAAGACAACTTACAGCTGAACTCCAGACAAATATTAAAAACATAATGTAACACAGGTATGAATTAATTAAACAACAAATGTAATTTTTACATGCATCTAACATAGGTATCTGTTTGATAGTAGCTTCATTTATTCTTATACACAGCATACACAGAGGAAGGGGAATCACTGCAAGTCAGTTTGAGCTTTAATGCTTTGCACAGTGCTGTCAGTTACAGTGATCATGCTTACAGGAGAGGAGAGCAAAGGGAAGTCCTTATCGTTTTGCTTCTCCATTATGGGCCATTGTCAGACTGGGTGAGGTTCTGGACCAGGCTGCATTGCTTAAAGGATAATTAAACCCAAGAACAAAAATTTTATATATTGCAGCTTTCCAGTTCTTAGATGTGGTTGCTTCCTATTTTCCGGCTAAGAACATTTTTAGCAAGTACAGTAAATACTGTTTGATCTTGCCCAAAATAAAATGTCCTTGTCACTTACTGTGATCTGACCTGGAAGCATAAAGCAGCGTTATCTTATGTGTATAAACTACAAATGCCATCATCTCTCATATAATAGAGACGAACAAAGGTAAACAATAGGGATGCACAGATACTTTTCAGATACCAGTGTCGATACTTGGCATTTTCATGAGAACTACCAAGGTTACAGCGGGTACAGCTGGGACCTGGGTCTCGCGCTCCACCACTGTCCGGAAATCATTAGTCTGTATTATTTTAGAAAAACTGTCACATAACAATAAACAAAAATGTATCAGTACTTGTATCTGTGAGGACTTGGGCAAGTATCAGTACTTGTACTCGCAAAACTGGTATCGGTGCATCCCTTTATTTATATTTATAAAAACAAAACATACATTAAAACAGAGATATACAAATCCCAGGAGCTCCGTGTGCTCCTTCCTTACAAATGACAGCTGCCTCCTAATTTTTACATTTTTCTCCAGTGTAGTCTTGGAGCGGGAAAAGTATCAGTACTTATACTTGTACCGAGTACGGTACTTGGTATCGGTGCATCCCTAGTAAACAAGGCCAAAAAAGGTCCATAGGTTCAGCATCATACCTATAAGCTCATGAATGGGGTGTTTGGCCTACAATGACACAGTGTTATAGCTCAATTAGAAGACATAGGCAGCACACGACCCATGTACCTCACAAATCTATTGAGGTAAAAATGCAAAAGTGGTCACATAAAAAAAGATAAGGAGTCATATAGTATCTACAAACGTTTCAGGTCTGCAAGGGACCCTTTTGTAAGATAATAGCAAGGTGACATACAATGTTTGAAGTCCAGCATGTATGAAAACCATGGCTACCTCCTTAGATACTGTGGAGAAGTAAGCATAGCCACCCAAGGCCAGGAAGTGTGTTGACAGGTGAAACTAAAGGATAAAAGGCCCATAAAAAGAAAACTAATGCAGACACTACATCTAAATACCAGTAAATACCAGTAAGCTGCAATATATGACACTTTTGGGGGATTTAGAAACACTTTAAAGAACACCTGTGTTGAAGAATAAACCGTACAACCAATACAGTATCCTAACACAGTCTTTAAAAGATAATAACTGATTTGATTATGACTTCCTGAATTTCTTCCCAATGTTTTATGTTACCACTAACAACCACTTCTATGCTAACATGCTGAGACCACTCCTGTAGAAGTGTATGAGGACACACTGTGCAGGCTCAACCAGCTGTAAGCCACAGGTTGCAAACATAGTGGAAGGTCAAGGCCATGGGTTAAGGTTAATATGTATCTGAGTTGGGGAAGGGTGGGTTTACCCTTCATTGTGGAACGATGAATATGTTTACTTTATATGAAAGTATGCTTATCCTTTCTAATCATTTCTAAAGAAAATGGCCCTATACAGAATTTTCTAAAGAATCTGTAAGGTGGGCCATATACAGGTAGATATCATGCTGAAATTGATGGACGCTGAAACATCCTGATTGTTGCAGTTCCCAGCATTCTTTCCTTGAATGGTTGGTGTCCTAGGTACTGAAAATGTGTATGTTCTCTAATGAGCATTTTTCATGGTCATATGCCCTTCGTTATTGACCTCTAGTTCTTGCTGACAAGGTTCATTGATGCTGAAATTTGTTACATGACTTGCAGGTTTGTTTTAATAGTTTTCCTTTGTGAGCACCTGAGCAATTAGTTATTTGTGAGTAAATTAGATCTATTCATCTGCTTAACGTTATTGGTGAATAACTTATAACTAGTCATCTACATATCTTTGATTTCAAATATTCCCCACTCTGGGTACAAGAGAGTTAACATTGTCATGAAAAATAATGAGCCCATATATCAAGAAGAAACAGCAGTTTACATTATCGTTGCTTGCTTGGAATATATTTTGTTTGTACATCTTCTTATCCTTATGTACTGTCAATGACTGATTATGTGTACTGATTCAAAATCCATTAAGTGTTATCAAATGTATTCTGTTTAGCAAGCCTTGAAGTGTGAGTCCAGCCCAACGTTTTTTTTCAATTTTTGGATAGAGTGGGGGGAAAGATAAGAACCTTTGTTAGATGTTTACTGCTATCCAGGTCTCAGAGAGATTAACCCTTACTTCCATTTTAGTTAGAATGCTCACACAGTTGAGTCGAATTCACACTTCCGAGTTGCACATTTCTGCAGTGCGCGATAATGCATATGCATTGCTGTGCCCTTCATTTTGGATAGCATCCCAATGCACCAGGGTCATGCACCTGCATTGCCGTGCATTGCATGTGTGTTTTTAAGCATGTTAGGGTCCATTGGCAGTCCATTTATTTCAAAGGCAACTCACATTAACTTATGACATAACTTGCATTAATGCATTGCAAAGATGTAAATGAGCCCTCAAGGAGTTGAGCAGGTTCACTCCAAAAATTGTGTGAACATGAGCTTCAATTATCCAATAGCGTGAAAAGCACCTGCACATGACTGGGGATTCAAAGTGAACAGACATTTGCTTTTCAGATGATTGGATAATTGGAGTGAATATTTACAAGTTTATTGATCCTCAACTCCTTTAGTATATCATCCTCCAAATCTCAGCTAAAATAGTGTATCATTGATCATGCACCCAAATAAAAATGTGGTAACAGGGAATTCACACTCAAGCAAAAAGAAATTGAATGGATTTATTGGTTAAAGTGCATGTAAACCCTAACCATGAACTTCTTTTATTTGCTTCCTTTTATCCAGTTAAATAAACCACTGACCGTTTTTTGTTATATCTGTTTAATAAGTGGAATACTTATTGATCATATCAGGGGTTCAGGACTGTCCTGTCTCTTGTGCTCACTTACTGTGGTATCTCAAGGAGAGTAATTAGTCCTTCCAGTGCTTATCTTACAGAATGATCAGCCTTTATGTTGTGGAGATCTGTGAGTGAGAAGGTCTGAGTAGTTTAGGAAAAGACACTGGGCTGGACTCGCACCACTCTGCCAAAAAAAAAACTAATTGTTGTCAGATCAACATGAATTTTCTGTACTTGTAGGGTCTTTACAGGGATGAAGCACGGGGAAAAGTGCTTGTATTGTATATATGTACTGCATATGTTTTCTTTTATTTTGCCACGACATACACTTTATTACAATCCACTCTTGAAGTTTGAAATGTGGATTTGGACTTTTATAAACATTACTGTAAACCTTTTTTTTGTTTTATTTCAATTGTTACAGTATACTCTTTTTGAATAAATAAAAATATCTGCTGAAAATGTTGAAGAACAAAGAAAAAGATACCACACCCATGCATTAGATCTGGGGTTAATAATGAGTTATTCAGGGTGTATAATAGAGATTGTAATATAGCAATGGGGATAGGGGTTTCACATGTCATTTCTGGTATGCCCGATTTAAGGGCTTGTTCACACCATAGCAGTGCATTAAACACATCCATGATCCATGCATTTATCACACGCTATCACATTACGCTCATTTGAACAGTGGGCATGTGTTGAGTTGTGGGGAAAAAAGTAGTGCATGCATTGTTGCCTGCTGTCTTTTCCTTGAATTTTGAAAGCTGTGCTGTGTTAAGGGCTATGATTGGCCAGGCAGTCTGTGACTGAGTGTTTCGTCCTGCACCCTTCTATTCTCTTGCTATGTCTCTGCAATTTGCTTCCTGTGCATTACAACTGTATGTTTGCTGACTCAGCACTGCCTATCACTGGTTCTTTTCCTCCATTCTCATGTGCGACTGAGAACGCTTACCCTCCTATCCTATGATACTAATAATTCCATTCATGGAGCAAGGCTGAACTCAGTCAGTGAATATTAGGACGATAATGGGGTCTGACAAACCCCAAATTGAGTGAGGAGAATGGGGATATGTATGAAACACAGTGCCACTCTCAATTTTCAACAAACAATCAGATTTGGGTCTTCTATCTGTGGGCAGACAAAACAAACGGCACATTTCATATAACCCCCCAAGGTTGGCCTTCACCCAGTCAGGTGCTAGCAAGGCACCCACTGGAGGGTCAACAAAAAGCTGCTGCAAATGGCAGCTTCAGCTCTTAAGTTTCCATTGAATTCCATTGAATTAATGAAGGATTGCTTAGGGCTCATTGATCAGAGCTGATGACCTTACTACATAAGATTGGACTGCAGCAGATTGGCCTCTGACGTAACCAAAGACCAAGCAAGCTTTGCTAAGTACTTTTCACTTTTAATCCCGTTACTGATACTGTTGTTTGTTTTGTAATAACCATTTTCTTTTTCTTTTCATTAAAACAACATTTTAAAATTGTTAAATTAAATCTCTCAAATAAAATAAAATAAAATAATTCCTGCCTCTTTGAAAGAAAGCTACCATATTTCGAACTTTGTCACCTTCCTGTCTGGCGTGGCAGTGGGTATCACAGACATTTCTTAAGGGCTAGAATTTCTACAATAGATGCTGTGAATGGTGTGTGTTCCGTTATAACATGTTGAAGGCGTTAGGGGTTAGCTGAGGAGTTAACCGACTCAAATGATGATCACTCTTAGTGTGCTGGTCCTTAGCTGGAAATTCTCTGTGCAGGGTAAGGCTGAAAGCTTAAATTGACACATTCCGATGGCAGCAGTGAAATGTTATACTAAAGATATCATATATTGGTGGCAGTGGTGGGAATTGAGACTGCCACCCTCATAATTACTGGTGGACACCGTTTAGCATGTCCCACAGTTCTCTGATGTGCTGTCTTTTGACTATAAGCATGATTGTAATGATGACTGTGTTCTCCATTATAATAACTTACGTTAATAATATCACATAGTTACTGCTGCTTGATTTTAGCTTCACTTATGCTGAGTATTATACCTTGTATTTGAAACAACTCATTCCATTTCAATTGACTTGTGATATGACATTCTAAAGTGCAAACACTTTCCGTCTTTTCAACAGATCTATCTAGTGTAACTAATCCTATGAAAGTATAAGATTTTAGAAATGCTTTTTCTATTTGTAATTTTCTGTTTTTATTTATAATTTGGGGATAGAATACATGGGGCAGCATATTTATGCACTATCAATATAAGCGTTGTTTCATGTTTTTTGGTGTTACACAATGGTTGTGCCTTATTGCCCGTTTTTACAATGGAGGTCTATATGTCAGCTGACTAATTCATTTCAACAGCTGTTAAGTAGAGAGGATGAATGATCATAGTAATTAATCTACTCTGCCTCTGGTGGCTAATCTTTAAATCTCTAGATTTAGTACAATAAAAAAATGTCCAAGAACGAGCATGCAAAAATGTCAAAGTAATATTAAATTACTTAAAAGTAAACCCTGAAATAATGATTCAATGATCCACCTTCCATCACCCTCCAATTTGAAGGCATTGAAGTGCACCTAGTCTCTCATATCCTACTATGATTGGCAGACAGAAATCCGATGGAGAATTCTCACTGGCTACTATAACAGCAGTAAGGCTGTTCCTCTAGTAAACAGAGCTGCTGTGAAGTACACACACTCCTTACACAAATATCACAGTCAAAATGTTGTGGAAGATACCATTTGCTTGCGACTTTTCACCCATAAGACTACATTATCTGCCACCAGAGGGCACCAAACACACAGCATTGATCAACACTGTTTCATATATGACTGATGTATGTGCGGTATTTTATCTTTGCAGTTGTTGATCAGCAAAACAAAGTTCTTGTGTTGGCATACAGCCACTAGAGAGAGAATCTTTTGACACGATGATAGAAATATGGTACAGCTAGTGGCGGAACAATCACCATAGTGACCCAGAGGCAACAATCGCCATTGAGACCCAGGTGGGGCACAGGGGGGCCCGGCCAGGACGAGGAACAAAGGGGTCCCCCTGATGCCGTGCGGGCGGCCTGGGTCGCTATGGCATTGCAGGCTACTGGCTGTCACTGGCGGCTGCGAGGAGGAACGTGCCGCTGTCAATGATCTGAGTACTGATTCCTCCTCACAGCCGCAGCTGAGTCAGCGACAGCCACCAGCTGCGGAGGAGGAGGCTGGGCCTGGCATCGCAGTGGGGGAGGAGGCGGGGCCTGCCAGGGACTGTGGAGGAGGAGGAGGCGGACAGCGGATCGGGGCTGACAGGTAAGAGGTGTGCAGGGGTTTGACCAGCCCACCTGGAACCCTGCAGAGCCCACCATAGATAGTCTATAGTGGGCTCCGCAGGGTCACTCTCAGGTGGGCTGTTTGGGATATCAGGCGGGCTCTGCAAGGGGCGTAACTAGAAATCACAGGCCCCCATACAAAATTTTGCAATGAGGCCCTGTGATTTCTAGTTACGCCCTTGGGTACAACATACATTTTAGGGGAAAAATTATTATTTTTTTTCTGGATAAAGGAGTCATTTCTGATTTTCATCAACACACTGTTATCTGATTCATAATTCTAATGAAATACTATCGTTTTTTTTAAATTCTGTACATGATATCGGGTAATATTTGTGATGTGTAATAACTGCCTGGTGTGATATAGATCCAGAATGGGATCATTGATCTTCCTATGGAAAAATCTATTGAAGAGATGGGCTGGTGTTCTTAAAATGTATATGCCATTGGCAGTGTTTCTCTACATTTTGTAACCAGGTTCCAGCCAAGTGTAATCCATGTAAATAAAAAGCTAAGAAAACAGACTCTTGTTGCCTTGTCCCTTTGAGGCCACGTATATGTTTGTATGTCCATTTAAAAGCATCTTGTGTTAACCTGGTGGCTGTACAACCCCTGAAGTGTAAAGTAGAGGGTTATACCTGCAGTTAGTTTAAACTGCCACCCTAGAGACACAAGGAGGCTTAATAACCTCAAATATTTTCTAATTGATACTGAGTAATGTACATCGGTTTTACACTGTTTAGTTTTATCCAGATAACTTATTCAAGGTCATTGGGTAATTTTAAAAGACTCAGAAGGGACCCCATGCTTGTTTTTTGGCTTTGAATAGACAGGGAAGGAAGGGAATAGATAGGAAGGATTAAAATTTATTCAAGGTTCTTTTTTCTGTCTGTGACCTCATTACACTTCCTTTCATTGTGATGTCCGTACAACAAATGGGGGAAGCAGTGGTGCTGGGACAGGAAGTTCTAAACCATTCCCACTCTACCTAAAACATGGTTTTGTCTGTGGCTCCAGTGGAACGATTTCCCATCTCGTCATTTCCTGTCCTCAGACTGAGGGGAAGAAGGCAGCAATAAAAACCTGACAAAGGCTCTAACCCTTCACTATTCTATCTAAAACAATAATACATGTTTTGTTTATTTTATCCTATTTTTTTTAAATTGCAGCTCAATGCACTAAGGTGAGGGCTGGCAACCGGTGAATCACAATCTACCCGTCAAATGCAGTTATGTGATGGATAGATAGTGAGCCCACTGTGCTGCCAGTTTCTGATCCTACCCACCACCTCTCAGCCCTCTTAGTGGCAATGTGAATGGAGAGCCAAGGCAGTCTTTAGGCTCCTCCTCACTCATAGCACAACTAAGATGAAACCTGGGAGAGTTTCTTTCACTCTGCTGGGGGCTGCTGTATCTGAAGTCTGGTGAGTGAATTCTACAGAGGGAGGGGGGAATTTGTGCTGTGGCACTGACCTCTGTACTACTTTCTATTGACCTCTTCACTTGGTGTTACCTAATACTGACTCCTGTACTCTGCATTTCATACTGTACTACTAACCTCTGAACTCTCCTGTATTTACTACTGATCTCTGAGCTCTGCATTATTTACTAATGACCTCTTCATCACTTACTTCTGACCCTTGCACTCTGTGTTACATACTTCTTACCACTGCACTCTGTGATAATCACTCCTGACCCTTGTGCTATAGACCACTGAACTCTTTGTTACTTACTACTGACCTTTGAACTCTGCGTTACTACTGACCTTTGAACTGTGCATTACATACGGCTGGCCTCCAAAACCAGAATTATTTACTATTGACCACTGAACCTCACTCACTCGTTTGTATATAAAGAGTTTAGACAGGTGATGTGCAGGAAGTGGGTGGAATGTAATGTTATAGAGAAGGCCTGGAAACATTGAAGTGTATGTAAACCCTAACACTATACTTCTTTTATTCAACTATACCATTTAAAACGTTTTGTCATGTCTGTTTGATAAGTGGTGAGGGCCAGCAACCGGTGAATCAGAATCTATATGCAAGTTTCCATGTAAAAAAATAGTGTTGTGTTATTGGTTGATAGTCTACCTGGGTGAGCTACAATGTGCATGTTTTCATGCCAAATAATGAGAAGGGTGCATTCAATGAATACCATAATGATGGCCATTGTTCTGCCTTGGCGACATAAAAAACTGGAACTTTAGTCATCTGAATATGAGGAATTATGGTCATTGAAAGTCTTGTGTTGTCAATAGATGGTCTATCTGGGATAAGCCGCAATGAATGAGAAGGATGCATTCAATAAGTGCCATACTAAAAGCCATTGCTTGGCCAAATAAAAAAACTGGAGTTTTAGTCATTTTGATATGAGGAATTATGGTAGCTGAAATCCTTGTGTTATTGGTACATGGTCTACCTGGAATGAGCCACAATGTGCATGTTTTCATGCCAAAGAATGAGAAGGACGCATTCAATGAGTACAAAATTGAAGGCCATCACTATGTCTTGGCCAAATAAAAAAACTGGAACTTCAGATATCTGAATATGAGGAAGTATGGCCACTGAAAGCCTTGTGTTATTCAGTGGCGGAACTATGGGGAGGTGAGTCACAGGAGGCGTGTTTGCCACAAGCCCCGCACCCTGCAGTGAGCGCACACAACTCCATGGCTGGGTAAGTCCGAGCGCGGGGGGGCGGGAGGATGTAGCAGCTGGGTACAGATGTCGGTCGGTATCTGGATGGTGCAAATCGCATGTGCAGGAGAACCGAGATAAAGGGGCCCAAGATAAAATCTTGCACCAGGGCCCTTTGGTTATTAGCTTCGCCACTGGTGTTATTGATAGATGGCCTACTTGGGATAAGCCGCAATGTGCAAGTTTTCATGTTTGCAAGATTTATTGGGCTTTATGCAGACTTTATGATGCCCCAAACACTTGTAACAAATGCCAACTTTTAAAGTAAATGCCTCTTTTAGTTACAGCACATCACATATTTCAAACTACCAAAATGAAATCCTAAAGAAAGTGAACAGAATCAGTACTACAAGCACCCATGTGTCTCTGGCCTGAATGATTAGTAGTTGAGCAGCTGTGTTGATAATATGTGGGTAGCTGGGTCACCTGTGTAAAAAATTGAACTGTTTATGTTTTATGATTGAATTAATAATGCAGCAATGAAAACCAACCCTTGAGCCATCTGCTTTGTATGTAGATGTCCAGCTGCATTACAGTATGTGGCTCACTAATCAGGAACTTGTAGAGAAGACTGCCCACATACATCCTGATCCCTAAGGTGCCGATACACCTGCCGATTATCGTACGATAATCGCGGGTGATCCCGCGATCGTATGATAATCGACAGGTGTATGGGCAGCGTGCGACCGCTTCCACTGTAAGGTCGCACGACTTTTGTCTTCTGAGCACGCTGGAAAACTTGCCGGAAATCGTCCCATTTTCGGCGGGTTGGTGGCGTGCTCGGAAGACGAATGCCGCACGGGCCGGTGTGTGCAAGCGCACACTGCCCGCTCAGCACTGCAATCATCGGAAGCCCGCTCCTTAGCAGGGAGGGCTTGCTATGATCGCAAGTACAATCTGCCTGTCCAAGATGGGCAGATTGTACGAAATTTTTATATTTAATACCCAGGGACTAAAAGGTATGCACGAGTGTCAGAAGTAGTTTTATACACTTTTCAAACATGTTTAAAATCAAGGAAATTTTTTGAGATGTGATCCCTTTTCTTTAAAATGATCTGTTCAAAAGCCATGGATTTTGCAGCTTACCAGTCCTTAGTTTTCTTTTTTCTGTTTTTTTTTTTACTTTATTCACCTGGTGATCCTACCAATAATGCCCTGCCTGTAGTAGGGAAAAAGTGCTCACATGCTGTACTTTGTTTATAGGGAGGAGAAATATTGTCACTCGAAGACAGGCAGTGTGTTTGGAATACAGAACACAGGGTGAGCCCTTTCCTCATCTCAGTAGAATAGGAAGCATATGTTTTGTAGTTTACACAGGTAAACTGGGCAGGGCTGATAATACTACTTGAGATAACACTGCAACACAGGATCGGTTTTTATTTACTTTAATTGAAGTTCATTGTTAGGGTTTATATACACTTTAAAGAAGAACTCCAGGGAAAATTATTATTAATTTAGAGGCTACCTCTGCACTGCAAGGGTTAAGTGCTCAGGAAAATAAAACAATTATAGTCACCTGATCCTGAGCCGACTTGTTCTTCGACTGGTCCCTGAAGCCTCTCTCCCCCTCCTCTGCAGCGGTCTAAGGTCCTGTAAATTATCACATTCTATACACAGTGTATAGAACACGAGGAGGCCGAGGGACATTCCATTGCTGCAGTGGAAGAGAAGGCAAGCAGGAGGGAGTGCTGTTACAGCTGGCTGGCTCTGAGGATTGGGTGAATATAACTTTGTTATTTTCAGCCATAGACCAAAATGAGCAGCTAAGCCTTGCAATGCGGGGGTAGCCCCACTCCAAGGGTTAATAATAATTTTCCCTGGAGTTCTGCTTTAAGTAAAATCTAGTCCTCAGCTGCAGTACTGACCAGCACAAATAGGAAATAGCACAAATAGCTGGCCTAGAGGCCATCTCTTTATTCCTTCAAATTTTCTAATGATCTGCTTGCCCAGAGATAGGCATATCTCTTAAAAATTAGGTGAGTCCATCTCGTTCTCTTGTTCTTGTTGCATTTGTTAAATCAGAATTATTTGACATTTTTGTTCTAAAGTTTAGATACGCTTTAAAGTAAAACAACTTTTTTTTGGCTGCTGTTTTTTTAAAAGAGTAGCATCTTGACCAACAAGTGGATAACAACACAGCTAGCAGGCTTGTCAATCTCCTCTGCAGCATTACATCTCCTTAATGTGAGCAGCTGTGTGCACCCTGACAATAACACTAGTGACCAGGCAAGTGAGAAAAAAAAAGAGTACATCTTGGCATGTCTGTATTGTGGGCCACAATATAGTTAAAACCGAAGCAAAAGGCATCACAATTAAAAATGTATGAAAAGAAAATCCATTTATGGGTAAAGAAAAGCTTCAGTTTATTATGAGACGCTCAACAATGGATACCCTTTTGCATCTGTCATTTTGTCAATATTTCAAATGACGAGTGATGGAGCTACAAGGATTAGGATGTGTTTGCTCTTACTCAGGGCTGCGAGGAAACATTAACGCTAATGAGTTACGCATACTTGCGTGTTCCTTCTTATCTCTCAGTCCTCATTTTTCTTACAAGCACACCCAAATATTGTTATAATTAATTAGATGGCAGTCCGGTAAGCTATCCTGATTACCATTCGCTTGCCCCTCCTTAATGCACCTCCTTAATGCACACAAATAATAGATGTCATACGTTAAACACAGACAAGTTCAGGACTGGTTGGACTAAGACATGTTTTATATAACACACCTAGTAACAAATAGTATATAGAGGTGTGATATATATATGCTGTTTTTTGAAACCTTATTCTGGAACAATGATAATAATCCAAGGATCAGTTGTACATAAGGGTTTTCACAGATGCAGACAGAAAAATATATCTGCTAAAATACCTGAAATAAATAAACAGATTGACCTTTACTTGATTATTGCAAGGAAACTATGGCGGTCATTACTGTCTATTATTGGCTGGATGATGGTAAACTGATTGCCCAATAAACATCAGACAACACAGTCAGGAAGCCAAAGATAAATTACATTGGGGAAGGAGTTTGAGATCTGAGCTATGAACGGAGGGTTAAGCAAATGTAAGCAATAAGTGCAGTCAAGATGATTACATAGAATACTTTATGCTAAGGTGGTGCTGTATTACAGTCTAGTTGTAAAGTGACAGTTAGGTTATAAAAGGTCAGTTATAGTGAAATGTGTGACTGTCTAAGAGTTTCAAGTGAATGATGAATGGACTGAAATGTTGTTAAATTTTCTATGTATTTCATGAGGTTATTTATTTAGAAGTGGCTATGTTCTTTCAGGCTTTTTCTAATACTTCCAAACTAATTGGATTTGATGAATTACCTTAGTGTTTAGTGGCACAATTTGCTCCTGCTCCAGAATACTGAGGAATGGGATCTCCAAAAAACTGGACAAGAATTCCAATTGTAGTAGCTCCTCCTGTGACTGAGGGAATGCCAGCACTGCAGCCACCCCTTGTGCCACAAGCACCTGGCACAACCATCGTGCCAGCGAGGCAGGGTCCCTTTCCTTGGGGGCTCCGGAAACCACCTCCAGACTCAGGTTGTAGGGAAGCAAACTGCTGCGGCTAATCCGGGAAAGAACGTTCTGGATTCTTGTTTGAGAGTGTCCAGCCAGGGGTAAGAGGGCACCAAGACGGACTGTGTGCCCAATACGGGCAAGAATACGACATGGCTGTGGGTGGCCATAACAAGGCACCAAGCTGCAGAAAACACCAAGGTAGAAACAAAACCAGTGTAGAATATCCATAAGGTAAAGTCACAGAGGGAGGAGGGGGTGACACAAGGTATTAAAGCGTGTGATAGTGGCAAAATAGTGGAAGATAAGTAAGATGGGAAAGTGGAAGGTAGGACAGAGAAGGAAAGAAGCAGATGGAAAAGAGACGAAGGGTAAAGTGCATTAGAGGGGAGGGTCAATAGAGATGAGTAAGAAAACAAGCAGAAAGCCACATAAATAGGTAAGATGATAAGATGTGAAGGCAAAACAGTGCAGGGTGTCTAAATAAAGAAATGGAAAGGAAATACGGGAATATAGGGAAAGCAGTGTCTCCAGGATGATCCAGACTGGATGCCGAGTTGAGATCTGCTCAGCCACTGTTTGCTGGAGTCTGGTAATACTGACAGAACAGAACGAGAGAGGGGAGGGAGAGAGACCAGGAGGGAGAGAGGGACCAGAGGAGAGGTCAAAATATTGATGAACAGGAGAAGGAAAGCAGGCAGAAGACGGCAAGATAAGAAATGCTAAAGGATAACTGTAAATCAGAAAAGGAATACAAGAAACATTAAGAATAATCATTGGTCATGGCAAGTCTGTGAGATTCAGGTGACAATAGCAAGGCAAACAAGGGAATGTGAAGCAATACATGGAAGGGAGAGAGGGGGTTAACATGAATGGTAAAATAAAGAGGCATTTAGTTCACAGCGCAGCCGGTAGGCTATAAAGTTATGACTTAGCTGCATTAACACTATTTCTGACGGATGATAGTCTGGGTCAATCAACAGAAATATTGGCCCCTTGACTCTGTCAGATATCTGAGACTGTCTAGGACAGTGAGCACAAGGCAAGGGCATACAGAGAGCTGGGACCAATAAGCGTTATTAGCATGACCATTAGTTGTACACTTATGATTTTTTATTTTGCATAACTGAAAGCACAGCTTTTGTATCCGTCAGCTTACACAGCAAGCAGTTATGAAAAAAAAAAAAAGAAGATAAGGATAAACATAAAGAAAAGCTAAGCCAGCACAAAATAATTCAACAAATGAACAAAGTGGTAAGAACAAGAGGCATGCAGGATACAGGCTGGAGGGATGTCTTGGCCAACTAATGTCCTGTGTGATACTGCCAGTTGCAATCATTTAACACTTTAAATCAGATCAGATTTCTTATTTAATTTGTGTTACAAAGCACCCTGGTGTAACAAAAGGGCTATCTGGTGTCATCAAATGTTTGTCTGTTGCTCAGTGCTGGACTGTATTTGGACTGCATCCAGATAAAAGCAGTAGTACAGGAGGAACGCTGCCAATAGAGATGGAAGAGATGATACGGTGCCAAAGGAAAAGAGAGGATGCAGAGAGAGAGAGACTCCTTGGCTAGAAAGGTAAAATGATTGTGCTGAAGGGGAAGTCATATATAAGAAAAAGCAAGTCACTGAAATTAAATGAGCACAGAAGATGGATGGAAATGAGAGAGAGGCTCAGACTGCACACAGGAGAATGTGCAACAGGAGGGTGATGGTATGCTATAGCTTAGTGCAGCAGTGACCAAGTGCACAGCAGACACGTTTCTGGTCATTTTGCTGGATGATCGTAGCTAGAGCTATTTAAAGCCAGTGAACCGATAATGTGTTTATGACAGGAATGCACCTCTGAAAAAAGATGTTTTTAGTTTTTTTTCTATATTTGCGGAAAAAAAACAATCTACAGCCAGCTTAAGAAATATAATACTATATCTATAATAGAATACTGTAATATAACTAAATGTTGACATCCCCACTTCGTAATTTAGATTAGAATCAGGAAAAAAGATACCTGATTGGGAACTAACCTATCTATCAGTGGACAGTGAGGATGACATGGTAAATTTGTACAAACCGAGAGTTGCATTTGTCTTTCAAAGCGACAGAATGCTATTTACTGACTAATAAGAACCTGCGTGAAGTGCTAGTGTGAGGGCATTTGTATGCAGTGAGGGAGTCGTTCTCCTGTTTGTGTAGATGTCACAGATTGAGGAAGCCCCTTTGCTGAGTATGTGACCAACACCAACAGGGGAGTGGGCATTAATGTGGCAGATGAGGTTTAATGTCGATAAATGCAAAGTAATGCACTTTGGAATTAAAAATAAACAAATGGGTTATACAATTATGGGTATGCCGCTAGGGAAGTCAGAAATGGAGAAGGATTTGGGGGTCATTGTAGACCACAAACTGAAAGGTAGTTTGCAGTGCCAGGCTGCTGTAAACAAAGCTAGCAGGGTCTTGTCCTGTATTAAAAAGGGGATGTATTGCAGGGACAAGTCTATAATTTTGCCACTTTATAGATCATTGGTTCGACCTCATCTGGAGTACGCGGTCCAGTTCTGGTCACCAGTACTAAGAAAAGATGTCCTTGAGTTGGAAAAAGTCCAGCGGAGGGCAACCAAACTAATTAGGGGTATGGAGGACCAGAGCTACGAGACAAGGCTACTAAATTTAAACATGTTCACATTGGAGGTGAGGAGATTGAGGGGGGATATGATCTCCATGTACAAAATGTTCAATGGTGGCAGCAACATTAGCGATAAACTGTTTAAAATTAACTCCATTACAAAAACTAGAGGCCACCACCTAAAATTGGTGGAAAAAAAATTCCAGCACAAGGGGCGAAGGGGGTTCTTCACAGTAAGATCAGTTAGGGTCTGGAACTCACTGCCACAGACAGTGATTTCAGCAAAGAATGTGGAATTGTTCAAGAAACTTTTGGACGATTTCTTAAGGGACCGTAATATACAGGGGTACAGGTACTCCTAGAATGAGATCCTAATAGGTTGGACTTGATGGACTAATGTCTTTATTCAACCTCAAATACTATGTAACTATGTAACCCTAATGAACCCTTCTCTCTTATTTGTGTCAGTCGGAGTGAAGCATTTTCGCTGTGGGGTTTCAGGACAAGCAGGCTTCAGACATATATTGTGGACGTGTCAGTGATCATTGATAACGCAGCAGATTTATCCCAAGACATAAATATAACTCATGGATCTGACTACTCTGCTTGGAAAAACAATTTACATACAAATATAAATACAATGATAAAATCAGATTGGTTTGCCTGGGGAAAAAAATGATTTGACAACATCTAGATTATGTCTAGTGAATTATGTACGAAAAGTAATGACTACCTGAGGAAAAGGGAATTTAGCATGTGCAAGAATATGTGGTTAACTTTTTTATGAGACTTTGGGCACCAATTGTAGAGTTTTGCAACAACTGTTTTACAGAAAAGGCTATTATAATTGGAGAGATGGTCCATCTTCCCGTACCCATGAGTTCATGATCCGAGACTAACTACTGTTCCTGTAAAATTCCATTTGTGTTTGTGTTCACATTACATTCTGTAAGTAACTGGCATTGTTTAAAATGCCCCCCCCCCCCTTTCCAAATTTAAATAAATACAAAACTAACTATAGAAAGGTTAAAATGATCTAGAATAAAATTGCAGGATCAGCAAGCTGTGATAAATGCATACATGTGTTATTCAAAATCATTGTTTTCCCACCAAACACCCAGCAAAAGGATGGAAATGTAATTATTTTGATCACATTAAAACAAAAAAAGGAATCAGTGGACCAAACTGATACGTTGATGGTACACTACAATTCTGTTATCACCTGACCAACCATCACACCTGCATGAGCTTATTGGGCATTCCATTCCAAACCATTTGCATTTATATAGAGTCTGAGTCCCTTTTGCATGTATAACAACCTTCACTCTTCTGGAAAGGTTTTCTACAAGATTTTGAAATGTGTCTGTGGACATTTGTGTCCGGTCAGCCAAATGAGGGCAGGGATCTGTGGGGCTCCTTGAGTTCATTTATACCAAAATCATCAAAACCATGTATTTATGGAAGTGGCTTTGTGCACATGGGCACAGTCATACCAGGACAGAACAGGGCCTTTTCCAAAATGTTTATATAAGGTTGGAAGCGGACCATTGTACTATTCAATGGAAACACCTGAACACATACTTTTGGCTATATTGTAGATTTTGTTAGAGATATGCCTTGGTGAAAAAAGCCCTGTTAGTATATTAACTCATGTTGCTGCTAAATATTGCATGACTGAAAATCCCTAGCAGAAGGGATGTTTTGGCTTAGCATCAAACCCACCCAGCTGCACCTATAATGGAAAAATTAATTTTAGGTGAACTTGAATATAATGAAATTAGCAGAATGTAAGTTATTTTATCAGCATGTATTAGTGTTTAAAACAAAGTGTACCTTTTTATATTGGTTAATTTTGAACATATATGTTTCCTGACACCAACATGGCAGCATACGAATAAGTTTAGCTCCGCCCCTCACCTAATCACAGTACCAGTTATACTATAAATTAGAACACGCCTCCCAAGGCCACCATTCTTTTTTCTGTCTTCCCTGCTCAAGCTAGTTATACTAAGAATACTTTTGATTTTTACCCTCACCTTGCCGATTGCTTCTGGCCTGCTGCACAGGTTCAGCCTCTCCTTGTTGCGAAGTTCCCTTTGTTCAGGTGGCTAAATGCTATTTTATAAGGGAAGCCTCCACCCATATCTTCAGAGTTTGTGGTGCCGGAAATGGTCCTTTATGATCCTCTCATATTCGGACGCCTCCCCAAGAGACAGGCTACATTCTATAAGGTGAGGGTCAGGTAGGTAACAAAAAAAAAAAAAAAGTGTGCTCTATTGTCAGCACTGTTCCTTCAGAGTGCATATGCAGGGGTTAATAGATTGTAAATAGATTGCCACTGCTGCTTCTCAGAGTGCACATGCGTGGATTTTTGGATTATAACTATCTCCAGCCCTATTGCTAGCACTGCTCCCCAAGGACAGAGTAAGCTGCTCCGTTTGGAATGAAAGGTCCTCTTCAAGCTGTGATAAAGCTGCTACACATGCAAGATCCTGCTACCAGGTTTCCGACGTTCGCGGCGATATGTAACATGTGCGGCGTAATGGACGAAATCATTGTTTTCACACGTATGCGCACCCGACGCCTGTTTGCATGCGTGTATGCATGGGGGGGACTTTAACATTTTTTAAAATTATTTTTTATTTGTAACTTTACATTTGTGGGGGCTGCCTGCGCAGCCCACGCCCCCTCCCGCCCCTGAATGCAGATGTTTTTTCGTTGGTAGATCTCAATGAGCTCGTCATTTGAAAAGTAGATCTCCAGACGACAAATAGTGGGCACCCCTGGATTAAAGTATCAGAACGCATCACAAGAACTGTACAACCTTTTGAGCAGTGCTGGGCCTGCGATCATTTAATGCAGGGGCAGCAGTAAATAAAGAGGCAGAAAGATGGAGGTCTATATCCTTAAACAGAGGTGAAGTACTTTATGAACTGTCAATCACCGGCAAGGATCCCCTTACTGTGGGCCTTTAGTCATTCCCTAATCAGGGCAGTTAAAAAGGCCATATGTTGGGAGGAATACACTGAGTGGCCAGATTATTATGACCACCCCATCAGTACTTCGTTGGGCCACGAGATGACTCCACGAGATGACTTAGTTGGGCCGCCTTGTGAATCCACGAGATGTTGAAAGGTGATGCGAGGAATCTGACACTGCACTGTTGCCCTTCTGTTGTCTTGTACCAGTCTTGCCACTCTCCGTTCTGCCCTAACATTGACTAGTCGCTGACGGCCACAATTTGCACGTTCAGACCCAGATTTTCGTCAGTCAGTCCAGTCTTTAAACACTTTAACAACAGCTGCTCTTGAACATTTAACGAATTCTGCTGTTTTGCTGATACTCGCTCCATGGCTCAGAGCGCCAACAATCATCCCACTTTCAAAGGCTGTTAAATCGTGTTGTTTACCATTATCTTCAGAAAAAAACACTTCTACTGTCGTGGTAAACAACCTGCTTCCCTATTTCTAATGGTCTGGCCCTCTAGCAACTTCAGCGCGAAATGATAGCTAATTTGCCTACAAACGTCAGATGGTCATAATAATCTGGCCACTCAGTGTATATACCCATTCAAGACGAGGTTTGTTGCTCTAACTTATTCTCATGAACATTCATCTGGCTAGTTAGGCATAAGGACACCTTATATGAGTAAAAAAAGTTTATCAGGGTTATTCACAAAAGGGTGAAGAGTTTGGAGAAGTGAACAATCTAGGACAACATAGCTGAGCTGGAAAGTGAGCTGAATTGGAGACTGTTTCAAGATCAGCTATGTTGTCCTAGATTGTTCACTTCTCCTGCCTTCTCCAAACTCTTCACCCTTTTGTCAGGGCAATACATACTTGGCAAAGAACACAGAAGCAGACATTTTGGCTGGCAATGAGGTCTCAGGGGCATGGCAATTTCTGAATGAAATGAATCAGCAATTGACTTTATAGTAAAGCTGCTATGGATATGCTGTGTTGCTCATCAGGGACTGCAGTAAAGTCACAGGAGATGGAAAAATTCACAATCAGCTTTTCCTCATTTGAACAAACCAAGATTACTCGCTTGCAAGAGAAACAAAAGTCCTTTTGAGGGTTCCTCTTGTTGGTTATATGTTTCGATAAAGCACTGAGATCTTGAGGAATGCTAAATTGAGTTTTACTTTTCTTGAATATGGCATTTGGAAGAAAACAGAAAGGAAAAGTACTTCCTGTGTTTTATAGATATGCATCAACACATAGACTAGCATTGCACTAAAGGGCCACCTACAGCTCAAAGGACATATCAGTACATTAGTACAAAATTGACCAGTAGGTCCCAGGTTGTAAGTGCTTGCACAAGTTTGAGCATATCCTGTTCAGGATCCATGGGTCCGGTTAACAATTCAAGATGGACACTGTCATGTTTTTCTTCTCATCTTCCAGTCAGTTTCATTCCCATCAGAATTCCTTGGTGTAAGCAAGGCTCTAGGTTCTATGTACACATATCCAAATGGTGTCTCATAATCTTTGCAGTCCAGAAAGTCAAGCTTTTAATCCTCTATTTTTTCCTAGTGGAAAACCCAGAGACTTAAGACTAGTCTTGGTTTTGAATGTTGGAACAGAGGGATCAGGATCCAGATCTTGCATATGGAATGTCTGTATTCAATCACATAAGCCATCAACAGGCTATAGGATGTTGTGCCTGGCAGAGGTGTATTCATGTTCCTGTACAGCTGTAATTTCTCAAATGTCTTGCTTGCCATTCTAAAGTTCCCCTTTCAGTGTGAACAAGGCTTCAAGTATTCCACTATTTGCGGCGACATCCTGCCGATAGTCCAGCATGCTCATACTCTGGCAGTACAAGGGAACATCTTAAGCTAGGCTCTGATCAAATTTAACAGGCTTCCCCAACAGGGAAAGCCAAGCAATGCCAACACAATGGATGACGTTTTCAGAGAAACGTCAGCAAATTTCCAAAATTTCCAAGTAGGCACCTGTCTTACAGGGTTATTCACAAAAGGTTGAAGAGTTTGGAGAAGGCAGGAGAAGTGAACCATCTAGGCAAAAATAGCTGACTTGGAAAAATCCTCCAATTCAGCTGACTTTTCAGTTCAGCTATGTTGTCCTATATTGTTCACTTCTCCTGCCTTCTCCAAACTCTTCACCCTTTTGTAATAGCCCTGTTAGTGTTCTGTTTGAGGCAGATCAAGTCTCTATCCTACTCATTGGTATCCCATTGTCTCAAGTTGACAAAATCAATTCACATAGTGAAATTAGACTCATTGGAGGCTGAGGGTCTTCCAACAGGATTCTTCAGAAGACAGAGAAAATATTCCCTGTACTGCAGGAACAGGGTGATTCCAAATATGATAATCTTTGTTTCTGGCCAAGGCCACAAGCCTATTTCAACTGTCATCATCAGTGTCCCTATCCAGTGATCATGTTAATAATGCATTCGTATGTGCTAATCACTTCAACAACCTCTTAGTCCAAGGCAAGTGACAGTCCAATGGGGGAACAAATCTCCAGCATCTTGGAGTTTAGAGAGCCTTCCAGATCCATTTACCATCCGTATTGATTAATTGAACAACAGGATGATGTTTCTTCCATAAATTCAGTGTCACAAGGGAGGAAGGAACTGCTCAGTGCTGATGGAGATACCGCTAATCATGAATTCAGCGCTGAACTCCCCTGAATTTCCTGGCTGACACTATAAGCTACAAAGCCTTGGACAACAATTAATGTTTTCTTATCCAGCAGTTTCCTGTGCATCAGCAGCAAGTGGGTTATCCAGATCTCATCCTGATGGTAATCCCTAAGAGCACATGAGAAAGTACATTGAGGTCACTTTCTTTTAGTTCGATCTGTTCATCTTTCTGGCGGTATCAGAAAGGGGCTCTCTGCTAGGGTTGCCACCTTTTCTTCAAGCGAAACCCGAACACTCAATCGACGCATGGACATTTTTTTGGGAGAATGAGTCGCGGCTTATTCATATATAAAAATTGCCGCCCATTCATATGTAAATATCACAGTTGAGACTATTTTCAGTGGGGGGCCAGTAGCTCCTACCTTCATTTAGGTTGCCCCTGTCTGCCTGACATCTTGTGTCCGGGTTTCTGCTGCCATGAAACCTGGACACAGCATTCAAAACCCGAACTGTCCGGGTGAATCCTGGACAGGTGGCAACCCTACTCTCTGCATCTACTAAGTCACATGCTTTGTGGCTGTTCAAGCAGATGGAGTCACAGATCAGTCTCTGAGTTCACTCTACTGAAGGATTTCATCCTTATGGACAGATTTAGTGGTGTATCTCCAGAGTTATACTGGAAGGCAGTAACCTGGTATATGTTCCTGTCCCATTACAGGGTGTATCCAGGAGTCTTGTCCATGGTGAAGTTTGGTTCTAAATGTGTTTAACAATTGTGTAAATAGATAAATATCTCAACTTTGCCCTCCCTTATGTTTGCTCGCTATGTCCCATTCGTATGCCTCCATGTTGGTGTGAGGAAAATGGTAAATTGCATACTTACCTATCAGTAATTTTTCTTTCCTCATGCCAAAACAGGGCAGCATATGGGACCCTTCCATGGCTTTCGCATTGAGTGCTTGTTATGAGAATGATGGCCTTGGGAGGCGTGTTTTATTTATAGTTTAACTGGTCCTGTGATTGGGTGAGGGGCGGAGCTAAACCCATTCGTATGCTGCCATGTTATGGCGTCAGGAAAGGAAAATTACCGATAGGTAAGTATACAATTTCCTGTTATACATATTAGACATGTGCACTGGCAAAACATTTGTTTAGTTTCGTTTTGATTCTGATTAGGCGTTATTTCGTTTTTCGGGATTCAGGTCCGAAATTCAATTGGGGGATTTGGCGATTTGGACAAAATTTGTTAGCGGTAGTCTGGACGAAATTTCGTTTGTTGGACGAAATTTCGTTGCAGAAAAGTAAAATTAGAAAAAAGAAATACTTTTTTTTTAAGTCTGCAGAAGAGGAAAAAAAAGCATGAAGTTCCCCCCCAATTCATACCAGACCGTTTAGGTCTGGTAGGAATGTTAGGAGGGACCCCAGCCCCAAAAAATGGGTAAAGAAAACGTGGGGTCCCACCTAACATTCCTACCAGACCATTGATCCGAGCACTGGCCCGGCAGGGCAAGAAAGGAGGGGGGCGATCGAACACCCCCTCCCTGCGCCTTATCAGGCCACGTGCCCTCGGCATTGGGAGGGTGTCCCTATGCCGATGGGGACAAGGGCCTCTTCCACACAACCCTGACCCAGTGGTTGTGGGGGGTCTGCGGGCAAGGGGGCTTATTTGCATCGGGGTACCCCTTTAATTAAGGAGGAAAAAATGAAATCAGCTGGATCTTCAGGTTGCAAACTGGATTGCAGAAGTAAATTTCTATCCTTTGCAATGAACTTGAGGAATATTTCATAATTAATTGCTGATCACTGACTTAAGGTGGATAATGACCTTTTATATTGTGTGCAGGGTCCAATCTTCCATTGCCACATTGAGTCTGGATGCGTGGTATGAAAAGCTACTTTAATCACCTTGTTATTATGCAAGCAGGCAAATCATCTCATCTGCATTCATCGTTCCTATGCAAATTATTTGCCTGACTAACCCCATGCTGAAGCTAAACACAATAATTCAGGCAATATCAGGATGGCTGACCAGCATTTCTATTGCCCAAAGTATATGCTGAATACTGACAATATTTTTAGCATCCTTGATGACAATGAGGTTCACATTTACAGAAAGAGGATTGTGTATTCTACAATAATACATATTTTGAATTTGTATTACATTAAAATGTTTAGCCTAAAATAATTTTTCATATGACATTTACATTATTGCACTTCCATATTTTTGTCATTGTGAGCTTTCTGTTGAGATAAGATATCAGCCACACAGAGTAATTTCAGAGTAATAGCAGGAACAGAGCAGGAAGAATCTTCATATTTATAATGCAAATATGGCTGATGGTTTTTAAAACCTTAAAGCCCAATTGAACCCTCTTTTTATGCCTGCAATGAAGTGTTTGGGAAAGGGGAAGGGGGGATTGTCAAACCGCTGCAGAGCTTGACTGCTGCTTTCTGACTCTCCTACCTGCTGCCAGTATTTTAACTAGGGATGTCCCGATACCAGTACTAGCATTGGTATCGGGACCGATACAGGGCATTTTGACAAGTACTTGTAGTTGTCAAAATGCCCCGATGTATAGCGTCAAAGCTTGCGCTATTTTTCCCCCCCTTACCTTCAGGCTGCTGTTCGGGAGAGCAGCGGCAGGTCAGCGCTGGTCCGGTGGGAGGAGCTCCAAGTGGGGTCCTAATTTAGCTGTCCGGCGACCGGGCAGTCGCCGGCCAGCTAAATTAGGATCCCACCTGGAGCTCCTCCCACTGGACCAGCGCTGACTCGCTGTTTCTCTCCCGCACAGAGCCGACTACGACCTCACCAGTGTAAGGGGTCGGCGTATTGCGTTTCGTCTTGAACGCAGCGCCGAATCAGAACATCCTAGATCGCAACTTGCGTTTCAGAGTGGAACGCAACGTGACGCGAGGACGCCGTGCGACTCCTCCCACCTAGCGGCTTGAATACTTATAAGCCGGGAAGGAGCTAAGCACGGCGTTCCACTAGTTTTGGAGAGTGCGCCCTGCCTGCTCCAGCTACGGTGAACCAGCCACTTACTTGGGGAGTCACCTTATGCCTGGAACTTCACCTCCACCTCGGACCCACACATTCCAGGGAGGTCCCTCTGAACAACCACCTCAAACCGCAAGTATCAGTCACCCCAGTGACTGCATAAACGGACTGTCAGTTTCTCTTCACTCTGAACTGCTGATTCCCATTATAGTTGAGAATACCTTAGTTACCATTCCCCCACTGCTTAACTGCATAACTACTCTTGCAAGGAAGTGAATGTGTGACATTGCATTACCATCTATAAGACTGTACTACTGAATTGTATCACCACTTTTGCCAGGGGAGAACCCCTTAACCTGCACTACTGAATTGAGCTAACAAACGGTGGGATACCTAATGCTGGGAATCACTGTCTCAATAACCACCCATTAGTCCTTTTTTTGCTGTCACTCCTCAGGAGTACCACCACTGCCTATAGGGGCTATTGCACTCATTTAGTATAATTACAGCAATAGGGAGCAGGTGTATGATGTTAAGGATCCAAAACTCTCTGTAGAAAGATGGAGAGAGCCGCCTGGGAATCCACAACTGAACAACCTACACATAAAACTACACCCTTAGTACTGGGACCAGGGTAATACTGTACATGTTACACACCTCCGCAGTTGAGAACCTAGTAACCCAGCTCGGTGCATTACAACCAGTGAGGCACATCGTGAGGCAGTGGCCATCATCGAGCAGTGAGTAAGGGCAAGGGGGGTCCCTATTAAGAAGCTAATAATATTAGCAGATGATAATTGTAAATCCATTGTCTGCCGTGTGTGCTCTACATGTACTACATATAGAGTACACTGCAGTAATAGATTTACAATTATCCCCTGCTAATATGAATGGATTAGTACATAACCTGTAGTTGCACTATGGATCATTTAACACATTCATGTTAGCAGGGGAGAATTGTAACTCTATTACTGCAGTGTATTCTATATGTAGTACATATACAGTACATATTCCCAATACGCTGCAGCAATAGATTTACAATTATCCTCTGCTAATATTATTAGGTTAAATGGAACTGGTAAACACCTCAAAACATCACTGGAACTGGCAAACACCTCTGTTCATGAGTCTACCATAGGTAAGTCTTTGAACAGGCAGGGTGTCCATGGCAGAACGCCACTGAGGAAGCCTCTGTTCTCCAACAAAAACACTGCTGCACGCCTGCAGTTTGCCAAAAAGAACATTAGCAAGCTGCAACGCTACTAGGAAAATGTTTTGTGGACTGAAGAAACAAAAGTTTAATTCTTCGGGAAGAATACTCAGCACTATGTTTGGCGCAAAAAGGGTACAGCTTATGAACATCTTCCCAATGGTGAAGCATAGTGGAGGGAAGATCTTGGCTTGGACTTGCTTTGCTGCCTCAGGGCCTGGACTACTGGCCATTATCGAGGGGAAATAAATTCCCAAGTTTACAAAAATATCCTACAGGATAATGTAAGGGTGCCTGTCCAGCAGCTGAAGCTTAGTGGAAGTTGGGTGATGCAGTAGCACAATGACCCTAAGCATCAAAGTAAATGCACCACAGACTGACATCAGAAAAACAAAATGTGCCCTTTGGAGTGGCCCAGTCAGAGCCCAGACCTTAACCCCCCATAGAGATGCAGTGGAATGACCTCAAGAGAGCAGTTCATATCAGACATCCTACAAATGTGTCTGAGCTGAATCAGTTTTGAAAAGAGGAATGTTCAAAAACTCCAGAGCTACTGAAAGCGCTTGCCTGAAGTCATTGCTGCTAAAGGAGGTGGGTGGCCGACTTAAAAATACAAAGTAACAATGTTATCTGGTTTCTGAACTGCGTTGATGGTCCATTTTTATACAGAAACTTCTGACTGTCAATTTGACAGTGGGGAAGTGGCAGCAAGTGCAAGGAGAGAAGAAGCAACAGGATAGAAGGACTTGGAGTACTACACATGCCCTGTGTACTTCCACAAAGTTTTTTTTAAAGTGTGTAGCACTCCCTGCGCCCAAAACTGGTTAATATACTACTGGATTTGTTTTCTTGGGTTTACTGCATGAATTTGACAAACAGTCAAAAAGAGGAAGCAAAATAACATCTTTGACATGTGCAAATTCTACCAACAAAATGTTTTTATCATATGTATCAACTTTGAGAGGAAGGAGGAACACCTATTGTTCATGATAAGACAAATACGAACAGGAGCCATAATTTACCACTATATAAAAGGACCAGTGAGGACTTTATTGGTGATCAGTTAACAAGACCTTCCACATTCTGTATAGGACAACTGTCTCCAGAGCCTATTCAAAAATGCAATATTATCTCTATATATAAATCTCTATATTATCTAGAGATAAAGGTGCCCATACACTGCACGATTCTCGTACGAGAATCGCGGGAAATCCAAACGATCGTTCGAGAATCGTGCAGTGTATGGAAGGCGTGCGACCGTTCCTACTGTACGGTCGCACAACTTTTGTATTTCGAGCATGTTGGAAAACCCGCCGAGAATTGTACAATTTTCGGCTGGTTTTTAACATGATCGAGAGACAAGTGCCGAACGGGCTGGTGTGCGCACGCGCACACTGCCCGTTCAGCATTGCAGTCATCGGAAGCCCGCCCCTCAGGGGGGTGGGCTTGCGATGATCCAAGTACGATCTGCCTTTCCAAGATGGGCAGATCGTACTTTTTTTAATTACTTTACAACCCTCGCAAGACAAAAGTCTTGCGAGGGTTGTATAGTGCATGGGCACCTTAAGAAAAACTCCTTTCTTTTTTGGGAGAGATGAAGTAGTATAATATTTTTTTTTGAACGCAATACATAAAAATAATACAGACCTCACTTAAAGTGAGCTACCGCATTGTCAGTCATGAAGAGGCACAGACAACAAACGCTTGTTCATATGATTTGGTGAAACTATCTTTGTGTCCAAAGAAGCTACAAAAATGAAAGAGGTGCCGCTTTTCTTGTCACCTTTAATTAAATATTTTTTCGTTTGTGCAACTGACATTTTGAAATAATTAATTTGAAGACTCAAATGCTCCCCTTATTTAGCATTGTAGCTTTATAAAAATGTTAGTGATGTTAGTGGTCTAGTTTTAATGCGATAATAGCATAAGAGAGAACTGTCAGAAGACATTTTGATCTGTGAATAACTGAAAATAATAACTACTTGAACAGATATCTTCTGAAAAATAGTTTTTTTATTACTTATGATCTGGACTGGAAATATTGCATTGATATCTGTACTAATTGTGTCAAGGCAATGAGTTGTGCAGTATCTGGAATTATTACAGGAATAAAATCTCTTGCCCAAACACAGAGAAAACTTTGCTAAAAATAAAACATAACTGTAGAACTTAAATATTATGTATGGCTAAACTTTTATTTCAGTTTTTGATAAAGTAGGGAAAGATGGACGCCTGTCTGATTCTGATTTTTATTGCTGCCTGTATGCCTGCTAGGTAGATTTACCCTCTCTATTTGTCCAGCTCACCGTTATGGTGAGACAGAACGTTATGGGAATCCAAAATGTTTCAGTTTGCTACCAGAACAAGAGATAAGCAGTGTCATTCATAGCATTTTTGCCACCTGAGGTTGGGGGGGTGGTAGTTGAGTGAGGCTGCCCTCCCCGCCTAGCTTGGTGTCCCACCCAGCTCCTGGCAAGTAGAGATGTTGTTGGTTGCCAGGAGAGCATCCTAGGTTGCTAAGAGCTGAGCGGGGAGATGTGTATGGTCTTAGCATTCTGGGACGCTCGGGCTGGAAAGGGGGCAGCAGACACACCGCAGACATTGCGCAGCAGAGCAGCCATGCCACTCTGTCTGCTACCGCCCGCCAACATGACCCAAAGAGATGCCACCTGAGGCAACAGCCTCATTAACCCATACGCCCATCCCGTACGCCTCATTAACATCGTATGCCCATCATAAAAATCCAGGTGGATGGCGGACGCTTCCCGTGGGTGAACGTACCTGTACGTTATTCTTTTTCTGCTCGCGGGCACGTGCGAGCAGAATCCCCCCGGGAATGTGTACAGCCGTTATCGACTGTTATATACACAGCCAGCCGATCACTTGTATAACCCTGCAATGTGCAGGTTTTTTTTTGGGCTAACACATAGAGGACTTTTTAGCCCCCTATGTGATAGCAATCTAGTTAAGTGTAAAAAAAAAAAACAACTAAAGTCCCATATAAAAAAAAAGTCTTAAGTCCCCCACCTTCATGCATGTATAAACGTAAATACGCGTTGAGTTCGCCTACGTGCGAAAACAACAATTATACCACACGTTACATATCGCTGCAAACGTCGCAGTGATAGCAATAATTTTAGGGCAATTAATCACTGATAACACTAAACTTATGAGCGATTAAAGCTTTTGCTTTTAGAGTCGCCTATGGCCAATTTTGGGTATGGTAGTTTTTTTGTGATTTCGCAGGCGCACGCAATTTTAAAGCTTGACATGTTTGGTGTCTATTTACCTAACGTAACCCCGCCTTTTATATTTTACCAAAAAATTGAGTGCTGATAAATGTTTTATAACAGAAGTTTTGTTTTCAAAATTTTGAGTACTTTTTTCATTATATAGGGGGGAAAAAACCCTGCAGTGGTGATTAAATACCACCCAAAAAAAGCTCTATCTGTCCCAAAAAAATGTTATAAAATTCATTTCAGTACAGCGTTGCATGACGGAATACATGTCAGTCAAAGTACCGCAGCGCTGAATACTGAAAAATGGCCTGGTCAGGAAGGGGGTTTAACATCCCGGTCAGCAAGTGGTTAAAGGCATTGGAGGTAAGGGGTAAATCTTTGTATAGTGACTACTGTTTGGGTAACTTATATCTACAAAGGGAATTTTTCTTTGTCGAGATTTCTTGTTATGTCTTTGGGAGGGAAAATCTCCCCAATAGGAGACAGACAAGTAAACATAACCTAATAGGGGTTTAACCGTTCCTTACTCTAAAATCTACAAACAAGTTCTGACTATACATACACTTTAAAAGCAGATTTAATTTGATAGTGCAAATTGTGAATTCTGTCAAATGCAGTGTCTAGGCTAGTACAATGTGATGGCCCATGACTATGACTGCTTTCTATTTTATACAGAGGTTTCTTGACTGTGTCATGAAAACGTGCTGGTACAATTATTCGATTAATTAAATGAGATTCATCTGTTTCTTGCTAAGGTCAGAACAAAAGCAACTAATTAAACAATATTAGACAAGATGGAGAGAATTTTTCCTTTTTTGGATTTATCGATTTAATGACTTGTGATACCAATGTAGAGTTTACCTTTCTGGCATATTTGTAAAACTAAACACACTTTTCAAGGTAAATATCACCACGCTACCAGGGCTGGATTTATGTATTTTCACCGCTCATAGCTCACTCCCGTGATAGACTACAATCTCAATACAAATTAGTATGAGATTGTAGTCCATCACGGGAACAAGCTTGGAGCGGTGACTACTTTACAACACACACAGGGACCATGGTGAACAAAAGTAGTCACCCTCCAGAAGGGAGTGTCAGCACCAATTCAGAGATGATTTGAGGATCTACAGTGATACACAAAAGCTGAGTGATACATTTTTGTTTATATTTAATGCATTTTTAAGATTTAACTTCTGAGTTTAGTGTCACTTTAACTAAAAGTGATGATACCACTTCTTCACAGACAGGCAACCATGTTTTTGTTTGTTATTTTTCGTTTCAAAATGTCATTAGAGAATAATTACGAGCACCCAATGTAAAACCATATAAATTAGGAACACTATAAAAACTCTTTGGAGATAGTGTTCACAACTGGACTCAAGGCACCTTATCAAGTTAAAGTAGATTTACAGTTTTACATTTTAGAAATGCTCAAGTGCTTTAAAAATATAAACTGTACCTCACTCTACAATACCCAGGAAAAACTGTGCTAAACCACCAGTTCCCCTTCCAGGGTGAATGAAGGACATTTTTTTTACCCTACTTCCTGTGAGCCCAGGCTGTCATGAACACACCCCTTGGGGTCTGCGTCTGCATCAATTCTCGAGTCCATAGTACAGTACTGCAGAGAGCAACCTATTTTTCAGTGTTTAAGACTGCCCACTAGGGAAGAAGACCTGAGGACATCATGTGACAGGTCAGTTTTTATGCAGCATAGCTGTTGTGCTGTTGTGTTATCCACTTCACTCCCATTGGTTGTAATCTAGTGATCTGGGACCCCCTTTTGTCTCCCTGTTTGTAATGTAGAATATATACAGTACAGCATGTGATATTTGAGCACAGATAGAGGAAATTTCCCATCACAAACTTTAAAAAGCACCTTACTGACCATGAAAGGAGGTGTGTGTCCTGTGGCCATAGCAGTATACAAGGAACTAAAATTAATGTAAATTGGGTAAACAGCTTCAATCATTTCTGGATAGCATAAGCAGTACTGATTGGTTTCACGTATTGCCTGGAATTGCTCTTGCTAAAGGGTCAGCTCTACCAACCTGATATTTGAGATGGTAAAAAGGTGGGATGGAAGATTGCTGGCCACTCAGTCATGCCTCTACTTGCTCACTAACTTCTTCTGAACATTTTTATTATACAGAACTATATTTTAACATGTTAACTTAAATATGAACCTGCATTACCCTTTCAGGCACCATTTCCTTTGCTCTAAACCAAAGGACACTATGTTATGAAATAAGTGAACCATTTTCCTTCTTTGAAACTACTTCTGACAGTGCACATTTCTTTATTTCCAAATAAGTTGCTGCTAAATGGGCTGAGATACATATGGGACCCAAAAGACATCTTTTCACTGTCTGCTGCACTTGGGGGCGGCGTTGCTGCCTTGCCTAGGGCAGCAGCAAAGGTAAATACACCGCTGCTCACTTGTCTTTCCCTTCCTAACAGCTGAATAGGCACCATGGTTCAATCATGACTACAGGTTTGTGCAAAACGTCAAACAAAAACACAGCACCTTCACTTGATCCTATTCACTTTGAACAGCATGTACCAACGTTTTTCATACTTCCACTGATATACAGATTTCCTTGAAAACATAAAAAAGGTGAAAATGCCATTTTTTATTTAGCTGTATTGATCAGAATGGTAAAGACATTTTGGGGTTGATTTACTAACCTTATAAACACACCACGAACATGTATACACCTCTGTAGTGTGTCCCCTCCCAGCATGATCTATGGGTGGAATCTAAACACCTTTGTAATGTGTACACACCCAGCAGGTGTGTTGTGCAAAGCCCTGCATGAATTTGCAAGGTGATGTTGTATAAATTAGCTCTATGTTGTGTTGCTTGCGTTGATGAATGCAGGAATGTAAATGCATGAGCTAACCATTTTTGTCTAAACTGTGAGGCAGCATTATATATGCATCATGTGCATGATTTTTCCATATATGGCATTAGTGGAAACATGCTTATAGAGACTTTTTGGTTGATAAATACGCTTTGCTGTGTTAAAATCACATGCACCTGGTGCGTACCTGTGTTTAGGTTAGTAAATCACCCCTTGTCTCTCCATTTGCACTAAACTAACTGTTATGTTCATGCTTCGTTAACTTGTTTTAGCAAATAAAGTATGCAGTTGGCCTTAAAGTGGAACTAAAGTTTTTTTAATTTTTTTTTTATGCTAGCTGGTAGCTTTTTATGGCAAAAGAGGCTCTGTATGTCTCTTCTGGCATAAATGATTCTTCCCTACCTGCTAACATGCACAGCTCAGAGTACAATCTGAGCATGTCGTAGATGCTGGGACAAAGTTACTCTTGTGCATGCATGGGAGTTACTTCATTCCTGGTCAGGCAATCAAGATGGCTGACACAAGACCCGGTAGAAGACCTGGAGAAGATGTCAGTGGAGGCAACAGAGTGACAAGGGGGTGTGTGGATGTTTCATTGCTGGAAGCTACTAAATTAGGTAAGTATGCCATAATGGGAAAATATGCTGTGCATACTTCCACAATATGGGGAGAGTTCTGGGGGGCTATTTCAATTATGTTCTGCTTAAAAGTAAACCTGTACTTTCTCCATTCTAATGGAAAAGGAAATAGGATCACTGGACAGCAAGGCACCATAAGGTGCATGTATGTTCTGTCTCAACCACTAATTTATGCATTTGAACATACCTTCCGAGATTGGTCTTTATAGATAGTATGGCAACCTACTGAGCTGATGGTATCCACATGCAGGGTCCAACTCACCAAGAAGACTCCATTGTAGTTTATTCAGGCTTGGCAATACAAAGGATGTGATTCCTTGTCATTCTCAGAGGTGGAAAGACATTTCTTGTAACACCATGTTTAGAACCCTCTTAAAGTGACATTAAGGGCAAAAGTCCCCCCTCCCCACATATACACTGCTAATGTACGGATTTACCTTAAATGATGCCTCTTAAACCGATCATCTTCTTCTTTCCTGTAGTTTTCAGCTGTCCCTCCAGCGCTGGTGCGGGTCTCCGCTGCGATCCAGCGCTGACACCTCCGTCCTCCTCTTCTCTGATGTCCCACGGAGTCTGTGCGGGTGCACGCTGCTCCATAGACTTACCTTGTGTCTCTCCTTGCCCACCCGGCCAAAGATCTGAACTGTGCATGCGCCAGCCCCAAGATCCTTTGCGGCCGCCCGAGAAATTTTCAGATGTTCGGACGACAGCGCGTGGCGGAGACACAGGTACGTATTAACCCTTTGAAAAAGTTTTTTTTTTTTGTTAATCATTTTGCATGCATCTACTGCTTGCTAGCAGTTGATATATGCAAAAACAAATGAGGATTTAATAACCCTTTCACACAGTGAAGGAGAAAGTGAAAAAAAACTGGGGAGCAGAGGCTGGGAGTGTCTACTTGAATACTGTACCAATTTACACAAAGCAGCATGGGTGAAATGGTTGAAGATTCCAAGTATACAGAAATTAAGCTGTAGTAATGCTAATCTACCACTTGTCAGTGCAATTAATACACGGTAGTGTAACAGAAATGAAGTGAAAAGCAGCACTGTGCTAGAAACTCAAAAAATGTAGACCTCAACTGTGAAATTATATAAAATATATGTAACTCCAAACAATAATCAAATAACCATGCGTTATGCACAACGCATGTACAGTGAACCTCCCCAATTACTCTTGTTAAGTGCAAAAAGAACTATTGATCTATAACCTCATGAACCATAGACCATATAGATGAAGAAAAAGTAAATAGCGAATAAACAATTTGAAACATATATAATGCAATGATAACAAGTGCTAATGAATCTCCTGAAGTGCACTCATGTAAAAGTCCCGTGGAACAGACAATATCATGGATGTTATGTTCAATCATTCAACCTAACAAGCGTATCCGCATGTATAGTCTATACCTTGTAGTAAAGTGCAATGTGCAAAGATATAGCTTCCAACTCTTATATCCACACCACCTCCGCGTAATACATAAATAGTTTGTGATCTGTGCTCCCCACCATGCTCGGCAATTATATCTAGCCGCACTTACCGACTCCTATAGTTCACCATATTTCAGATGAGCAATCAGCGCTTTAATATATAATTAGGACCAATTCCTCTCTTTTGTTTTCGGATGCAACATGGATCTTTCCATAAATACAGCGGAGAAATGAGTGTAGTCACTAAGGCACAGAAGTGTATTATTCACAGGATTACCAGCTCAAAATAATAAAAAAAGGCTTAAAAAACAAATGCAGCCACAAAATCTAAGGATTAGTAAGCTGCAATATATTACATTTTTGTTTTTGGATTTAGATACACTCTCATTTAAAAAGCGGCATCGCATTAAAGTGGACCTTTACTCCCTTTGGCTAAAAATCACATCAGCCAGCAGCTCTGAATGCTGATATGAAATGATTTTATATTCATTAGTTAAACAAATATATTTTAATTTTAGTTACAATTTCTTGTTTTCTACTTTCTGGTTTTCTTTGACAAAAGTGATGTAGTGTGCCCAAGTGTTGCATGCTAGGAAGGTTACATCAGCAGAGCATTGCTGGGAAATCTCATCTGTAATCTCCCGAGATCTCAGAAAAAACTAATTTTCCTCCCCTGAGATGATGTGCATGGTCACATGTCTTAGTCACATGTGCCAGAGTTCCAGGAAGTAAAGGGAGATAGATCAATTTGCCCTTAATAAAAATGGCCACTGTGAGAAGAATGGAGAGGAAAAGTAAAACAAGGTATGCAAAGAATACAAAGCCGGCAATTATTTAGAAGTATGTGTTTGTAGAATGTAATTACTAAACATTTCTAAAGGTGTGTTTGTTGTTATTTTGAAGATATGAGTAAAGTTCCTCTTTAACTAGCTTATAGTTAACTAGCTTAATTCACACCACAAATTTACATTTCCTGTAGGTATTGAGGATAATCCCAGTGTTAGTGTGTTAGTGGTCTGTTGTAATATATTAAATTTTTGTGTTTGGGTTTAGATATCCTTTAACTAATCGTTTGCTGCGTGAAGGTCTGTGCACCCATCCCAACCCTCAAAACAAGTGGTTCAGTTTTCTTTATAGCAATTTCTTCCGGCTCTACTGCATTTCCTTTTCGTTAATCAGGCCCCTGGAAATTGGAATCTTACTTTACAGGACAAAACTATCACATAGAAATAGAGACGAATAGAACCTAGATCTGGCAGCACAGAAAAATAAAAGATTCTGCATGTAGGCAGTGGACATTATAACCGCTTGAATAAGCATAGCTAAGCAAAATGAGACAAATGTGGTATAATTATTGCAATTCAGTAAAGGATCTGTGTCCTTCTTGATCAGAACAAATCTTCTCTATCAGTCATGCATTGCTGCAAACGAGCATTACTTTGTATTACTTAGTCTACCAAAGAAAATCTTTAATTGTAATTTTCAGGAAAAATAGACACTTCTTTTGTAGATGCCTATATGACCAACAGGTCTGGTAGATTTGACCCTATTACCTGCCAATATGTCCTACTGTGATTGGCATCTGGAGGCTCCTAGGAGGAGCTTTGAACCAGCTTTGGGATGTCAATGTGTATGGGAAGAAAAGTCCTGGGTGTGTCAAAATGTTGAAACATGTAACGTTACTTAAAGAGATCAGTGTTTGCCCACACTGAGAAGAGCTGAGCCCCTGTTTTCAGCTTAAAGTGAACTCCGGTCAGCTCATAAAAAGTACATATTTGATTTCTACCCCCGCTACATATATTAAGAATATAATGCTCATTGAAATTACAGGAGATGTATTACTTACCTTAGTTCATGCTCCTGCAGGGTTTCTATTGATGATCAGTCCCATGAAGCATTTCTTCCAGAGAACAGAGGCCTGTATACAGAGCTTTGGTGTATGAACATTTCCTACATAAGTGAATGACAGGAGACATGACCACAACATTTAAAAAGGCTGTGCAATCTGCTATGCAAGTAAGATGGAAAAGAGCAAATCAGGTTTCGAGATTGACAGAGCTGGCAAACCAGGTGTTCTGTCTCTTTGCTGTTATTAGCTCCATTTTGCTGTAAGGTTCTGTTTGATATTTTGCTATGCTTTGTACATAATGTTCCTGCTAAATTAGAAAATACCTCTGGAGACACTGAGGGTATATTAGGGTAGGGTGTGTAGGCAGTTAACATAGACTTTTTAAATGCCTAGGTGGCTGAGGCATCTAGGATGGCTTACCCTAGTTTGTTCAAAATTATCCTAGGGAAACTGGGGTTGGGAGACTAATGGGAGGAGTCTGAGGCTAGCCTGTGGATGGAGGCACAAAAAAAGGAAACTTTTGGGTGTGTCAAGTGGGGGTTGTAAAATGCCATGGTGAACACTAGGTGGTATCTTAGCAGGCTTATTGCATAATCTTGTGTTGGGACTTTGTTTGTTAAGGGTGCGGTTGAAGCCATCTTATTTTTCATGTTTGATAGTAAATGTACAGTTTGGTGTTGCAAGTGTGTCTCTTGTGTGAAGCTGAATGGCCACTTTCTGAGCAAGGTCTGTGACACCTGGGTTTGGGTTTCTTATCTGTCTACACAGCAATCAGCGACTGGCTTGCTTATGTTGTGATACACGGCCTTACCCAAGCAACTCTGGAGCAACTTTCTAACCTAAAGATTGTCTTTACCAGTGCCCTTTAACACTACAGCAGGCAAGATGGTGCCCTTTTTTCCCTGCACTGGATGAGGTAGGCCTCTCTCTATACTCAGAGTACTCCATATATGAACAGACCTACCCTTAGATCAATGGATTTCCAAGGATAAAAGTGAAGCACAGGGCAGCTAGGAGACAGGGATTTCCAAGGACAAAAACAAAGCACAGGGTAGACTGTAGTCAGGGATTTCCAAGGACAAAAGCGGAGCACAGGGCAGCCAGTAGACAGGGATTTCCAAGGACAAGCCAAAGGTACGGTACACAGGAAAACTTGTGTTTGAAAAGGAAGCCGAAATATACACCTATCATTTGCTTGTCCATCAACATCAAGTGTTCACCTGACTAAGATCTTGGTGGTGTAGTCACTGTTCTACCATAATCACTCGACCTTCCAAGAAAACTTTTATAACTTTATGTTTTGGTTCTTAAAGGGAGCCTTAAAAATATTTAGGAAAGGAAAACCTTTGAACTACGAATGATAATTCTGTCTGAAACAAGCTGATTGGCTGCAATCAGTATTCGGTTGAGTTTTTCAGACTGGCTCTTTCGACAAAAGACTGCTGGAATTTTGCCTGAAACATCATCTCTGAATTGGTGCTGACACTGTCCTTCCTTCTGGAGGGTGCCTACTTTTGTGTGTGTTGTTAAGTAGCCACCGCTCCAAGCTCACTTCTGTGATGGACTACAATCTCATGTTTACTTTACTAATTTGTATGGAAATGGTAGTCCATCACAGGAGTGAGCTTGAAGTGGTACTTTACAACACACACAGGGAGCATGGGGAACAAAAGTAGCCCCCCTCCGGAAGGAAGGACAGTGTCAGCACCAATTCAGAGATGATTTGAGGAGGATCGTTAAGGTACTTGAATGCATTTTTAAGAATTAACTCCTGAGTTTAGTGTCACTTTAAATGATTTTAGGCTCTGTATATGTCAGCCTTGGCAGAAGCCTTAGCTTTTCATGACCACCAGTGTTGGACTAAGCAAACCCAGTGGCCAAGAGGCTGCCAGCATGGTACCAAATATCCGATATAGTAACTGGTAAGAAACTACTATAATCCACCAAAACTAAGCAAGCAGAACTGTAACAAATTCACTCTTAATGTAATCTGCCACGGTTCAATGTCACACAATGTCTTTACAATGCAGTGTCTTTGTACATCTGATTTATTTATCTTGTAGACTACAGCTTTGTGTAGCATGCAGTCTAAGCTATGTGCAATCCTGGCACTAAAATTGCTGGAGAGCTTCTTGTGTGGGTTAAAGCACACCCATTAGACATGTAGAGAGATGTCACTGCTCCAAGCTTGCGTGTACATCCCCCGCCTCTGGAACTATGGGTGCCGACCAAAGAGATCCCCAGAGCAGACCAATACTAAAATGTTAACATAAAACTATATTTGTAGTCTTGTAAACATGGGAAAATAAAGAGCAATAGAAGGGCTCAAATATATACTGGCTCAGACTGGTCTACCGGAGGGCCGGAGAATCCTTTGGTGGGCCCAGAATATTCAGAACAAAAATGACATTTAAACCACTTGGTGGGGACCTGTCTTGTACAGGAGAGGGGCTGTGGAGTCTCCTGTCAGTGTCCGGGGCAAGGGGTGCTGGAGTCTACTGTCAGTATTGAGGGCAGAGGAGCTGGAGACTACTGTCAGTGTGGGAGAGAGGGTATAAGCACCAGAGCAGGGGAAGGGGTGCCAAAGTCTCCTGTCAGTGTTGGGTAGGGGCTAAAAAAATGTCTTGTCAGTGTTGAGGAGAGGTGTAATGAAGTCTTCTGTCAGTGCTGGGGAGTAGGTCTTGTTGATGGAGGAGTGCTGTGTGTGATTTTTTTGCAACCAATGATGCTGCAGCTTTTTTTCTAATCACTGATGCCAGGCTATTTTTGCTCCCATTTACCACCAACGTTAGGGCATTCTTATTTTCTCTAAATGGGCAGTGGCCCAAGTAATTTTGTTCTCCCACTGACTAATGACAATAAGTACTTTTCCTCCCACTGACTACCACTGGCTGGGCATTTTTTTAAATTATATTATATTGGTATCATTATATGTTATATAATGATACCAGGATTATTTTCACCATCTGACCACCAACAGCAGTGTAAAGCCACTTTTCACACATGTGAATTGGGCAGAACACATATGGGACACATCACTATTCACTATAGCCCGTATAGCAGTCGAAGACGGCCGAGCGAATCAGCCGAGCTGATGGCAAATACTTTGGCTTGACTGAGCCGAAGTGACAGCCGAAGCGGGGCGAACGGCCTGCCGTGAGACCAGATGTGATCTCATGGCTGGCTCCACCCAGTTGTTATGACAGATCAGCGTCCCCAAATAACCTTAACTATTATTAAACAATAACAACTGGGCGGAGCCAGCCGGAAGACTCTAGCAGGTGCTGTCAATAGGAAACAGTTGGGCAGAGCTAGCTGTCACTAGCTCCGCCCAATTGTATTTTATTATTATTTCTTTTTTAACATTTACTATTTATTTACATTTTTTAAAGTTTTTTCAACCTTTTTTATTTGACTATTATCATTGATTTTCTATTCTGCTCGGTACCACGGAGGTACCGAGCAGAATAGCTGAGCCGAATGCCGCTATTCACTCACTGCCGTTCGGCCCCTATGAGAATAGGGGTGAATGGCAGTGAGTGAGCTGCCAGAGCTTCAGCTCAGCTCATCCAGATGTTGACTGAAGTGCACCCCAAGACAGCTGACGTACGGCTGAAATCAGCCATACTGAGCTGGAGTGAATAGCTGAATGTCGTTCGGCTCACTTCACTTCGGTTCGGTTATTCACTCGGCTGCCTTCGGCAGCCTTATGAATAACCCCTTTAGTCTTGAGTGATGCATTCTGTAAGCTGGCCTGCACATATCAAAAGTATTTATAATCTCAACAGTTGCTAGTTGATAAGTAGCCCGCATGTTTTAGTGAAGTTTTTTTTAAGGTAGACTCAGACAAAAAAACAATATAAGGGTGTTTAAAAATGATATTTGGTCCTAAGGGTTATGTGTGTCAGTAAAACTATTGTGGCATTGTAATTACAGAGTATTTTGTGGGTACAAGGACAGTGTCAAATCTGTGCAATGTGTACTTAGTAAGCTCAGACTCTATTAAACCATGTCCCTAAAGTATATGGTGCATGCTTGGACTACCCTTAATCTCAGAAAAGCTAAGCCAAACCCCCATAGACTACAAGTATGCTGTTATAATCATTGGTGCTGCTGATGGAATCGTCACCCCAAAACATAACAAATTGTCTCCTGCAAGGGAGGTAACATTTTATCAAAATCCCCTAATCCTAGATAAGTCTCTCTCACACTTGGTGTATTTTTGTTTATATATGCCTGTCTATACCAGTCACTGCCACTGCTACTGATTTAATTACAAAAAATTCATATAATACTACTATGTGTCAGCTATGCCACAAAAAAGAAAAAGAAAACCTTTCTAATCAGTTCCATGCTTCTACTTTATAAATAAATGAGTTATCCCTTTGAAGATTTTTTTGTAGCTCCTTACATATCTGATGTCCCCAGTATAACACCAAAGATAATAATTTTTGTCATGTGGACAACTTTATACATAAGAAAAAATAAAAAAGGGACAGAGAGATTTTAGCAAAATTTTACTATTTGGGCAAAATGAATTGGAATCAAAGGATAAGGAAAAGTCAAGGTTGTTGGTGGTCTTTAAATGAGAATTATGGGTAGAGTGAAATAAACTCATCCCCATAATTAGAGCCGATGTGTGATACTGAAGCTGTCACACATCAGCTCTATAGATTGAGAACTGAGCGATCACATACTGCCGATCGCTCAGTTCCCAATCTTTTCCCTGCAGAGAGCGGTGACTGTCCCCCCTCCCCTCTCCATTCTTCCAGCGCAATAGTCCGCTATTTGATGAGTTTTGGATCTCAGGAGGACAAAGTAAATGGCCTCCTGTGACCCTAAACAGAACAAAAAGGTTGGGCCATAGTTCTCTTTTAAGGAAGCAATAAGATTTGAATGACTCATGAGCATGACAGCAGCTCATTTAAACTATCCTGTGCCTCCTTATGGGCCTCATTATTTTAAATTGTTTGTCAACAAAAATAATATTATTCATATATTATAATAATAAAGAAGAGAAATAAAACATTTAAAGCAAAAGAACACAAAGAACAATAAAATACACACAAACAAAATGGAAAATACACCAATTTTTCTAGAATCACTCCACTTGTCCTTGGTCATCAGTAGAAAAGATTTTTACAAAGTTCACTCTTTTCTTTGTAACCGCTATTAAAACTATTACCAAACAAAATGGAACAAAATGGAAGATGATTCTGTAGACCACATATAGAGCAGATTATAGAGTTAAAGAACAACAGTCTTTCTTATGCTCTGGGAGTTAGGTTTATTTTATTATTCTTTGTTTTAATTCTCTTGACAGCATCAGCACCAGAAGAACCTTATCTGCTGCAATGCAGGTGGGATACAGTCTATCCATTTTTGTCATGTTGTGGCCAGAGAATCATTCTTTAATGGGCCTTTTGGCAACATTGTTTCACAGCTGGTTTACTGCAGACTATCGATGCGTAAGAATTTCTTCAGCCCCTTTATGTCTTTAGTGTTTTGTTTTCCACTGATAGTTAGCTATTGGCTAGAGCTTTTAGATTAAATAGCTTTCTATATAAGCAGGGGACCCAGCAGAGCAGCATTTGTCTATAAACCAGCTATTTCTTGGACATTTTCTAAATTATTTCCCTTGAAAATGAGAAACAAAAATACATTATTATTTATAATAAAAATGCCTAAAAATCAGTAAGTGCAAAAGATGCAAAGCGTTCATTTTGTTGCCATTTTCTGTAATATCCCCATGTTTCTTAAAACGACTCTATTGCCTTAATACAATTTAAAAAAAGAATTTAAAAAAAATCCAGACTGCAAACGCAGAGGATATCATTTATCAGTTTTGGCACCGCTGACTCCGATCTTTTACACTGGCTGAGGAATCTTCAACATTCAACACTTCTGTGTGTGTCGCATGACTGCGTCCTATGCTATGCGTTGTGGTTAAACTTGCTGGTGGCTACATCACTACTGTGCCCCTGTGTTTTAATATGTGCAAAAAACACTGCCAGAACTTTTGTGTGCTGATAAATTTTTTTGGGATCTCTGCCTGTGCTGCACTGGTATCAGTCACATTGTTTACAGCTATAACTGAGGACTACAAGACCCTTTGGGCTAGTTCACACCAAGCGCGTTCCAGGAGCAGAGCAGTTACAGACCGGATCAAAACTGCGTTCAATGTATTCCAATTGTATTTTGGGCTCTAGTTCACACCGCAGCGTTCAGGTCCAAAACATGTAAAAAAACTGCAGCAAGCCCTATTTTACCTGCTCTGAAATGCTCTGGAATGCATGCAAATGCATAAAAAATGCATGCAAACGCACGGAAAGCCCATTTAACAAAAATGGCACGGAACGCATTAAAAACGCGGCAAAACAAACTGCACTGTGTGTGCAGAAACTCATGCAGATCTGGTCTGCATTTGGTGTGAACAAACCCTTGCTCTCTATGTCATACTTCCTGTCCTAGGGTGACACTCCTACTCTTCCTAGGAGACAGTTAATAGTGATACTGGCAGTAACATCAGGTAAAAATAAACAAACAAAAAAAAGTAAGAGAAAATAATGCAGCTACCACACCTAAGGGCTGGCAAGCTGCAACGTACACTGCCTAGTAGGGATGCACCGACAATGATACCAGTATCGGTGCAGATACTGGGCGTTTTCACAAGTACTGGTACTCGTGAAAATGCCCTGATATTAGCGCCAATACCGGCACTTTCAATTTTAAAACACAGGCACCTGCCTTAAGGTACCGTGCTTGCTGGGGACCTCATTGCAGCCTTGTGAGGACCTTTGCGGTGCTGCTTATAGCAAAGGTCAGGCCGCACATCACCTCTTCCTCCCGCCACCCACCCGCACCCATGAGACATCGCAGCACACAGCCCTGTTGACGCGCCACACACAGCCCTGGGGACACACGAACAGCCTTGGTGACACCCCGCACAGAGCCCTGTGGACACCCCACACAGCCATGGGAACATTCCGCACTGCCCTGGTGACTTAGGTGAAACAGTGTTCTTTTTACAATGTCACTGATTAATATACCTTTGGTCCTACCTGGAAGTATAGAAAACCTGACCTACTAAGGCACCAACATACATTACAATCTAAAAACATGCATAAAATAACATATGATCACAAATATAGGATTACATCATATGATCATAATTCTTTTTTAATCGATTTTAAGAAAGTTTTAGATATGGCCATTATTTTAGGCATAGTTAAAATTGTACAGTTTGGTAATTATATTTAGCATGCTGTGAGGGATGGCAATGTATGAAAATATAGGATAAGAATGTGGACCAAAAGGTATGTGGATAGCAATAATGGCACTTGGGAGAATGTTTTGGGAAGCACTAGATTTTTACTTGACCCAGTTGCTATTAGCAAATTAACAATTATTGCAATGAAAATCTGTTTAGTTGAATAGAAGAATATGCCATTTCATTACAGAGGAGTTTGCCATTTCATTACAGTAGCTTCAATCAACTAAATATTTTGGGTTGTGTAGCTCTAGTTTGGGTGGTTTTCATATAATTTGTGAGTATCAACAAAGCATCTTGCTCTATGCTTCTCCATTAGCTAGATGTAATGGTTATAGTTTAGAGTATAATCTAAATAAAGTTATATGAATATAATTATTTTCTAAAGGCACAGTAATGTTGGAGAGACCAGCCAATAATTAGTTAAAAACCATCAGCAAGGATTGAGAGTAGAAAAAAAGGCTGGTTTATTTCAAGAGTAGGAGATGGATGGCGTGTTTCATTTGAGAGTATTGAGAGTGTACCCAGTAGTTAATATTGAAGTGATGGGAAGGAAAAAGTAATTAGAATAGTTCCTTTCTCTTTTTTTTCAGAGACAGGCAAATCCTTACTTGATATTTTAAGGTCATTAATGTGCTTTTATGTGGTTATGACAGGTCCATTATAAAGAAAACTGAATTCAGAGAAGCAGGGTAGAAATTCAAAGCTCTAATAGAAAAAGTATGTAAGGTGCCAAACCCAATTTTACAGTTCAAGGAGCTCAGCTGTACATGTTCGTAGAGCATCTGATTAAATGTTACCTGTCTTAAATACTTAGCCCACTGGATTTTTTTAATGTTTAGTGCTGTACTGTCAGATGTGTAGTAAATATATGCTATGGCATGTATGAAAACCTTGTAGAGCTCTTTTGATTTTGTCACTGGTGTTTTGTAAAGTAATATTTCCCAAACAAGTCCTCAGGGGCCACCATCAGTATGGCATTTACAGATCTCTTCACCAAATCCAAAGCTATCTGCAAGTCTTGAAAACAACAATTGTTTGCAGTTAGCTAGAATTGCTGCCATGTAGTAACATTATTGACATGGCATCCACTTATTGTTATTTTAACATGGGAGATCACACACTTGCTCACACTCACACAGTTTTGTGTACTTGCTTTCCCAGTCTACAAAAGGGGATTCTTTCCCATCTGTGATGCAATACTTTTAGGTCTGGCATGTCTGTAGGTGCCAAGCAACAAGAAGGGTTATTTAATAGGGCAAAGAGCCAGTGTGTGCAAACCACAAATCTATTTTTTAGTTTGTTTGGCATCATATCTCACTTTATTCAGTTTTCTTAAGCAACTATTTCAAACTTGGAGAAGTGTCAGTAACAACACTTCCTAGTTCCTAATACAGGCTGACAAAGCTAAGCCACTTCCTCACAATTGGCAGCAATGTTGTCAGTCTGTTATCTGTGCTTCTTTAGTTAGCCATTGGATGGCATTGGATCTAACAGAACTGATTGGCAGCCCAATAGTCAACTAAGGGAGCAACAATTACTTGCTCTAAAGCAGCCTTACTCAACCAGCGTGCAGCAGCACCCTGGGATGCCTTCTGGCTGCCTCAGGGATGCCTAAAATTTTCTCACAGCACCATGCCTGTCCATAGTGAACGCACGCTGGTCACCAGCACCATTAAAAATGGATCCAGGGAGGCTGGGATCTATTCAGAAAAAGACAGAAGTATGCCTCTGTCCAGGCCTGCTCCACCTCCCGCCCTCTGCCATCCTGCTGCCTGGGGATTTTAATGCAAAAGAGGGGGGTGGATCTGATGTGAAGGGGGCTCCTAATGTTCCAGGGGGCTCTGATGTGAAGGGGGACCCACTTTTTTTTTGTTTTTTGCTGAGTCCCCCTTAAAATCCATCTCAGATAAGTGATGAGATATAGAGAGGATGAATTTTGGAGGGGCTACACGTATTCTGTTTAAATTTTAGACTGGGGTGCCTCGAGATTTTGCATAATTTTAAAGGGTGCCATGACTGAAAAAAAGGTTGAAACGCTGCTCTAGAACACAGTATGATGTCAAACGTACTGATGAAATTGATTTATGGTGCAAAACACAGAAGAAATACCACAGCCACTTGTAACATTTAAGTCCAAGCTCCAGGAAATATAACTGGAAAGAGCATTGAACGGTAAGTATAATGTGTTTATTCCACTTACCTGTGCTCTCCTTTCCAAGATACAGCTAACCATAAACTGTGCCTGGAGCACAGTGGTTGCGGTAGCTCGGTGCTTCTGGACCATGCACTTTTTAATTCCTACTGTTTAATGAGTGGGATTAGTTGCTGCAATGGAACTCTGGCACATGGAACACTTACTGCTTTCTGGGTCAACTGATAGAGGTAATCATGCTGGTCCAGTGAGTAGTCAGGATGTGGAGAGGTGACAAAGGGCATTGCAAAGCTAAACAACAATGTAGGAGTGTCATCTGTCTGGCTTTGTAGTGTAGCAGACATTTGTGAACCTTGAGATTGTCTGAAAAGAATTACAAATCCTTTGGCAAGTAAAACATTTGTTATTTAATTGTATACTTAGCTTTAAAGACTGTGTGCATGTTTGTACACAAAAGGACACGTGAATAATTGTAACTACTGTAGCGCTCACCCCCGAAGGAGCCGCTGAATGCCCGGTTCATCTCTAGTCTGTCTAGGGTATGTTCTTCAGCTGCCCACCCATTAGCATGAACCACCCTTCTTCAAGAACCCACAGACTGATGTCCACTCCAGTAGTATAATGCAGAATAACGGTTTATTGAGCATCTTCACTGGGAAGAGAGGATATGGGGATTCTAAGCTTCCAGGGTAACTGACAAGAGCTCCAGACTCACCAGACCTTGTTGGCATATCAGTGTAGAGCCACTTGGGAAGCAGCGGATGGCAACTGATGCAACAGATAAGCAGGATGAATACAGATCCTCAAACAGGAAAGACACCGACCATGCTCCTGAATTCCTCAGGTTCCAGGATATTTCAAGAGCCATCGTTGATCTTGGGTCTCTTCCTCTAACAGCAACACAGACCTCCTCCATGTTGGAGGTCTCAGGAAAACCTTTCCCTCACACCAGCCCATGCCCACCCCCAGGCCTCAGGCCTAGCTCAGGGGGCAGGCTGAACAGCACCCAGCCCTATTCCATGGCTGGTCCCAGCAAGTCTGAGCACATGGCAAATCCCTCCAGTATATGGACCCTATCCCAGCATTTACCACTGGTTGAGAGAAGCCCAGTGATTGGCTGCTGTACTGTACACGCACTACAGTGCCTCTCATTAGCTGTCCCACAATATGACAGAGTCACACTACGCCCAGGGGGGGGTACCGGCAATGTCAGACACCTGGAATTAACCAGATAACTGCCACTATTTTCAGATTCCCCTGCACTGAATTCCATGATGAAAAAAAATTAGTAATTTTCTATATATTTTCTTTGTTATGTTTAGAAGAATATAATATAATTTTTATATAAAAGATTGCATATGAGAATTTTATATTTATATATCCAGCCAGTAGGTGGAGCTCAAGGCTACTTCTTACATGTTTCCTAGGCTATTCCGACATGTATTGCTGATAAAGCCTGTTGTATAGAGCAATGACTCTAACTTGAATTTAAACATTATACAACTGAAGGTGTAAAAGAAGTTACTAACCCTGCCATGTCTTTTCTGTTCATACAAGCCATATGGAGCTTCAGTTGCACAGAGAAACTGAAGGCAAACCGTTTCTGCTGTGTTTTCTTTAGAAAACACATAATCCTGTATGACACCACTGTCACGAGTACACCATATATTTAATCTTTTTTTTGTTTCAATATATATTTATTATTTCCAACATAGACAAAAAACGTACAAAAGAGAAAAGAAAACATAAATAAATAAAAATCTATACATCATTCCATAAACAGCACTAAGGGACTTTCCAATTCTTCAATCCTGATTATTTGATAGTTCTCTTCATAAACTTAACAAACCTTTACCTTTATATAGCGATATAATTTATATTTACTTTGTGTTTAATATCCACTATCCGTTTCTCACCTCATTATAATATTAATAATAATAATCTCTTCAAAAAGGATAATGTTTATTTTTAATATTAAACAGTTTAAAACAAATAAACTTTCAAAAATAAAAATGACCCCTAACTATCATCATTTCCCTTTAAAGGGAACAAAGGTTCACTTTAAGGGCCTAGGATCACTTCACACCAGTATATCAGACCCATTTTTTTAATAAGGGTTCCATATCAGTAACCTTATGACAGGGTGAGAAAAAGAAACATCATTTTCCTGTATGTCCTTCTAACATTCTGTATGCTATCTGCTGAGTCTTAGATAAATAGGATTGTAAGTATCTAAGAGAGGTTTGTAACTTTAATGACAGTATATGACTGGGCCATTGCATGCGATCCTTCACATAGTCACAAGGAATTGTGTTTATTGGTGTAAAATGACTATTCTATCTTACTTTATGTCATTAGTTTTATATTCACTGCTCGATTGACTTAATTCCCTTCCTTGCCAGCCTGCAGTGCAATCAAATCTAAAAAGGGGGGGGTCCCGGAGTCTAGTTATATCCAGCTCACGTCATGCAATGTCTGTCACCCTGACTATGAATTATTTCTGTTGAGGTTGAAGATTAACCACTGGCATACCTAAAGCTTCAGAACTGAGGCAATTCCCCAGCACTTCACTTAATGTAAGACTCTTCTGAAAAATTAATTCTGTAGGCTGCGCAGTAACCAGAGCAGTCATGCAGTATGTATATTTCATAAGTACGCTACATTAAAGGGTCATGGTTTGATCACCATGCACATAATTCAGGTAAATACTGTCTGTCCTCCTTTTCCTCTAGAATGAACCGTTTAGAATAAAAGATATCTTTATAGGGAGATTGAGCCGTACACACAGATAAGATGGACATCTTGTTTACTTTTAGGAGTCGGATATATGCAAAATAAAAAAAGTAGAGGCACAAGTGGCCCCAGATCCACATTTAGCAAGATTGCTGTCACACCATTGAGATTGCCAAATATTATCAACTGATGTGTATTTAGTATATGGACCCCAGATATAAAAGAGTGATTGGTGCAAGAGAGATCTGAACTGTATTCTTTAAAATCTCTGCAGACCTAGATAAAAGCTTCTGCATATACAATTCAGATCAAAGCATCACTGAGCAGACCTCATATCAAACAGGCTCCAATGCCCTGTCTCCTTTATGAAATGTAAGGCAGGGAGCTACTTAAAACATCTGTACATATACTTTCTGCTGATCGAGTGCATATACAGTAGATGTAGACACTAAGCACTCATGATTTCCTGCATCTTCACACAGGCAAACACAACATACCATACCAATATTTTTTTTTAAATTGGTTAATTAAGAGAAAGGACCAGTTCAGCCTCTACAAATATCAAGTGAAGGGTGTATGACAGGGTGTAGCAACAAGTCTTGAATTCCTTGCCACATGTACTTTTCCCAGGTGCCCTTTGGACACATTTGGATGGATTTTTTCCCCCACCCTAGTAGGTTTACCCCTCTTTTAAATATGTACACTATCCCTCAAAACACATCTTTAACATGACTTTCTATGCTGCTCTATAAATATATAACCTATGCTACTCTATAAATATATAACCTATGCTACTATATAAATATATAACCTATTTCTCTCACTTCTAGCCATTGTTACAAAGCTCCAGAGGCTTGCCCATGCAAAGGGCCTTTCTCCACTCCTTTACCATCCACACCTTACTTGTGCTTTTCCCCAGTCAGTACTTCTGGGTATGGTGGAGCATGTGACCTGCTACCCGGTGAGGGTGTCTGGGCCTAGCAGCCAATCGCAAGGCCCGTGCAGTGTCACATGACCGGGGAAGTGACATCACCATTCCCTGGTTCAATGATGCAGCTGATTTCAGCACTGGCTGTGGAGGAGCAAGGATCTACAATGGAGGCAAGTATAAGGAGGTTGGGGGATGTTCTTTCAAAGGTTTACACTTGCTTGCAGGGTAAGAGGATAGTGTCTCTTAAAACATGTATGGGTGGTGTCCAATCAGCCCCCTGTTTCCTCTTACCATATATATGTTATTACACTGTAGACTGTTGTAGAGATATACTAAAAGTGTTGATTTGGGTGCCAAAGGCTGTTTGCTTACAGGTTTCAGGGATTGAAATCTAGCACTGGAAAATAACAATATCAACAGCTTCCTAAGACACCTCTAAGGACTTGATTCAGTAACAAACTGTATACCTAAAACCTTTTATATACATTTTTGTAGGGATGTCCCGATGTAGGGATGGGCCGATACAGGGCATTTTCATGAGTACTTGTACTTGTGAAAATGCCCCGATTGTTAAGGCCGATATCAGCCTTCTAAATTATTAAACCCTTTCTAAATTTTTAAACCGCAGCGGCTGGCTGAGTTCCCGCGCTTGTGGGAACCTCAGGCAGCCTGCTGGGGACCTGGCAGTAGCTGTCCTTGGCAGTGCCTGTATGGTTCTTTATCTCCTCCTCCTCCCTCCAGGCGCAGGCATAGCCTTGGACAGCCCCACACTGCTCACCAGATGTGACGTCACCAGTTAAAGTTCTTCATGAGTTAGAGGATTCTGAAGAACACTGGCACCCGTTCAACTCTGCACCCACCATTTCAGGTCAGCACTCGCCCAATCAGCATAGCCACTGCCCGCACAGCCCTGGGGAGACCCACATGCCACCCTGGGGAGATTGGCACGCAACCTGGTGAGATCTGTCTTTAGCCCTGGTGAGATCTGTCTTTAGCCCTGGTGAGATCTGTATTTAGCCCTGGTGAGATCTGTATTTAGCCCTGGTGAGATCTGTATTTAGCCCTGGTGAGATCTGTATTCAGCTTTGGTGAGATCTGTATTTAGCCCTGGTGACATCTGTATTTAGACCTTGTGAGAAACTGCCCTAAAATCATTAGTTTGTATTGTTTTAGAAAAATGTCACATGTCCCTTGTAAGGAAAAGTATCGGTAATTGGTATAGGCAAGTGCCTGAGAGAAAGTACTTGTATTTGGTATTGAAAAAGTGATATTGGGACATCCCTACATTTCTGGTGAGATTGTTTAGTACAGGGGTAGGCAACCTTGGCTCTCCAGCTGTGCTGGAACTACAAATCCCATCATGCTTCTGCCTCTGGGAGTCATGCCTGTGGCTTGCAATGCCTTATGGGATTTGTAGTTTCAGCACAGCTGGAGAGCCGAGTTTGCCTACCCCTGGTTTAGTACAATAAAACAAGCCGTTATGAACCACTGTCTGAATGGAAGAATACAGATTTATGAAGGAGTGGAAAAGAAAATTGAGCATGTCATTCTAAAGTAAAGCAAGTCTAAAACTGAAGAAAGGCCTTGCCAGGTTGGAACTAACATCTCAGTTAGTAATTAATCATACTTTAAAAATTCTGCTTTATGGAGTAAATAGTGTGTTGCAGGAGAAAATTAAAATTGGTCTTGGCATTTTAAAGTAAAGTAAGTGAACAGAAGTCATGCCTGGTTAGAAGTAATAAATCAGTTATTAATTTATCATTCTTTTATAATTATGTGGTTGGGATTAGAAACATTGTTCCGATTTAAGTACATTAAAGTAGTTGTAAAGGGCTTACCTGGTGCACTTCTTTGTGTCCTGCTGTGAGTCCCTGCTGCCTCCTCATTTGCACTTAATTATTTTTCGGTGTCCTTCCACCTGCCCAAAGAACCTGCAGTTGCACTATGCACATCATGTATTGTTTATACTGTCAGGCACAAGGTGCATGGATTTGCATTCACAAACGCACTAGACCCTAGAGTCTGGTGGCCCACTGTAGTGTATAGTTAGGCTTTTGGATGCACTTGCACAGACTTATTTGCTGAGCTTTTTCTGTCAGCCCTGCCAATATAGCTGAGTGTGATCTCAGCCTGCCATGGCCTTTACTTTTACTGATACCTTTGTCTACCATATCTCGTTCTTGTCTAGTGGATCTCATGGTTTCAGTTTTTTTTTATAACTTTTTTTATTAAACTTTTCAAAAAAGTAAACAAGAACAAATCATTACAAGCATGTAATGTCCAAGCAAGAGAACCAAAGAAAGACAATAAAATATGCAATTACATTGAATTGTTGGTCTTTTTTCTTTTACACTGGAAATAGTATATGAGCAAAAATGTTAACAACAGTATTGTTGAGGACAATGCCGGTTTCTAGGCACTAAAGACAAATACTTAGGTGTGTACCTTAAAAAGACAGAGATACAAATAAGAGGAAACAGGAAAGAAACAAGAAAAGAAGAGGGGAGAAGGTAGGGAAAGAAAGAGAAAAAGAAAGGGAGTATGAGCAGAATTTAGAAGGTGCCAGGGTGACCAAATACTATCAAATCTAGATATAGAATTATTTAACCGAGCATATAATTATGTTTAGGAAAGGGGTCAGTCCAAATTGCTATAAAAAAATTATAAATATCTGAGAGAAGGCACTTTCGTGTAGGACCATCCAAACACAGCCTCTCAAATGGTGTCAGCACAGGGAAGGTTGAGGCAGTGGATACAGACTATGCATAATGTTTAATGTAAAAAGGGATTTTGATGGAAGTTTAAATCTTAGGCATAAATCAGCAAAGGGTAAAAGCTGGTTTCAGTTTTAAACATGAACCTGACTAAGTTCCTTGACCTCTTGCCACCACATCTCACTGGCTGGTGTGACTCTTGGCTTGACCTTCCAGCGCCTGATCTCCTGAAGGTCCTGTATTTCCAATACAGACATTATTGAATCTTTAGGGAATTACACCCTCTTTTTTTTACTAATTATTAGCGCTTCCTCCATGATTTTGTAAAATACTCTAATTCCACCTGGTGATTCCCAAACAATGTTTAAAATGTTCTGATGTTGTGATTGGAGTTCACTTTAAAGTGTTGTACAAGCATTGCTGCACTACTACTTCTTTTTAAGCAACTTTATAACATTTGCTCACTGAAACATATTTGAAGCACAGTCTTCATTTTCTCATTTATAATGCAGTAAAAACACAGACGAAATTAAGCCTGTAATAAAATATAGGACAGTCTGTTCTGAAAAAAGTCTCCAGAAAACATATTAAACCAGGAAGTTCTTCAAATCCCTACGGTGCCAGTTTAAAAGGATAAATGGAAGTCATTCGTTCATTGGAACAAAAACACTTTGTAAAAGGTAAGTAGCAATCCACAGAAAGGAATATCAGGTGGCTTTTGTTTTGATTGATTTCCATTTATCTATTTAAATCAGACCCATGGGGATATAATATATATGTATATATATATATATATATATATATATATATATATATATATATATA
>NW_017306669.1:469409-469922 GCF_000935625.1 Nanorana parkeri | reverse complement strand
TTAACCCCTTCATGACTGAGGCCTTTTTTTCATTTTTTGCACCCATGTTATATTCCACATTTTAGGCCTGAAAATTACTTAAAACCCCCCAACATTATATATTTTCTGAATGCCAAGACCCTGTAGAATAAAAGGGTGGTAGCTGCAAATTTTTATGTTGCGCAATATTAGCACAACTCCTTATTAAACCCCAAAATTTAGTGATAAATTTAATTAAATGCCCCAAAACACAACAAAATACCAATTTTTAAAATGTAATAGAAAAGATGAGGTTACAACGAGTAAAACGATACCAAACATGCCCAGTTTACAAATTGCGTGCGTCCGTGAAACGCCGAAAAACTGCAGTACCCCAAAAAGTCCACAGAAGACGCTTTAAAAGCCCCCACAGGTCATCAATTTAGAGATACCCCAAAATACTGGCCATAGAATTGTTGCTCTCACTCCGGCGTGCGCGGCGATACCCAACATGTGTAGCACGTTCGTCGTTTTCATACGTAGGCGCACCCGACG
>NW_017306669.1:365400-468186 GCF_000935625.1 Nanorana parkeri | reverse complement strand
GGCCCGTAGGAGGGGCAACGGAGCCCGGGAAGCACGGCGGCGGTGTCTGGCGGGGGGGGGGCGGCCCCTTCTTCGCTTCTGTTGTAAAGCCGACAGTCGGCTCTACAAGTTTAAACAGAGTCCCGGCGGCAAAAGTCGCCGGGAGTCTGTGTGCTCCTTACAAATGACAGCTGCCTGAATTTTTCTCTAGTCTTAGAGCTCTTGGAGCTACTGTACTTGGTATCTGTGCAACCCTAATATAAACATTTCTCCTAATCTATACAGCTATGTCATTGTTAATGTGTTACCTTTTCAGCACCGCTCACATTTTGTAGGAAGTTGTCCTGACATGTACACACAGAACCGCTGAAATCACTCAACAGTTTGGCTACTTGCCTGTGGTTGTCACTTATGTTCAGTGCATCCATAAATCCAAGAAATCCAACACACTCCACTCACACTCAGACCCAATTATCAAAGGTTGTTATGGTGGCACCGCCATAACAGAAGTCCCAATCCAAGATATCACCAGCACACCATGTTTAGATGAAGAGACAGGACACTTTATTGTCATCAACAGGCAGAAACATTTTGATGCCACTAGAGACCTTAGGCAGCAGTGACCAGTGGTCCTTAGTGGAAGTGGAAGAGGTTCTTAGTGGCCTTGAAATATTGCTTTCTCTTCTATTAATGCCAGCCACATAACAAGTAAATCAAATAAATTGTTAGCACCATAGCATAAGAGCATATAAATAACACTGAAGGATATGATGTATTGGATATTACACATTTATCTGAATGTATCAGTAGATGTCATCCCTGATTTTTCATTTTTAGACTTGCAAAGGTAAATTTGCATTTTAAATCAATTTGATAATACAGAAACAGGATATCACATAAAACTGTGTCTACAGTTGTAAATCTCCATATTCAGCCTGACCGTTTCTGCCAGCAAAAAATGGGTTAATGTGTTAATAGGATGCACTTGTTCAAACTCCATCATTTATAGAGCAGGTCGCCTCCCCACCCCCAGCTTTCTCAAGAGATGATTGAATTTCTGGGAGAGATTCTGCTGGCAGAGCCTCGGGAGAAGCTTTTAGTTTAATAACTTTGATTTCTCTTCTCTCAAAATTATTATATTATTAGGGGGCTAAGAGCCAGAAAAACTAATTTATATTTATGTCCGCTCTAGTTATCAAGCACAATAGAGGGGTACCCCCTGGTTTATTACTCTTGTACACTATATGGTGTCTTATCAGCTGATTAGTGTGACACACAAATGTACTGAATGTGTTTGCTTTAACGACAATGTCAAACAGATGAGCTGACACATAAACCCTCAGAGGAGCACTGCATGTTTCCATTCTGTTGAATTGTATCAGCACAGCAAATAAATGAATAGCTATAATTATCTACTTTATGCAAGAAATTTAAGGTGACAACACAATAGAACACATTTATTTGATGTTAGTTTGTACCTGGGACAAGTATGCAGATCAAGAGTTTTGACTAAACTAGCTGCATCAATCGTGCAGCCAGGTAAGTAGCATCTTAAGAAGGAAATCAGCAATCATAGCCTCTGAGTTTCTCTCAGCATAGGTCTCCTTTAAAGAATAAGTGCACATTTAGTGAGAATATGCCCTTAAAGTGACATTAAACCCTCAGATTTTTTAACATAAACCAATACTGTAATGTGTGCCTTACTGTAATCCATGGTAGTTTCCCTTCTCTTTGCTGCTCTTCCTTTTAAATCTGTATCTGTTCTCATGCTGGGGGAGAACTTCTGTTTTGCAGCAGACTGCCTTGTCTCTGAAATGGATACATGGTGTCTGTGTGAAGGTTCACAACCTGAGCCAGCACTACAGGAAGAGGCACGCAGCTGCAAAGGGAAGTTCTCCCCAAGCATGAGAAGAGATACAGATTTAAAAGGAAGAGCAGCAAAGAGAAGGCAAACAACCATGGATTACAGTAAGGCACACATTACAGTATTGGTTTATGTTAAAAAATCTGAGGGTTTAATGTCACTTTAAGGTATCCCTGCACAGCAGGCTTTTAATATATTATATTTATTTGATGCAGTCTATCTGGACAATACACAGCACAATACAACACATTTTTGAAATGTTTACCTTCTACCCCATCTCCAGATGCAGCCTAACTCAATTTACTTCAATGGAAAGCTCGCCCTCAGGGGCAGGGCCCTCCTTACCATCTTGTCTTGATTTGTATTGTGATTTGTAATGTCTTCCCTATATTGTAAAGCGCTGCGCAAACTGTTGGCGCTAAATAAATCCTGTATAATAATATGCAATTCGGTCATCTGTTGACAGTGTGGTCACTGGCCACAGAGAGCAATATAATGCCACCTCAGCTGCACATCTCTGTACCACCACTGGCCACTCACAACTCAACCCATGAACAGTGACAAGTGCATCTCCTTTATAGGCAACAGTAGCAGGCTTCAGGTGGGCAATAGCAGAGGCAGCTGTCAAACAGACTGAGATACAAACTTTGAGGGTGAATGGGCAATAGCAGAGCTAGCTGTAACAAGACTTGTGAGAACTGGGGTGGGTGGAGGTGATGTGTTAGTGGGATTTTGTTAGTATAGGCGTTGCTAGCACCCACCACCTGTCAGACTTGAGGTAAGTGCTCTGTCAAAGCACACAAATTAAATAAAAAAAGGTGGACCTGGAGCACTCACCAACAGATACAAAGCAATGCCAAGGTGAGTAAATTTCAGGGAGGCAGGTGGGAATTTGTGGTGAGGATGGTTTTGTTCTGGGAGGAGGTTGTTCTGTGTTATACCTATTTTTGTCCCCTGCACTTTGTGTGTTACTTACCTTTTGACCCCTGTGCTCTGTGTGTTACCGTCTCCTGACCCCCTGCACTCGGTGCGGTGATATGTACTCCTGACCCGTACACTCGGTGTGATATGTAATCCTGACCCCTGGATTCTCTTCACTACTCTTACCTAGCCCCATTTTTTCTGTACATTACATACTCTTGAGCCCTGTGTTTTGTGCGGTATGTACTTTTGATCCCCGCACTCTATGCCTTTTGTACACTCTATGTACATAAGGCATAGAGTGCGGGGATCAAAAGTACATAACGCAGGAGTACAAAATGCACAAAGTACAAGGTCAGGAGCATTCCTGATCTTGCACTTTTTGCATTCTGTACTCCTGACTCCTGCTCTCTATGCTTGACATACTCCTGACCCTGCATTTTTTACTCCTGACCAGTGGCATCACAAGGGGTGTGCGGGGGGTGCTACACACAGTAATTTTGGTGTCACCCCCTCTAAAAAGTTGGGCACTCGATCATGGACTGAATGCCCAACAGCTGTAGGAGAGAGGAGGGGACCCAGTGGGATAAGGTCCCCTCCTCTCTCTGCCGGCGTCCATCAACGAGATGGCCACCAACAGTTAAGTGCGTGTGATGATGTTGCAGCAGGCCTAGGGATGCCTCTGGTCTGGACCCCTGCACTCTGTATCCTACATTTCCTGTCTCCTGCATTTTGTGCATTTTGCATTCCTGTACCCTGCGCTCTGTGTGTTACATACTTTTGAACCCTGTGCTCTGTGCATTATGTACTCCTAACCCCTTGTTTTGTATATTACACACTTCTGATCTCTGCACTCTGTGCCTTAAATACTCCCAACCCCTCACTTTGTCTGTTTTGTACTCCTGACCAATGTACTCTGCCTGACATACTCCTGACCCTTTTACTTTGTGTGTTTTGTACTTGTGACCCCTGTGCTCTGTGTGTTACATACTTCTGCCCCCTGTACTCTTTATGCTATATTGTACAGTATATACTCCTCACCAAAGTGTTAATTGTCTCAACAGTTGCTGGTTGCTAAGTAGTCTCCAACAATTTTAATGAACTTCTTCTTTAAGTTAGGCTCAGAAAAGGTGTTAGCTTTCTGTCTATATTGTGTGTGCAGAAAATCATATGTAATGGAAGAGTTTAATTTTTTTTTAATTATTGTGCTGAGGTTTATATGTGTCTGTGGCACAGTGATTAAAACATATTTTGCAGGTTCATGGACTGTGGCATATGTGTGCCATGTTTACAGTGGGTGAGCTTAGGATTCATTCTACCATATACCTTAAAGCCTCTCCTACCATTAGGGAAATTTGCCACAACCACTGTTTACAGCATCAGTTCTCTATTTAGGATGTCCCAGGTCTGTTCCAATCCTAGCAACACTTCTGTATTGTGGTTGAATGGCTTCAGACCAGATTTGTGTGGGGAGTTGGTAAACCCCTAAAAACGCTTTAAGGCCCCCTTTAAATGATACGTTGTGCATTAAGATGCACTTCTTTAAGACAGGCCATTGATTCTGAATGCGATAACAGCTTGCCTTAGTGGACAAAAAATAGAACCTGAATCTTTTGTAACGCATTGTGGTAACATGGATTTTTACCATGCATGACCTAATGTGAAGAGCCCTAAATCTTTGTGGGGCACTAGGCTGCACACAGATGATCGCTGGGGTTGCTACATTTCTGGTATGTGTATTACATAAATGCTTGGGAAGAGGAGGAAGAAAAGGGAAGATGCCTTTAAATAAGTGTACTAAATGTACAATATAGTAGTATATAATAAATATAATATGTAAGGCAGCAAAAAAGTCCAGTGACAAGATGCATGCTGCTGTCACCCATGTCAACCAAACAGACATCACTATTAATTAGTTTACCGCAGTCAGAATAATGATGGCCTTTTGTGCTTTAAGTGCATGGCACATATTCCATAGACATGAACATTATCCAATGCAAAATGCATATAACTGATTATGGAAGTTTCTTCCCTCTGGAAAACAAAAAAAGGATTGTCTGCTACGCATACATTTTTAAGCACAGAACAGTTTGGCTTGGGCTACATAAGCAATTAAATATCTTTGCTACTGAGAGATTTAACCACTTGTTCGAAGATACTTCATTTGTAGCACACTGAAATTAATATGATTCTAATGAAATAACTGTCAACTGTCAAGTAGTTAACTCTTTTACAACAAACAGATCTGACCATAAATACATACTTTTTTGATTTGTTAAGCACTTTTAAACTTTCAGCATGTAAATGCTTCATTGGGTGTACAAAAGTTCATAGAAGACCATTGGTTTTTAATAATCCCTAGACAGGCTATGGAAGACCCGATCATTCAGCGGCTCCTTAGGGGGTGAGCGCTACAGATACATTTAGATTATTCACTTTGCACACCTCAGCAGTCCGCTTTTGATGCTAGGGTGCATGAGGCCTTAATTGACCAAGTGGCCCTAATACAGTATAAATTGGCTCTAAATTGATTACAGATTGACTGCTCTGGATTTGTGACATTGCCTTATTTGGCTTACATAATACGCCTGCTGATATTTCAGTGTTTGACTGATAATAGATCTCACATCAAGGTTGAAGTATGGGGTAGAGACTCCATTTCATTGGGATGATGGATTAAAATTAGAATTTGTATTCAGATACAATCTCAGCCTCCTGTCATGCTGCACTGTGTTATGTCATATACTTGATTCAAAGGAGAAGTTCAACTTTACTATTGTTTATCTGTATTGTATTTGCTGCACATTTGTCAGTCCCTTATAGTGTGTTGCTATTGATTGTTAATTACAATTAACAATACACAATTTACAATTAACAATGCACACTGCAATACTAACATAGTTGCCAACATTTCAAAAATTTTTCCAGGGACACTTTTTTTGCTACACATTCAGCAAGCCAATGGAGGCAGAACATGCATTTTAATTAGGGACGGGGCATTAATTTAAAATAGGGGTGGTTCTACAAGAGGTATATATTTAACCTAGCACCTCCAATTTCTGTTGGAGGTACTAAATCAAGCTTCAGAATCTGCTTGGTGACTGCATTAGCTGTTGAGTTGACTGGTTGAAGACCATAAATGGGCAGGTATCCCTAAAAAAACAAAGACTGGGAAGATATCTGGCTGTGCTTTCATGATTTGTGGAAGTGTGGGAACTCTTATCCTTACCTGACACTGGCAGCAGGTTTATGAGTGGTATCTCTAGTACTGAGGGATTAGCTCTGCTCTCAGGAAGATTTTCCCACCAAACTTGACACTTGGCACAATGCAGTTAGGCAAGTACCGTTCTCCTGGCAACCGCCAAACCCAGACACGTCCATCGGATTGCCAGACAGAGAAGCGTGATTCGTCACTCCAGAGAACATGTTTCCTCTTCTCTAGAGTCCAGCGGCGGTGTGCTTTACACCACTGCATCCGACGCATCCGACACTTGGTGGTGTAAGGCTTAGATGCAGCTGCTTGGCCATGGAAACCCATTCCATTAAGCTCTCTACACATTGTTGTTGTGCCAATCTGAAGGCCACATGAAATTGGAGGTCTGTAGCTATTGACTCTGCAGACAGTTGGCGACTTCTCCGCACTGTGCGCTTAAGCATGCGCTGACCCCTCTCTGTCATTTTACGTGGTCTACCACTTCGTGGCTGAGTTGCTGCTGTTCCCAGTTGCTTCCACTTTGTTATAATACCACTAACAGTTGACCATGGAATATTTAGTAGCAAGAAAATTTCACGGATGGACTTATTGCACAGGTGGCAACCTATCACGGTACCACGCTTGAATTCACTGAGCTCCTGAGAGCGGCCCATTCTTTCACAAATCTTTGTAGAAGCAGTCTGCATGCCTAGGTGCTTGATTTTATACACCTGTGGCTATGGAGATGATCGGAACACCTGAATCCAATCATTTGGAGGGGTGTTTCAATACTTTTGGCAATATAGTGTATATTTTGGGTATGATGCCAGGGCTGGCCTTTTTCCCCTATACACTGATCTGCTTTGTTCTTCTCCTTCTTCTCTGGCATGGGGAATTACAACTATTTTATTTCAGGTTCAATAGTCTCTACCTAATACACTGTTCCCCAAACTATGGCTCGCTGGTTGCTGAAAATGTATGCTTGCACTCTTTTTCAGTCAATATTAGGGCAGAGTGATCTCCTGGCTGATGGTGCTTGCATAGAACAATGCTAGGGGGCTTTTATTACTCCCACTGAAACCAGTGCTGGGGGGGCTTTTACTATGAAATTGACACCAATTCCATGAGCCACTTTTACTATGCCCACTGACCCATATTGGGGGCTCTTACTACTCTCACTTACACCAATGTTGAGGGGGCTTTTACTACTCCTACTGACACCAATGATGTGGGGGCTTTTACTGCTCCCTCTGACACCAATTTGGGAAGGGGGGGGGATATTACTCTCACTGACACCATTTCTGGGAGGGGGCTTATACTATTCCCACTGGTACCAGGGCTCGGGGGCTTATACTACTTCCACTAACACCAATGCTGGGGGAAGGGCTTTTACTACTCCTACTGACCACTGAAATAAGGGCATGTTCTACTCCCACTGACTACCAAGGTAGGGGATTTTTGTACTTCCACTGACATAGGGGCATTTTGTACTCACAAAGACCATCAAGGTAGAAGAATTTTGTACTCCCACTGACCACTGGCATAGTGAGCATTTTTTAGTCCCACAGACAACCAGTCTGATGGATAATGAACTGGCCCTTTGTTTAAAAAGTTTAAAGACTTCTGATCTAAGGAATATATAAATTGGCAGCCTGGTTGCATCTTAACATTTGGTAGTTTTCACATAGCTCATATGCTTTCTCAATATTAAGAACATGCTGCTAAACCTCATTAAAACAAATGTTGACTACTAAAGATATTGCATAGGAGATTGATAATGTGCACTTTAATGGATTACATATCAATGGTACCTAGTTCACTACAGTGTATTCATGATTTAGTTATTTTGGTGGTAAACAGTGATTTTGGTGTATACAGTGCTGTAAGGGCTGCCTGTCTCAGACAACAGAGGTGGTCCTCAAAACAAGCATCTAGCATTTCATGGCAATAATCTTAATGAATGGCTCACAGGAACCCTATCTATTATGATACCCTACTGTTAGTGTATTACAGGGTAACTAATAAAGCAAAATCAATATTTGTGTTATCTTGCACATGTTTTTGAGCAAAATAACAATTTAATTAATGTGTAGAGGTGTCACCGATATGTGGTCAACAGGTTTAGCATAGAGGTGCAAACTCCTAAACAGGTTCTTAAATGTGAATACTAGTTTCTTAAAGTGTATCTTAGGCTAATTTATATACTCTGCCATAAGAATATAGCATTTGCTGCAATGTATAATGTGTATCATGTTTTTAATTTATAATTCAGTACATAACAGTGTACCAATGCCCTTTTGTGTAGTGTTGACTATATTATAATTGCACCTTTTTCTATCTTTACTGGAAACATAAACGTGCATGGCACTGAACAAGATATCTTGAACTTCAAGGTTAACTGAACTTTGGCAGAAGATTTATCAGGTATCACCAGCCTCTTTTAAACATATTAATCAACTCTGGCATGGCAACAAAGGTTGCAGTACCAATGTAATGTCACTTGATTTTGGCTGCAATATTACAGCAGTCTTCTCCTCCAGCAAGCCCATTTACCTTACCTAATGATAGACAAAACTTTTTGTTTTAGTTTTGGACAGAGGGAGGAAGGAATAGAGTCACTGCCAGATATGTGTCCCCATTGTGGAGATTTCTACTTCTTATTAGGACAGGAAGTGATAATGTATGTCCTCAGTGAGCACACAAACTCACATTTGTCAGCGTAATGAGGGTCAAAACTGCTGTTAGGTCAGCAATACTGTCTGTGACTTCCTGCTCCTTTGATACCGCTCCCCTTATTTCTAAGATATAGTTTGCTCTGAAGAAGGGGGGTTTAACCCCCGAAATGTGTTAGCTTCCATTACCTGTACCTTTTTGTTGATGTTATGCCATCGTTCTGTAGATCCTCCACTATGGTCTGTCTCATTGGTGAACTTCATACCTATTTACTTTTGGTCCATGTGAGTAGATGGATGTTATTTGTGTTCGTTTTCTTTAATACATTTATTACACTAGGAGGACTGTATTGCTGTGGAATATACTGGTGTAACAGCTGGGTTGTTCCCATTCTGCCTGTTGGATAGCAGCCTTTCCTAGTGTTCCTATATTATGGAAGATTCTTTGGGATTGCTGGTGGTCAACACAAGCGCTGGGATATACTCTGTTTTTATGAAAGGACATGAGGGTAAAACCTCCTTACTTGGTCACGGGCAGCAAATGAAAATTGACAGATGTGTCTAGTTTTTCCAAGACTATCCAAAAAAAATTTACTTGAGGGGACAGGACCGGGGCCAAAGACTTTGAAAGTTAAAATATTTCTCAAAACATTTTATTGCTATCTTTGTCTTTTGTAGAGATTTTACCTCATTTACTGTCCCCATTATGGCAGAACACGAAATATGGACAGCAGTTGTCACTGGGTAAGGATGGTAAAGCAACAGGGACAGTTCAAAGGTGACCCCACCATCAGTTTACCTACTTTACGTTCAACCCCCTGCATCTCTGTTTGGTCAGTGAAAGCAAAGAGAGGAAGCCATATGTAAGTTCCAGGTCACCAATGATATTTATGAGGTAAAAAACAGTCAAGATGGCGAGCGCACTACCAGAGTAATGGCTGTTGGCGGGTTTTGGTGAGCAAGCTACTAAAACTGGGAGAGGGACCCTGTATGAAGATAAGGAAAAACAGAGAAAGAGCGCTACAACCCAGGAATACATGTGAATAAAAAGATTGATTTATGGATGGGTGTAATGCTTAAAGTTGGTGTCTGCGATTAAAGACTCACTGTTAGATGGACGTGGTAGTGTCCTGCAGGTGGAGGATAGATGGTGCTGTCAGCTTGGGTCACGAAAGGCTCCTGCAGCTGGACTTTGTAGTGTGCCAGTTGTTCTGGAGGACCATCCATAAATCAACCTTTTTATTAACATATATTCCTGGGTTGTAGCGCTCTTTCTCTGTTTTTCCTAATGATAATTATGAGTATTTTACTATATTTCATACAAAAATAGGTCTATTAAAGACCATATCACTATATGATCTTTAATAGACCAGGCCATATCACCATATGGTCTTTAATAGACCAGGCCATATCACCATATGGTCTTTAATAGACCAGGCCAAAAACAGCTATTTACCTGTGAAAAAAAGGTGAAAATTGTGAGTTGTTTATAAAGGGTAAAATTCACACTCTTGTCTGGTTGAGCATCGTGATCCCCAAATTTTCCAGCTGGTCTGATGTTACAGGAGCAAATCTGAGAACCTTAATAGGATGCCACTTTACATTTCACCATAAATCATCTGTAATAGGTGTATGATTGTAGATCCTTTTATTGTGTATAGAAATGCAAGAGGTGATCATTGTGACTGCATTGTGTAAAATGGTATGCTAGACTCTAGAGTGCACAGAGACCACTCTGGTATGCTAGAGTGCACAGAGACCTATTAGTTTAAATTAAAGAATTAGTTATTGAACTTATTACTTGACCGTTTAGTATTGCATTGTTGATAACCCAACCAGTCATTAGGGAAGGGAAAAATGGATGATTGTACATCCTATTCCCTTCCTTTTGTGGACCTTTCATCCTTGCCTTTTTTCTTTTCTTTCTTATTTGTGTGTATTTTATTTACTTTATACATATGGTTATTATGTTTCATTAATGATTTTTACTGTTTTGCATGATATTAATCTACAAATGTATTCATTGATTGATCAATACAAATGTATTAATTGACTTTGCAAAAGGAAAGGATAATGTAAAATATAAAAATGTAATACAAATTTAATACAAATTTAATAAAAAGCATTTGCTTAAAAAAAACCCAAAGAATCAGTCCTCTTAATTTTCTATGAATATATAGTGAGAATAACTTTAAAACAATATGTACCTATGGCAACGCCTTTCCCTCAGAGGAAGCTAGCGTGAACTGGTGTAACAGCTGGGTTGCTCAAAGAAAATATGTAAGTGATCCTTCATGTGGTGGTCGTGGCTCTGGTCCTTGCGGGAAAATAGAAATCATGGAGAACATATTTGATCACAGGTTGGGTTGTTAATAACTTAAATGTTTAAATGATCACTTGTAAATGCCAGTGGCAGGATATACTTTAAGGATCAAAGTCATTTATAAGTAGTCTGAAGTTTTAAGTCTATATCACAAACTCTCAGTTTGTTAAATGTATGCTCTAGAACCGTGGTTCTCAACTGGTGAGTCCCAACCCAAAAATGCATTGCAAACCTGTGTTCAGTAGACTTGTGCGCCGTCAAAAAATTTGTTCCGTTTCGAAATATCCGTTATTTCGTATTTCGTAATTCGTATCCGAAACTCAATTCGGATTCGTACGAAATACGAACTTTCGTTAGTTTCGGCACATTTTCGTAACTCGAACATTCGTTATGATGAAGTTAAAAAGCAAAAATACCTTTGTTAATATTGGAGTCGATGTGGTAGTTGTTTTTTTATCCGAAATACGAATTCCGTTAATGGATTCGGTATCCGAATTTCGTATTTCGGATAAAAAAAAACTACCATCAACTCCAATATAAATGTACTTTGCTTTTTAACTTCAATATAACGAATGTTCGTAACGGAACGAAATTCCGTCAACGGAATTTCGTATTTCCTGCCTGTGTATTGTAATGCAACCCTTAGCAGCAGCAGCAGCAGCAGCAGCAGATCTGTATTTCGGATTTAAAAAAAAATCTTGTCATGTTGTTCAACCTCATTTACAGGGGTAATATTAGTTCGTGTTCAAAGAAATTCGGATCCGAAATTCGTTAACGGAATTTCGTATTTCGGATATAATTCGGAAACTGCAATTCGGATTTCGGATGCTTCCAAATTTCAGGAAAATTCGTACGAATTTCGATTCGTAACGAAACGAATCGCACATGTCTAGTGTTCAGTGGGTCACTGCATGCCTTCCACTGCACTGGGTGAGAGGCTCCTCTTCCTCCCCCTAGCGCAGCACTGTCAGTTCTCGCGCAGAGCAGCCATTCAAAATATGCTGCCAGGTGCTGAGTGTAAGCACAAGGTGGGGTGGGCTGGGGGTATGGCCGTGAGGGAGCTCCATCTATACGTGCATTGCTTACATCTCAACTCTACAGGGTGCCCTGTAGAGTTGCCTGGATCGCAGGGACATCTCATTCCGATTCCCGTCACCTCTACAGGGCCTATGAGGGAACTGTACAACTAATGCACATATGGATGGAACTCTGTCACAGCACAGCAGCCCACACTGGACCCCAGGCTGAGGATCCACTCTAGTTTTCGTAAGGTAGGAAGACTGGGTGGACCTTATTAAACAAAACAAAATCTCATGGCCCGTTTACACTAGTATAGTGCATTAATCGTGCATTAAACTGTACCACGCAATCGCACCTACCAAGCCCCCCGGAGCAGGAGGCGCGTTGCATTGCCATTTATTTAAAGACACCCCAAACAGGCTGTTGCCTCCAGGAGCATCTCTGGGCCATGATGGGCAGCAGGCAGAGTGGCACGGCTGCTTTGCTGCACAATGTTTGCAGTGTGCCTGCCACCCCTATCCAGCCAGAAGTGTCCCACCCAGCTCCTGGCAACCATTGATGTCACTGGTTGCAGAACCTGAACGGAGCACTCTGACCAGCATACACACCACCCCCATACCCCCTTCCCCAAAAACGTGCACCTCAAGCAGCCATACTAACCCCCCCCACCGTCTCAGGTGGTGAATGGGCTGTGGACAGTGCTGCTTGGGGGCTTAGGAAATATGGAAATATGGGATACAATAATTCAACACTGCAACTGTGCCATACTCCTACAGCCATCATTGAGTAGCTGTGTCGCCATATTTCTAGAATCTATATGTTCCTGTCTAAGTGAGGATGTTAAAGAACTGAAATCAAAAAGCAAAAATTCATGTACTTCCTGGTATGCGACCATTCAAATATGTTACTGTGATTACAGCCTCATAGATGTGTATATGCATCGCAATACAGTCCTAAGCAGCTAGCACAGTGGCCCCCCGAGGTGTAACCTCTCCCCCTTAAATTTAGATAATTGTAACACAAGAAGAAAAACAGGGGTTTTTGAGAGGTATTTCACCACGGCTTCAAGTTTTTATACAAAATTACTTTTATTTAACATATGCTATATATACATATAAAAAAAGGGCAACAAGTAATTGCGATAGATTAAAACGAGATCATTATACCAGGAGCATAGACCCATTTGACATACTATACATATCCATTATAGATCGATACATATTCATTCAGTGTGTCCAATCCCTACGTGTTGTACATAGGATAAGTTATGTGTCATCCAATACCCTATGCTCATGTGTATATACCTATATATGACAGGCGGTGCTGGGGGCCTAGAGGCCTAGGACACCATAGGTACTTTGCTTGGGCCCAATACCCGTGGCAGGTGTTGGGAGCCTTGTTCTAGAGCAGGGGTGCCCACTATTTTTCGCCTGGAGATCTACTTTTCAAATGACGAGCTCATTGAGATCTACCAACGAAAAAACACCTGCATTCAGGGGCGGGAGGGTCTCGGATCCCCGCTGGGGAGAGCAGCGGGAATCCAGAGAAGCAGCGGGAATCCAGAGAAGCTGCGGGAGGAGAGGACAGTGCGATCTACCAGTGATCGCTACGCGATCGACTGGTAGATCGCGATCGACCTAGTGGGCACCCCTGTTCTAGAAGATACTACTACTAATCTGTCAAGAGAAATGCTTGGTGTGACAACGAGGTCTGGGAGTACTTGGGAGTGCCCAAACCTTGCAGGAATGCAAGTTACCCAAAGTTCTGGGAAAAGTTTCTGTGCTGCAGGCAGAGCTGTAGCCTGGGTCGTTACATCTTCAAAGATAAAGTGGTGGTGGTAAAGGCTGGCCGCAAGGATCAAGAATATCCATTAACATATTTGAAGGCAAGATGGTGCAAGTTCCAGATCCATACTTCTACAAGTGAACATTCTGCCTTCAGTTGCCTTTCACCCCACTGTTTGTGTTTTTTGATGTTTCCGGTTATGCATTGACTGGACTCTGCCTAAGTTGGGTGGCAGACCAGTTTGAATTTATCCAATACTGAATGAAGTTACCTCAGTTCGTGATGTGTCACTACTGGATTGCGGAGGGGCTCCTCGGCATTTGTTACAGCTTGCTGAACCTTTGTTATGCAGATATACCTCAGGAAAGCTTGCGACGGTTGATTTTTTCGTAACGGGTTTTTTTCTCTACCAGGAAAAATTTGTCACAAGCAGTGACTAAGAACTTTTGTGTTTAAATGGACTAAATGTATACTGTGGTTTTGGCCGCCCATAGTTATTTAGTCAGATAGGATGCTATTTTTTCTGTTCTGTTCCAGGATTATAGCAGAGATCTTCGTGATCAAAACCCAGCAGTCTCTTATTGCAATAATTTATGTTAATGCACTCATTTATTTCACCTCTAGATGGCAGTAGAGGGATGGACTTTAAGTTTAAGTTACTGAATATTTGAGTGTTACTACAAGCACCACTGTTCAATTGAAACGTGATGACTGTATATGTTGGAGGATCATTCTCAAGCGAATGATGTTCCAAAACTTTTGACACTAGAGAATGTATATATTGCCTGGTATTTGTTTATTCCTCTGCAGGTGATACAACCCAGAGATCTGCACTTCAAGCAAACTACGTTACACTATTTGTATAGTTTGACCTAATTAATACTGTTGCTACTAGATAGTCAGTTGTAGGGACCTACTCCTGATACCTCTGATATGACCTTGCTCATATAAGAGTACCTGTCACAGAGCGGCTGATTTGCCTGGTGAGAGCTACTATTGCACTATAAAGATGTAACAATTGACAACCATTGATATCCAACTTAAATGTGAATTCTCACAACTGTTACTACCTCTGTCAGTCTGTTTACATGTGTAAAACTACCTGTTGGCTGTTTACCCTTTTTAACCCTTCCCCATCCACTTTTTGCTGTAGGATGCCCAGCTCTTAGAAGTAAGAGCAGTTTTTGTTTCCGGCCTATGAGGACAAGGCCATTTTCAAGTAGGGGGAGAGTGTAGCGCCCTGTAAAATGTCACTACTAAATCTAGTGAATATCTGGATTGTACCAGTCTAGATACTGATTATTCAGAACTCTGCATTCTATAGGTGTCCCTGAGTCTGCTGGATTGATTGCTCCTCCTGTTGCTGAAGAAAAGGGAGCCTTGGCATACAGTGAGGGAGGATCCATCCTCAGACTATGACCATGCACCTGACCCTGACCAATCCCTGAGTAGGATGACTCAGAGGTATGGCTGAGGGCAGGTAATAAAAGGTCTTGGGACACAGAGCAGGGTGCAGAGGTCTCTTCCCCCCTAGGGCCTCTCCCTAGGAGGTCTCTGTGATACAGACGAATGGCCTGGGCCTCAGCACATGGCAGGTGCTGGGGGCCTAGAGGCCTAGGACACCATAGGTACTTTGCTTGGGCCCCATACACGTGGCAGGTGTTGGGAGCCTTGTTCTAGAGGATACTACTACTAATCTGGAGTGCGCCTCAGGAAGTGGCAGATGCTGAGGGCACGGATGTTCCAGATACTTCTGAAAAAAGACCTGATGGAAGCTGGGATGGAGGTGGAGTCTTCCTGTTGAGAGGTGCCGCAGAGGAGCTAGTGAGAGCGACCGTCTGGGACCTGCAAGAGAGATCCTTCACCCTATTCCAGATGTCTATTATAGAAGAAGCCTGCAGTTCTTACCTGAGTCCAGAGATAGCAACCTTTCTCCATGTAAGTTACTGGATCATCCTGGCTGTTCGCAGTATTGGTAAAGAAACCTTTGATCCCTCTGACCGGATCCCGTTGCTATGGGCCTTAGCGGTTGCTAGGGGAGGAAGCAGTCCTCTGAAGAATCCACTAGGGCATCCTACAGATCCTAAAACCTCTCTCCTGTTACTCTTGGCAAATAAATAGTCAAAACACCCTAAGACTGGAGTCCACTCTGTCCGCGAGTGTCGGTGTGCTGTTGCTGATCAAAGAGGGTCGATGGCTGAAGCAAACAGGTAGGAGAACCTCAATTAATATTCAGCGGCTCCTTCGGGGGTGAGCGCTACAACTACATAAACAACATAACTAATAACACTTTCCCCTAAATAAACCACACCATTTGAAATTAGCTGCATCAGGAGGAGGCATATTTTGTTTGTGATATATAAAGGTGTCCTTGCAATTCAAGGCACTGGATATAAACTATGACTTTCTCAGATGCACACAATCATTTATATGGACACTAATATTAACTTATGCGGAAGCTTTTGAGCTTGGATGATTTCTGGTATACCTAATATTCAGTAGCATGCTGATTTAATTCAGCAGAGATCATAATTATCAAGGTCCTGTGATTTATATTCTAATATCTTCTTCCAAGTGATTATGTGTAGTACACAGTCATAGCGATGCCAATTGCATATTTTCCTGTAGCAATCATTTCTAACTATAAATTAAAGCTCCAAAAGGGTGGAAGTTTTTTTTAAATAATTGATTTTGCAATGACTACAATTAATACACCTTTATCTGATTTTTTTTTTCTGTAAAGAATCCATGTCATTTATTTTGAACATGAATTCCTGTTTCATGTTGTGTTTTTCTGTACGGGTAGACAAAGACATGCAGTGCTTTGCACAGCTATTCACCAGGAATTAAAATGTATTGGATTTTTTGACATTGATCTCTCCGCCCTCCCCCGCCGCCGGTTCCTTCACTTCTCGGATCCCCGCTGGGGAGAGCAGCGGGGATCCAGAGAAGCAGCAGAGGAGAGGACATGGGACATGGCGATCTACCAGTGATCGCTACGCGATCGACTGGTAGATCGCGATCGACCTTATGGGCACCCCTGATCTACACAGATAGTCTATAATGTTGAAGAAAATCTACATCGTTTTTCCATATTATTTATGAACAGACAAATAAAAAGTCTTGCATTGCATATTCACCTCCTTTTCTGGAAAAATACATTGCATTCAGACATCGCATAATTTAAAGAATGGAGCCCAACTGTGCACATTTACAGTGCCACATGACTTTAAAATAAATGCACTTATTTGGCTGTGTCTTGAAGGCCCCTTGTTTTGTGAGGAAACGTATGCACACAAACAGCATCATTAATATCAGGGAGCTATCAAAACAAATGTGGGAAAAATAAATATCCCATACGTTGTACCTGTCCTAAGCACCAAGGAATTCTTTACTATAAATGTAAAGTATATGTCAGGACAATTGGCTGATTTACTGAAGTAGTTAGGAAGCTTCAGAAAGAAAAAAAATTAATATACATACTGTAGATCAACATCCAACCATGTGAAAAGAATCTGCACATTATTGGGTATTCAAAGTGAACAAGTCGCATGACTGGATAATTGAAGTGAATATCCATACAATTTTTTGAGAGAAGATGCTCAATTTCTTTAGCAAATCAGCCTCAATGATTCTGCCTGCGGAATTCCGTCCACCAAAACTTGTGTAACTGAGGGGGTAGAGAAGAAACACAACAATAACTCATTCACACAGCTTAGAGTCAGCCGTACAGATCCGTATCGGGCCGTTCCGGGAAAGGACAGGTGCTGCGTGTGATTGTACGCAGCAGCCTGTTTTTCCCTATGGGGGGACGCGGCCGTATGACGCTGTAGGCTCACCCGAGCTGCACATCCGGATCCATCCTGCCTGCGTCCGAGTACAGACACCCGCACCCGCACGGATGTGCAGCTCGGGTGAGTGTACAGCAGCGTACGGCCTTGTCCTCTCATAGGGAAGAACAGGCTGCTGCATACAATCACACACAGCACCTTTCCTTCCCGGGAACTGCCCGATATGGCCGTGCACGCCGCATGGATCTGTACAGGCTGACTCTAAGCTGTGTGAATGGGGCCTTAAAGGAGAACTATGAGGTTAAGGCTTTTCCCCATAGTTCTCCTTAGGGTAACGGGAGGACACAAACTAGCGTTCTTCCGTCACCCTAGGCTCAGTATACTGCGAGCTGTAGCTCGCGGTATACTGAGACGCCGCAGTATACTGGAGCGGGGAGGGGGGAATCCAGCCCCTCCCCTGTCACGGCAGAGGGCCCAGAAATGCATGCCCGGGCGTCGGAGGATTCCACACCCCTGCCAGCCCGAGGCTGGGTCTCGTTGGCCTTGTGGCAAATCCGGCCCTGCTTGCCTGTTTGAGAGTTTGTTAAATGAAACAGGATACATTGTAGAAAAGATATCAAAAGCAGTCTTGATGTGTTTTGCACACTGAATGCCTACTCTTAAAAAAGAACTGCAGGATTTATTAAAATGAACCCTTGCAGCGGGGCTAACCCTGCACTTCAAAGGTTAACTGCTTGTTTTGGTCTAGGGAGGAAAATAAAGAAGATATACTCACCTGATCCTCGGTCCCGCCTAGCTGCTAGACTAGTCTCTTCTCCACCGGGCATTCTAAGGACCTGTGACATCATCATGTCTAATGCAGGTTCATTAGATTTGAGGAGGCCGAGGCACATATCACAGCAGGAGTGAATGGGGAGAGAAGTGAGTGGTCACTGCTGCGGGACTGAGGATCAGGTAAGTGTATCTTTTTATTTACCTCCTAGACCAACACGAGCACTTTTTTAAATTTCAATAAATCCTGGACTTCTTTAAGGGCTGAGAGGGGGCAAGACTTACAGGGTTATTCACAAAAGGGTGAAGAGTTTGGAGAAAGCAGGAGAAGTGAACAATCTAGGACAACATAGCTGAACTGGAAGGTGAGCTGAATTGGAGAATTTTTCCAAATCAGCTATGTTGTCCTACATTGTTCACTTCTCCTGCCTTCTCCAAACTCTTCACTCTTTAGTGAATAACCCTGATAATTTTTACTTGGAGAATTGCCAAGGTCCCTTAAAGCCTGATAAATTTATGTTAGGACAACTCTTGAACTGGAATGGAAATTACACTGGCTCCTAGGATTGGTCTACAATCGTTCATCAAAAAGGAACATAACAGATCTTTGATTGTACTGGACAAAGGTTGTGTCATTGTATAAGCCTTAGCTTTTCCCTCTCTATAATTTCCATTCCATCTATGGATGTTACTGATTAAATATGCTGTGAAATCATAAAGTGCATTTCTAGGCACTCCATGCTGAGTCATGTAGATTTGTTAGTCTGCATTATAATGAAGTCATTTTAGATCCATAAAGCTTCAGTAACAGATTGCACTGCTACCGTTACATGGGAATCGTATTGGTGGAGCCATTCGTCATAAAGCTGTTTAGCTCTTTTATTTGGTGCTCTTGGAAGACAAATGCCTGTAGGCATGTACCTACTTTGCCTCACTGGGTAGTCCCAGTCTGCCAACCCTGTCTATTGTACGTGAGGTTATTAAAACTCTTTTTCCTGGCCATTAATGCATTTGTTCTTCATCTGGCTTGTGATGCGAATAAAAAAATCAGCTGCTGACCTAACAACTTTATTTTTGCTTCCAATTTAAAAAAGTAATAAATATTAATACAAGCCTATTTTAGTTTCTTTCTGAGTTTTCTTCAGTTTTATTAACTGACTCAACTGAAGTTAGCCAGCCGTTAATCATACCTAAAGAAAAACCTTATTTCAGTATAAACTAGGTGTTTTAATTATCTTTTTTATTACAGAAAATGAGCCATGGTTGCCTATTGCTTCCTCAGTAGTAACACAGGAGGTCCACACCCCGCTCTTTTATGCTGTGAAGACCGCAATATAGTTGAACAGCAACATTTGGCATGAGTGCGTGTTCATAATATTCATACACATGTAATGGTTCTTATTTGAATGGTATTGCTATACAATGTTCCAAAATAAACAGCAGCTGTTAACATAAAGAATAGGGTAGAGACATATTTGTGTTAAAGAATAATAGTGCATTAAAGGAAATGTAAAGTCCCAGCATATACTCTCCTGTTATAACTTCAGCATTATAATAGGAATCCATACTAGAGCTGTTTTTAATAGTGCAACCAAAGCTTACTTGAACAAAATCCCTTTTATGTAGTGAGTGCTGCCTTCCGTCTGCCCATCACTTTCATCAACGTCCCAGATTCCCAGTGTGCTTTGCATCTCTTTCCCTGCTGTTCGATATGATGCAATCTAATTTTCTCAAGACTACATATCACATCATGCATTGCTTTCAGCATAAATTGATCATGTTACATTGTAGTAAGTTCAGACTGAAGGCTAAGTGGTGACACAAGGAAGTCCATATTCACAGGGTTGAGTAAAATTGTGCCAGTGCATCAAAGAAGTACACTGCCTGGCCAAAAAAAAGTCACCACCTGGATTTAGTTTTGTTATAATCTAGGGTTGCTTCAGCTGGTCAGATCTAGGTTCAGCAACGTTATGTCCCATTAATGGATTTTTTCTATTCTGAGGGCACAGGCATATTCCAAGAAGACAATGCCAGGACTCATCGGGGTTAAATTGTGAAACAATGGTTCAGGGAGAATGAGACATGGATTGGCCACCAGAGTCCAGACCTTAACCCCATTGAGAATCTTTGGGATGTGCTGGAGAAGACTTTACACGGTTGTCAGACTCTCCCATCATCACTACAAGATCTTGGTAAAAAAATGAATGCAACTCTGGACAGAAATAAATTATGTGATATTGTATACGTTTATGAAAACAAAGACACAGTAAATGTGTGCCGTAATCAAAGCTAAAGGTGGTCCAATGAAATATTACAGTATGTAACTTCTTTTTTTTTTACCTGGCAGTGTACATCCTACAGTATGGGCATCTTCAATAGGTAAGTTTACAAACTTCTAGATCTGGTTATTAGGAGTGGGATAGAACTAATGGAAATTCAATATAGAAATAAATATTGACTTTTTTTTGACCACAGATACCCTTTTAAAAAAGGTAAAAGCTCCCCTTGCCCCACCTATGTTATGTGTTCTCTATGTACCTCAGACCGGTGATCAGCCTGTACCAGGAGCAAGGCAACAGGGAGATGGCTCTTCCATTGGGGCCTATGGAGTATAAGCCACCCCACTGGCTTGGAGGAGGATAGCAGGCTGATGTAGGCTGCAGCTCCTATTATAGGTCAATGATGTGAGATATGTATCAAGAAAGTATACATAACTTGGTGTGGGTGGGGAATGTTAAGGTTCTGTTTTCTGAAAGTATTGTCATCCTTTTGTATTCAGAGAACTCTGTCTAATATATTGTGTTGCAATTTTAATCGGGTTGTGTTGGGCTTAAATCAGTTACACCCTTCAACCACCTATGCTTTTAACAGTACCTTAACTTGGAACCCTCTAGCTGTTGCCTTGCCACCACTTTTGTGTTCTAGTGTCTCTGGCATTCTGTGCTTCCCATTCTCTGCAATTATTTCCTTTCTGCAGGAGGTGTTCCAAATGCTGGCTGTCCAAATGGAGACAAATGCCCAAGCACATTGACTAAAATATCAGCTACCATTTAAGTGACACACACTAAAATGTACACCATTGCAACAGTGCGCTACAACACGAGATGTGTACAGTGCTCTGTGCTTCCCAAAAAAATGCAGCACGATCTAAATTTTCATGCATTAAAGAAGCAGAAATTTGAATGAGGCCATTTTTAATCGGTTGGCTAAAGCAACGTGCCTCCATAGAGGAAAACACATGTGTTGTGGCAAGTGCATGATAGTATAAACGAGCCCTCAGTCTTTTTAGGATGTCTTTAGCCAAGAAGTTCACTTAAATATTTAATCAATTACCTTGATTGTTATGTTTAATAAACATATGGCAATCTCAAATGCTTTGTATACTGTTTGTTATAGGTTACCTTTTGTATCATGTTTCATGTTACACCCATATTAAGGGTTTAACATGAAACTTAGTCACATTGGTACCCCACCTAAATGGCATGGCTCCTCCCACACAGCCATATAATCCATTCACAGAACCTTTTAACAGTATCTTTGAATGGAGAAACTACAAGTCTTATCAGCCACTGCAGCAGAGGGACTAGTTCTCAATGGAGTACAGGTGTGGTGGGCTACCATTAATACATCCTCCCGTTTCTGTAAATGAATATCCATGAACGAGAAAAGAAGAGTCTGCAGGAGCCAGAGCATTGCACCCACAATCTACTGAATCTTTAAATATCATTATTTATTACTGTGATTATGGTTTTGCTAAAGATCAGATCACATTGTAGGAATCATTCATCAAGGGTTCAAAAACGTTTCAGATAATCAAGTAGATACATTCTTTGCTCAGATTCTTTTTACTTTTTGTCTGAATTTCTCTGTTAATTTTGTTTACAATACATTTGATGACATTTTTTGTATATGCACCTATATAACCACATATATACACATATATATACTACCTATGAAAGAAAGGGGCACATATCAGATTAGCAGTCAGTACATCTAAAAACAATCAGCCTACCGAAATAAAGCGTATTAAGGCTTGATAATCATTCTATTAAGGCAGAACACTCTGTCCTTGGTCCGTGTTGAGTATAAACCATACACTGTATAGCAGACAGACACCAGATGCCTAATACTCCAGTTCTTGTTGTAGATGTAGCTAACAGATTGTTTATTGCCGGAATAACGGGACCATTATATCAGCATAATGTACATAATCTTGTGACTGCCTACATTTACCATCCATAACACTAAAAAAATTATTATAAATATGTCTGAAAGATTGTACTGAAACATGAAAAATTATTTTATAAGCATACACTAGATTTCTTTTATTAACATATATTTTATATTTGTTACATGTTCCCATTAACATTGCATGAGCTAAAAAATATTTAAAATTGATTCTTGCAGTTTAAATTGCTTTTACTTGGGTTAGGGTTTTTGCTTGCCTTTTTAAAGGGGAACTATGGGGTAAGTGTTTTTCCCCATAGTTCTCCTCAGGGTCACAGGAGGACATAAACTAGCATCCTCCCGTGACCCAAAGCTCAGTATATTGCGAGCTACGGCTCGCGGTATACTGAGACCGCCGAAGCCAGGACGGATCCCGACATTACTGTCGAGATGCACCAAGCTGCGTGATTGACAGCTGGCTCTGCCTATCTAGAGGCAGAGCCAGCTCTACCCGCCCCCTCCCCCGTTCGTTCCTCCAGTCAGCGCTGGAGGATTGGCTCTGGTATTCAAATGTTAATGAGGTTATTAGGAAGAACACAATCCTCAAATTTCAGTCCTGAGACTTTCTATAAGGACAGATCACTGTGAACGTGCTCAGAAAAACCTGGAATCACCCATCTTGCCTGCTGCAAAAAACATCTAAAAGGTGGGAAATATTTAGAAAATAAGTACTTTTATGTATGCTGCTTGAATAGGAACACATAACAAACATATAGAGTGGTTTTCTCAAATTTGACTGCAAAAGTGGAAATGTCAGCTCCTCCTGCCCCTTGAAGTCAGGGGGGGCGCTACACTGATAGCATGCAGAATTCATGATTCTGGCATGGTCTCCTGTGCTGTATCTCTGCTTTATCTAAGAATTGAGACCAAGTGTTCTCAATCTGCAATTTTTTCTCTAGATGTTTTATGCCCTGCTTCCAATATGAGACTATCCAGATCCAGAGTTCTAAGTGCTTCCTGTGCCCCTAATATAATCCCGTCAGACCATTTCCAAGTACATAACCACTACAAGCAGTCTCACTAGGGGTTTGATTTACTAAGGTTGTTGTAAGCATGATTGCCAAGCCGTTGATCACCAATGGATGCAGCAGGGATGTCTTACCTTGATTTAGTGAAGGTGAAAGCAGTGTACGTACACACACCTGGCTCAGATCTATTGAATGATAGAAAATAAATTACTAAATTCAAGCACACAACTTGTTTTCTCGCATACTGTACATCAGTGTGTCTCACATAAAGATGTCGGGGATTTTAAAATTAAATAGCATTATTTTTACAAGATTTCAAAGCAATTTTATTGTTTACTTTTTAATTTTTTTTTAATTACTACATATTATTTAGGCTTACAAATACCTCAATGCAGTGCGTTTAAGTATAAATATTATAATCTCACTCAATTTGTTTAACCAATGCTGTCATTCGCATTATTAAAGCAGAAGTAAAATCTTTTACTGAAAACGTTATGACAGGCAGGCTTTTTATGACAGATGAGACTGTGTAAATCTTCTTGCCTGACAGCACTTTTTTTTGTTTGTGCTGAGCTGTGTATGCGTAGCTTAGTCTACAGTCTTGGCGCAATTCCTTGCCAAGATAAAGTAACTTCTGTGCACATGCGCAGGAGTTACATAATGCAAGCTCGGCCAATCAAGCAGCCAAAGATTCAGAATCAAGAAGATTTGGAAGTGCTGCCTGTGACGTAAGCCAGGCCCAAACCCGCTGTATGTCAATCACACGTGACTATACACAGTTCTGAACCCAGCGTGGGCGTCACAAGGACGTGGCGATACCACTCTCAGCCTCACCCTGCACAGAGATTTCCCAGCTCGTGGGACACAATATCAGGCCAGCAGACGGAGAGAGATCGTCACCAGGGTTGGTTAACTCCACAGTTGACCCTTTACCTACAAATGTTCACTGCCACCATGTGTTTTTTAACGGAAACACAGACCGTGCCCAGCAAGTGCTGGGACGATTTAAAACACTTAAACAATGCCTATGATACCGCTGTCCTCTCAGACAGGAATATGAAAGGATTTCACTATACAGTAGCTCTCTTCACAGAGGCAAGGATATTTTAAGTTCGTATTTAGAGCGTAGAGATAAGCTTAACGATTTTTAAGATCGTACTTTAATAAAAGAAACGGTGCAGAAAATATACACAAAAGATATTAATAAAAAGAGACAAAATATATATACAACAGTAAAATAAAAGGGAATAAAAGGAGAATACTCAACAGTCCTGGGTTTAGGAGTTCTGACAGAGTTCAGAGTTGTATAAGCAAAAGAGAAGTCTGAAGGGCTCTTCTTCAAGCAAGCTGTCAGCAGATAATGTCCGGAGAGTAAAGGGGAACTCTTCTGCGATGTTAAGACTTCTTAGTTCCTTCCTTGATGTTTTAAAACAAGAGCCATCTCTAGTCGCCTAGACAGCATATTTTATAAGCATTCTAGGGGGGTGTCATAGAGCCGGCCCCTAGGCAGGGCTGGGGATGGAAAGCAAGGAGGAGGATAACCTTTAATTTTACACTATCCCCGTCCAATTCCAAATTATGAAATGTTGCTGATTTTGTAACTCAAGTTTATGACTTTTGGGTGAATGCTGGGTCACCTGGGTCATTACCTCTACCAGACCTGCATGTTTATTTTAACATGTTCACTGGTAATAGATGAGTGCCTGGTGACATGGTCTCATCCTCCCCCTGTCCACGGTGAGTGCACATGGCTGCTGGGTTGGGCTTCTATCTGGGTGGGGGGGAGAAGGGGGATGGGGGTGGTCGGGTTAGGTGTGGCACTGCTGGGCTATGATGTAATGCTGTATAAAAATAATAATGACACCTGAGCATGTTCCCCTGGTGTCATTATTATTATTATTATTATGTCCCCCCAGTGTCATTATTATTATGTCCCCTTAGTGTCATTATTATGTCCCCCCAGGACATAATAATAATAATGACACCAGGGGGACATAATAATAATAATGACACCAGGGGGACATAATAATAATAATGACACCAGGGGGACATATAATAATAATAATAATGACACCAGGGGACATAATAATGATAATAATGACACCCGGGGACATAATAATAATGACACCAGGGGACATAATAATGTTGGGGTGGATCTGGACAATATTTTTTGGATCCATCCCAGCTGCAGCGTGGCTCCGCTCTGTCAGCATATAGCAGGCAATATTGCATGGGGGGCTTGGTGGGGGGCCCAAGAAAATGTTTGCCCGGGGTCCAATCAATATTAAAGACGGCCCTGATCACAGATCACACGACCATGCATGGAATACATGGGTACATTTCACACCACTAACTGACAGCTGCTGGAGCCCAGATTTTCTGTGTGCTCTGCATACACTGTAAGCAATATGGCAGTGATAAAAGAAAAGATAAAGGGGTTTCCTGAGCAATGCTGAACTACCTGGCACACAATAAATATGACGGACAATAAATCTCAGAAATCAACTTCACTACAAAAAAACTAACTATATATTAAAAAAGAATGAATGAAAAGTTGATGTTATCCTTTAAACTGCAAAAAAAAACAGTAAACATAACATGCAATATTTTAATAAGCCCCTGTCTCTGCTACTGTGTAATCTTATTTTATTATTTAATCCTTCGGTACTAAACCTGGGTTATAATCACAGTATGGAAAAGAACAATGTGATTAAAAAACATACTCAATAAATATATTCATAACAAATTACTTATGTGCTACATGATAAACCTCACAAATTAATAAAAATAATTGTTTATATATTATTAAGATGTGCATCAGTCTGCTATTTACCCCTAGAAATTCCAATTAAATTCCTGTTTTACAGCAATAGAAAAAATATATAGCATGTTAAATCAATTCGATCCCTATACAATGCAAACAATGCAATTATAAAAACTGTAATGCAATTATACAAACTGTAATGCTAGAAGTATTACACTAAGGCAGTGGTCAACAACCTTAAACACTCAAAGAGCTATTTGGACCCGTTTCCCACAGAAAAGAAAACACCGGAAGCCACAAAACCCTTTTGACATCTAAAATGAAGATAACACTGCATATATATATAGTTTTTTTACCTTTATGCTATGTATAGCATGTATATAGGTATATGTGGGCTTAGTAACGCACTGGACTCTGGGCTTAGTAACGCACTCCACCCAAACCCCCCCGCTCCTCAATCGAACTCACCTGCCAAGCCTCACAGCCAGCATCCCAGCCAGCCGGTGTGCACTGCAGGGGGCGGGGCATGTGACACACACTTCTCCTCTCCCACCGCCTGTTACTAGGGATGTGGCCAGGAGAGGAGGTGAGTCACAAGACCCGACCCTTACTGAGAAGCCAGTCAGCAGTGCGGGGCCCTGGGACCCTGCACTGCCGCATATTCCACCGGGGGGTGCCCAGGACCAGACCTCACTGGGCCACCCCCCACAGCCTGAGGCCCCAGGAGTAGTTCCACCCCTGGACAGGGAGCCGCAGCAGAGGGATGAAAGAGCCACATGCGGCTCCGGAGCCGCAGGTTGCTGACCCCTGCACTAAGGTGAAATAAAAACAAGCAAAACAAAAATGGAGGAAAAATAGAAATTATTGTGTGATTGTAGGGTAAGGAGCTACATACATTGTATAAAGTCTTTTATAATGTGGTAGTACTTCTTAGCAGTTTTTGCAACAATTAAAATTGAACAATATTTTCTGGATAAATAAAATAATTGTTTTCAATGAACATGGAAGCTGCACTATTAAAATGCAGCCAGTTTCAATTTCTAGAATTCAGCCAGTGATCTATCAGCTGGGAGATGGGTCCCTTGGCTCTTTTGGCTCTCCCTGACTGTAAAGAGTGGAGGGCACACACCAAGGGCAAGCAGTAGGAATTAAGCAATAAAAGTAATGAGCATGACCATGATGTGCTAGCGAAAAGTTATAGACAGCATACAGTGGAGGACCTTCCTTAACTGATGGAGAATAAGATAAAGTACAGATATGGCATTGGATAGTTGCTTTAGCAAATGTTTTACAGTAGTCATTGTCAATGTACTACTGTAGCAACATAAGTAACATAACATTCATAAGTAACATAACATTCAACTTTTAACTACTGGCTATTGGCAAGCAGCTATTATCTGGAAAAGCAGTTATTGCCATGATGTGAAAAAAGTACTTAGCATGGTTTGAACACTAAACAGCTCTGCTCTCATAATGCAGCAGAACCATCCCCTATTTTGCTCTGTGTATGCTATGTTGTAATCAGCGTGATGTAAAACAAAATGATGTTGTAAGATGATGTAAAAAAAATAAAAAAAGTGGTGTAAAAAATATAGAAGGAGGAAAAAGCAAGGAAAATAAAAAACAAAACCAATAAAGAAAGGCATTTGAAATGTGACATAAAAGAAGACCAGGAGCTTTAGGATGCCAAGAGAAATAAAAGCTGAACACGGAAATTGAGAAAGACATTGAAGGCACAGAATGAAGATAAAGAGAGCATTAGGTAGAAACAGTAAAACACGATAAAGAGAGTAGCTATTGTAGAAGAAAAAGACATGGAAGAAAAGGTTTCTCTGCTGCAGGGTTCTCAATAGCCAATTTCTGTTCCATTGCATCATCTGGAAACTTACAGCACTGAGTTCCGAAATTGTGGGTTCTCGCAGAAGGAAACCCAATTGGGCAAGTCACAATTTATAGCTTACACTGGGAATAAGTGTTGACAGTATGATAATCCCTTTTAAGGGAGGATCTACTGTTTAAGGTAACTGACTCCTTGCCCTTTACTTTGGCTTGGTTCTGCTATTATGATATTTAGAGAAGTCCCAACCTAGATCATGCTTTTACATTGTGAATGTTAAAGGTCTTGTGTGAAAGAGGTATGGAAGGGCTGCACTCAACTAGATAATTTTGTCCACTGATCCAACTTTTTATATGCTTGCCCTTGCTAGATGCCTAGGTTACAGGAAAGCTATAATGATTTTATGTTATTTTTATATGTATTTTTTTAAAGTGTATGTAAGTTTAGTTTTGGATAGAGTATGGGTTAAAACCCCTATCAGATTCTTTTTTGCTGCCTATGTACCAATTGGGAGGTTTCCCTTTACTTCCGGTCAGGGTAACTAACAGTAAATGAGAGGAACTCTCTCTAAAGTGAAAGGAATTCTCTTCTTAGTGACTCGTCATAGGAACAGGTGCCCCTCACTTCATGCTCTGGGGACAACTCTAAAATTTGGGATTTGTCATCACTTTCTGTATTATTGACAAAGGTCCCCTGGACAAACAGAGGTGTGAATCTCCCCAGTGCACAGACAGCAATACAAATGTGACAGAGGGTCTAATCCTTCCCCACTTAAATCAAAATAAATAATGCCTTTACATACACTTTAGGCTTATGGGTTTTGGAACTGATGTCCTATATCATTTTACTGTTTGTAGAATTTGTTTTGTTTTACAAATAAACATTTAAAATGGGGTACACCTATGACACAGGATTCATAGAGCATTATGGGTTCTCTAAAGAGAGGGAACAACAGAAACTGTTTGCCTTCAAACTCTCTCTCTTGTTAAAACTTCTGATTAAGCCTTCTGCATGACAAAGTAAAGGTGAGTGAATGAGAATGGGAATGAGTGAGTGCTTTGACTCCTTCTGTTGTTAGTGTAAATGTCTGCTTGAGCTATCAAGCTCTGCGCACAACAGGATTCTTTGTAGCAAAGCAGGTAAGGGATAGCCTGAAAAACATGAGAAAAGGTGCCCTGAACTCCATCTGCTGGCAGCAAATGAGAATATGAAATATTCATATGCACTATTTCATTTTTACTAAACTGAATAAATTAAAGCAAAATATTAAAAAAAACATTGTAGAAAAATAAATACAATTCAGCCTGTTACAAAACAATGTTCCTCATTTCTAATCTAAGACCCCTTTCAGCGAGCGGTATGATCAGGTCCTGCCATGTCAGTTTTTCAGCCGGACCCGATCGGACGCTCTAAACTGAGCCATGTACAGCCCCGACTCCAGCTCAGTCTGGTAAAACAGACAGATCATTAATTTGTTTCGACGGAACTGATCGTGCCGGTCCGGAGGTAATCTGACGTAAACGGACACTTGTCCATTTACTACAGATTCCCCATTGAAAGACATGGGGTCCGGCACTTTAGTTTTTTCCTCCATCGTAAACTGTTCGGTGACATGCACTCCATACTGCTCTGATCAGGAGAGGATCTGTTGACAGATTTTACCCATGTGAAACTGGCTAAAGCTAACAAAAACAATTCCTTGTTAAGATGGTTAGATATCTGTGGGATTGTGCTTGTCATTGCTCACAATGTCTTTATGCCAATCTACATGATAATGGCTATAGAAAAAATGTAATTGATCACAAGAAGCAGTCAATCATAAATAAAGTTGATGAAGCAATATTGGGAGGAGGGCAAGGGAGAGTTACACAGCTAGGAACATAACAAAAATGTTAAATTTTAGAGACAGGATTCAGAGCATTGAATATTCATTCTGTGCTTAAGATAACTCAAAGTACCTCTCCTAGTTCCACACTTAATAACGCAGATTAATTAATAATTAGCATAGTTTGATAGATCAATTTATTGGCATGCAAATTAAAAGGTCTCATGGTGTGAAAATAATCACTGCTGGCATCTTAGCTATTCATTTGCCTCAAAGGTTTGACTGACTGGCTCCTGCATTCTCAGTCCTTGCCACCATAAATCCAGGCCATCCACAAATCTTGAGGTGTTGGGGAGTCCCGAGGACAGGGACAGTAGTCAAATGTTTGCTATAAGATGTCTGAGAAGAAAGACTGAATTATAGATTGAGTTAGGAGATAAAAAGTTGAAGAGTGACAGCATAGTTTCTGAGCTGTGTTAGATAAATTACACACAGCATTGTCCGTTCTGTCCTCTAAAGATCTGGTACTCATAAAAGGAAATTCTGTAAGAGAAGAGCTGTTGATCTTTGCCAATAACGACACATGTAATTATTAAGATTAATTATCAAGAAGAGAAGCCAAGTACATTATGACAATCTGAGGAAGAGTGTCTTATGAGTTTGCCAGTTAGACGTTGACAAGCAAACTCAGTGCTTAACAATACCATAGGTATTGTCCATTTAATATATGTATCTACTATAGGGCATATTATATTTGAGAATATTCAACAAGCAGCAAAGAGAGCAATGATTGTGTGGCTCTAAAGTGGTTATGGAGAAGGTATAGAGAAAGGGGGTTGATCTGAGGTCTGAAGGTGTTAAAGAGGAAAAAGGGGGTAATCTTAGGTCTAAAGAGGTTAAAGAGGAAAAGGGAGAGCTAATGTGAGGTCTGATGGGGTTAAAGTGAAAAAAAAGGAAAGTGGGGCTGATCTAAATTCTGAAGGGGGAAAGGGGGACTGATCTTAGATCTAAAGTGGTTAAAGAGGAAAGGAGTGGGCTTATCTTATGTCTAAAGGGGTTAAGGAAGAAACAGGGAGGTGGGCTGGTCCAAGGCCTGTAGTGGTTAAGGAGGATAGGGGGAACTAATGTGAGGACTGAAGAGGTTAGGAAAGAAGGGGGGGGGGCTGAGCTGAGGTCTGAAGAGGTAAAGAATGAAAGAGGTTCCAAGAGGTTACGGAGAAAAGAGGGGGCTGAACTGAAGTCGAAAGTGGATAAGGAGGAAAGGGGATGCTGTTCTGTGGTCTGAAGTGGTTAAGGCTAAAAGGAGGGTTTATTGTTTATCCGATTAACCGATTAATTGAACCTAATAATCGGCTAACTAATCGATTTTGAAAATAATCGTTAGCTGCAGTTCTAGCTGATATGATTAAGGAAAAGGGATAATGAAGAAGTTAGGGAGGAAAGGGTGGGCGGGGGGCTGATCCGAGTTCAGAAGTGGTAAAGGAGAAAAGGGGGGCTAATCTAAGATATGAAGGGGTTAGAAGAAGGGGGTAATCTGAGGTGGGAAGGGTGATTAAATGAGGTCTGATGGGACACACACACAACAACAATAGCATGACATTTTCCTTATGTTGACACTTAAACATTTTCCTCCTATTGAATTATTGGCACCAGGCATTTTTTCTTCCACTAACTAATAATGCCAGGCATGTTTCCTCCTGCAGACCAATTTTTCTGACCATTTTTTTCCCCACTGACCACCAACACCGTGGCATTTTGTTTTCATTCGTTTAGTAAGGGGACCTGTGTTACATAATCCTAACTGTTGAACAATGTGTTGTATGTTACATATTCCTCACCAAAGTATTTATTGCTGGCTGCTAGTTTCTAAGTAGCCCCCAACTATTTAAATGAAGGTCTTTTTAACCACCTCAGTACCAGTCCATAATACCCCTTCATTACCAAGCCATTTTTCAGTTTGCCCATATGAATTTCATACAACGTTTATGGGACTGATAGAGCTTTCTTATTATGGTATTAAATAACCACACATTTTTTTTTTTTTTTTACTATATAATGGTAAAAATACCAAAAATAATGAAAAAAAAACTGTTTTCCTTACTTTCTGTTTTAAAACATGTCAATAAAAATACCAGGACAGTCGGAAAACCCGAAATGATTCCACTGGTATTTCTAATGAAGGAGGTGAAGGCAACAGTGGTGCCATTATATTGGCACAAAGGAGAGAAGATAGGTGCTCCTTCGCCTTCTCGAATGTGAAGCCATTTGTCTGATGAAAGCTGCTAAAAGCTTAAGTAAGAAGTGTAGTTTAATTTAGCTTCCCTTTAAAAACATTTGAAAAATTACCCATTTGCTGGCAGTTTGCAAATGCACTGTCTAAAGCTGTGATAAATGATAATGAGGATGAGGGGCACAAAGTGATAACACAGGATTTCTCAGTACACTGTCACTGATGTACAGTAAGAAAATTATAAAGGACTGTAGAGCTTTAATATGGGGAAACAGTTAAATAATACAGTGGGATGAAGAAGGCACCAGGGGGAAGGAGTAATTGGAAGATAGCACAGGGAAATCTACCAAATCACCACGACCTGCAAAATGGTACAAACCACCAAATGTTTGCTGGTATCCACATTAAGTATATTGGCTCAATCTGACTTGAGTCTTTGTTTTCACTAAATGAGTGGCCCAATTGTAAGTATAAGGTGTTTGAAAATACCACACAGTTCACAAAGCTTTAATACAAGGCTAAGGCTCTTTAATTTATCCATGTGACTGCAATTTTCAAATCTTATTGGACCTGGCTGTTAGCTTTGTGAATTGGTCTCATTGTGTGTGAAGGGGGTGGAAAGGGTGAATTTCCTGAGCTCCCCTATGACAATATGGTATTTACCTCTATGAATAAGCCTATCAGTGAAACACGTTAGAGGATTTTGGTGTTGGTGTATATTCACATATTCATAGTTCATTGTGGATTTGAATAAAGCTTGGATTATTATTGGAGATCCTTGGAGTGCGGTCTGTTTGGACACTGAGGCGGGGGAGGTGAGAATATGCCTGTTTGGCCAGCACCATTGGAGGCTCCAGAACACAAATGTGGCCGGAGAATCAGAGCGGCGAGATCTCCTTGTGTCTTAAAATATGGTATATCTGTTTGACAACATGCAGCATACAGTATGTTGGCATCATAGTATTCTCATTGCCAACGAATTCCTTCTCTTTGCCAAATTGTACTTATCTGTGGCAACAAGGAACCTCTTAACATGAATTATATTTAAGTGGCACTGGTAAACAACTTGAAACATAGAACTTCTTACTGGCAACATGGAACTTCACTTGGCAATATTGCAAATCTAACCTAGCACGTCTCTAAGGGACCCTATCAATACAATTGTGCACATCTATGGGCATATTAGGCCCCCAATAAATTGTTGTTTTTTTCCAGTGCTATAAACATTCTGACATCTGAAGGTATTTTGTTATGCATATACTTAATGCAGCCTTTCTCAACTCAGGGGTGCCTCAAAATTTTGTGATGGTAGGACTCTGATGTTATTGGGGAACTCTGATGTAAAAGGAGGGATTCTGATATTAAGGGAGGGCTCAGATATAAAGGGGGTTTCTGATGTGACTGGGGGGCTCCTGATGTGAAGGGGGCTCCTGATTTAAAGAGGGCTTCTGATGTGAAGGGGGGCTTCTGATGTGAAGAGGAGGGAGACTCTGATGTAAAAGGAGGGGGGCTTCTAATGTGATGAGGGACTTCTGTTGTGAAGAGGAACTTCTGATGTAAAAGGAGGGGGGCTTCTAATGTGATGGGGCTACTAATTTTAAAGGAGGACTGATGTGAAAGGGAGAATTCTGATGTGAAAGGGGGCTTTGATGTGAAGGGGGGCTCTTGATTTAAAGGTAGGACTTTGATGCAAAGGATGGAACTCCACTTTTTCATGTGTTTTTGCGTGGCGTCCCCCTTACATTTTAGACTGGTGCCATGACTGAAAAAAAAGGTTGAGAAACGCTGACTTGATGAAATAGAGACTGAAGGGTCTATTCACTAAGCTGCCGTAGGTAGCCAAGTGAATGACCGACCTGAAGTGAAGTGAGCCGAACACTGTTCGGCTATTCACTTCAGTCTGAGTGAATTTCAGTCTGAAATCAGCCGTACATCGGCTTGCTTCGCATGGCTTCGGGTTGGCCGAACATGCTCATTCGGCCGAAGTGCAGAAGGAGTGCAGAAGGAGTTTGATACAGCCGATCCAACATCTGGATCGGCTGTGCCGAACCTCCTGCAGGCTACTCACTGCTGTTCGGCCTATTCTTATAGATGCCGAACAGCAGTGAGTAAATAGCCGAATGCCGCTGAGCTCGGTTCAGAACAGAAAAATAGTTTAAAAAGTTTTAAAAAAGTAAATAGAAAACGATTGTGCAGAGCTAGCAGTGACAGCTAGCTCCGCCCAACAGTTTTCTATTGTCCGGCGGTTCTGCTGCCGTAAAAAAAAAGAAAAAAAAAATCTCCTGGGCGCTCTGGGAGCCTCCCGCTCCCGGCCGCCCAAGGGAGAAACACTGATTTTTCTTTTTTTTCTTTATTCTGACACGGAGCCGTGTCAGAATAGAAAAAATAAAATAAAATGTTTTGCCCATTGAAATGCATTGCTAGATTCCTATTGGCTATTTCAATTTGCAATAGCCAATAGTAAACTAGCATTGTACCCGCCCTCTGCTGATGGACTTGATGGAGAACTGCAGCAGAGGGTGGGTACAATGCTAGTTTACTATTGGCTATTGCAAATTGAAATACCCAATAGGAGTCTAGCAATGCATTCCAATGGGCAAATGTTATTTTTTTTTCTATTCTGACACAGCTCCGTGTCAGAATAAAAAATAAAAAGAAACAGCAGTGTTTCTCTCCTTGGCGGCCGGGAGCAGGAGACTCCAGGAGCGCCAGGGAGAGTTTGCTGTTTGGAGATCAGTGTCCCTGGTTAGCAGGTAACCAGGGACGCTGATCTCTCTGCAAGTGGCCGAGCCAGCCGTAAGATCGGCCAGCTTCGGCTTTCAACGCGGCTTAGCCGAGCCGAGGCATATGCGTTCGGCTTGACTGAGCCGCTCGGCCACATCGGGAGCTGTACGGGCTATAGTGAATAGGCCGTACAGCACCCCTTCGGTTCTACTGAACCGAAGGGGTCATGGGGCCGAAGCTAGCCGAAGGATCGGCCGAAGCTACGGCTAGATCCTTCGGCAGCTTAGTGAATAGACCCCTGAATGTTCATTATTAATTTATTAGGACTCCAGTTTTAAGACATGTATCAGAGGAAGCAGTATCCCTGGTGCAGTGGCCTTTACAAAATAAATGCTGCATATTGTTCAATTTCTTTTCCTCAGTCTTTAACAAACACAGAGAAATGCCCATTAACCCCATACCTTCAGCAGCACACGATCATAAGAAAGGTGGCTTGAGGCCCAAAACTGTATGGTGCACCATTAATTTTAATTGATCCAGATATATAGGTGTGTGCCAGACAGAAAATCAGCAAATCCAAAGAAGATGGTCCCATTAATTATACATACACACTAAGCATTTCGGCGCAGCTGCTGTGCAACAAAACTGGCTTCTGATGAACTGCATCCAACAATTGTATTTAACTATTGTCCTTTTAGTTTAAATGGGAAAGGTGCAGTGTATACAAATGAATGCAGTCCTGAATGCTGAAATGTGTTCAGTATTATTTTCAGGGCCACAACAATCTGTGTTTTTGTAAAAACTAATAGGACACACCTCACAAAATAGCCAGAAATTGTTGACAAAATCTGCCTAGTAAATGTGCTAAAATTCATAGGGCATATATATCTTTAGCCAACTCCATGATTTTGTCATCACTTACATAAACCCATAGTCTACTATAGCTATTGTATGTCTGAAATACAAAACGATGTAACCAGGATACAGTTCCTGCCATCACAGAATAGGTTAATGTGTTAATAGGATGCACTTTTCCAAAATCTATGTTTCACAGAGCAGGTCGCCTCCCCGCCCCCAGCTTTCTCAAGAGATGATTGAATTTCTGGGAGAGATTCTGCTGGCAGAGCCTCGGGAGAAGCTTTTAGTTTAATAACTTTGATTTCTCTTCTCTCAGAATTATTATATTATTAGGGGGCTAAGAGCCAGAAAAACAAATTTATATCTTGTCTGCTCTAGTTATCACACACAATAGAAGGGCACCCCTCAATATGATATTATTATGTAAGAGGGGATCCTTTACCAAGCCGGACAAAGAGGTTTCTTAAACTGTATAGGTAATACACCCTACTTCTGCATGTTTGTGGGACATCACACGATAGAACACCAGGATATTAGGACTGGGTCCCAAAAATATCTGCCACAATTACTGCGTGAAAAGGGGAAGCCACTAACACAAGGTGAAGTGTAAAACGCTACACTCAAAGATATCACAAGACACATATGAACTACAAATAGTGCCAATGGGGCTACATTCTGCTTGTATCAGTTGCAATGCGTCAACTTTATTTGTTGATTGAGATTCATTCCGACTGACATTTTTGAATTTTCTTCCAGAGTAATGTCTCTGAAATGCAGAAATATTGAAGGGGAGGCAGGTGAGGCAGAGCCTGACCTAGTATTATGGAGGAAAAGCTGTCAGCCTTAAGTCTGAAGCTGACAGCTTTTTCTCCGTTCATATCAGCTTGTAACAGGTTACACAGCAGGGAAAGCCTCCCCGCTGTGTAACCTGTCATGGACGGAGCGCTGCCTGTTAATTACAGGTGGCACTGGATCCGGCTTTTGACAGCTTAGTTAGGTTACACAGCAGCGGGCTTCCAGAGGCCAGAGCTGCAACAGCCTCTGCTCTGTGTTAGAGGTTTGAGCTCTATGGATGGTTTGGACCAATGGCAAAGCACCATTGGTCCAAGCTCTCCAATCAAAAAAAAGAGAAAAAAAAACTCTGAGGACATTGATCTCGATGCCTCAGCAGTGATGAGCAAGTGAGGGACAGGGGGGCTCCTCCCATCCTCCTCCCTCCCTCCTTCACACTAGCTTGGTGCCCGGGTTGGGGGGTGGGACTTCGTCGTGATGGGGACAGGGGGGCTGGGGTAATGCCTCACCCAGCACCGAAGGTACCGCACTTCACTGCTTGGTATCAGCCTCTTGCAGGCCCTGTGCAGCAAAACACAGGCTGGGAGAGGAAGAAGCAGGACAAGCCAATCAGTTGTGCTGCAGTGCAAGGTACATGCTGATAGGAGGACAGTGACAGAGAGGTGAGCTCATCAGTCTGTCACCTTTCCAGGAACTGTTCGGTCACACAGTGGGAATGGGAAAGAGAGACCTGTATTACTGAATTCTGGCAAAGAAAAATGTCAGACAGGAGGCAGAAATCTGTTATGCGGCAGATCTGTGTAAATCTCAAGACTATGTGGACAAATACAAATTCAACTGCCCTTCTGTAAACAGAGGGGATTAGAAGGGAACAAGACCACCCAGCACTCTTCTATATGGATGATGAAACCTCAAGGTCTGACACTTCCATGATAACAGGATACCTCTCTGGTAGTTTGAAAAAAAAAAAAACATAGCGCAAACATCGGGGTATTTTGACAATTACAAGTACTTGTCAAAATGCCCTGTTTTTCCACCGTCACCCTGCAGCGCCCTCAGGTGGCCGCCTGACTTGCCTTGCGGTAGCGCCGGGCCTGAGTACGGCACTTCTTTACATACAGGTCACTTCTCCTGAACATGACAATGCTGCTTTAGTAGATTGCAAGCCTTCTGACAGCCACTGAAAACAGTGCAAATATAACTACATTTTTTGGAGCAGTGGGGGAAGCAAAAAGGGGAAAGACTGAGCAGTTTCTATGACAATTCTTAATTAATTCCATGGCTCTCCATTTCCTAATTAGGTTTTTTGACCCTGACAACATCCTGCATCCTACAGTATTTCTGCATTAAGCAAAGAGGATATGACTGGTGGTGATGGATTGTAACCCTGTATTATTGAACATGATGAATCACATGCAATGTAAGGCAAAATGTAAGGCTTTGGATGTTGTGATCAATTGAACTCTGTGTTCAGTAAGTCTACATCATTTTATATTGGAAGGCCTAATTTTGATTAGCTACTACGTCCTGTCGATAATGATGAAAGAGCAATAACTTTCCCAATAATTGGGTGCATACCCACTGTGCTCCTCTCATACACATAGTGGCCACCATCATGCCCTCAGCACTGATCTCCTGTACATACTGAAGGCTGTAATTCACTTTGCTCTCCTTTCCAGTACATACTGCCCACTGTCATACCATCCATACTGCTCTCTGGCTCTGCTCACCCTTTGCACTCCTCTCCCACACATACTGTACTGCCTGCCATTATATCCTCAGCAGTCTTCCCCTGCACATAATGCCCCCTGCTATAACCCCTGTATTCTGTCCTGCACATACTGCTTGCCCTCATAATCTTTGCATGTCTCTTGCACATACTGCCCACTGTCATATTCATCACACTCTTTTCCTACTACCTGCCGTCATTCCCTATGCACTGCTCCCCTATAAATACTGCCCACTAGACATGTGCGATTCGTTTCGTTCCGAATGTATGTATGATGTATCCGAATTCCGAATTACAGATATAACGAATGCAAACTAATCCGAATTTCCATTTCCGAAATTCGGTAGCGGTAGGTCGTTCGCACGTTCGTTTCGTTTCATTTTCGTTTCTTATTCGTTACGTTCGTTGAAGAACAGCATTTTCCCCCTCAAATGTCACTTTGCTGCAAACGAATGAACGAATGCACGAAACGAATAAGAAACGAAAACGAAACGAACGTTCGAACGAACTACCGCTAACGAATTTAGTCCGAATCCGAATTCCGAATCCGAATTGACTTTCACACCCGAATCCCGAAAAACAAAATAACACAAATCCGAATTTAAAACGAAACGAAACTAAACGAATTTTTTGGCAGTGCACATGTCTACTGCCCACCATTATACCTTTTGTGCTCCTTTCCTGTGCATACTGCCCACCATCATATCTACTGCACTCCTTTTCTGTGCTTACTGCCCACCATCATGCCCCTGCCATCATACTTTCCACACTCCTCACCTGCACCTACTGCCCACTGTCATTCTGTGTGGACTCCTCTCTTGGAAATAATGCCCACTATCATATTCTACTCACTCCTCTCCTGCACATACTGCCCACTGTCATATTCTCCACAGTCATCATTCCTCTCCACAATCCTCAACTTTGCACTGTCATCATACATTTGGTATGCCTCCCCTATACATTCTGCCCGCTGTCATACCATTTACACTCCTCTCCTGAACATACCACCCACCATCATATCCTCTGCACTCCTCCATCATACCTTTTTCTACTCTTCCCCCATACCTACTGCCCACTGTTGCACTCTTCATACTCCTCTCCAGCACACATTTCTATCATCATACCCTCCATAGTGCTTTCCTACACATTCTATCTAATGTCAATCAAGAGAGGCTGTCCTACCATCTCAGTCTCCACCCAGGTGAGTGACAACATTCAAAGCAAGGATAAGACCTATGTGGGAAGTGCAGAAAACTCTCAGCAACCATTAGAGCCTGGATTTTCTATGACAACTGCAGGGATTTTCTTCCGAATATGCCGCCAAAGAATTTCCTTCAAAGTATCTTCTCAATCAACTGTACAAGAACTACATCTGCGAGGAGACACTCAGTGAGGACCAGCCTCATTGCTTCAGGTCAACCTGAGACCCAAGTCACTTTTTTTTAATAATCTTTTATTTTGTTTTTAGGGAAGTTTAATCAACAGGTTAACAATGCGACACATCAAATGTGCACATTCAAGGTGTAGCAATTCCATAAAAAGGTGCAGCAATTGCATCAATAATACAATGACATTGCAAACAAATTGTAGGTCCAGTGGACAAACACGTTACGGTTTGTAAGTCAGTGATCAACAACAATAATTTGTAATAAAAGCTCAGTGTCTGTAGGTCTGACCAGTATTAGAATCGTGTATCCATGTCCAATTGTGTTAAGAGATAAAACTCCATGTGCACAATAGGAAGGGGTACATTTAGGAAAGGGTGATTTAAAAACTGGGCCGAGGGAAAAAGAATGTTCCATTAACATCTGCAATATAGATGGGAGGTTGGTTCAAGTATCTGAAAGTAAGTGACTCTGCTAGCTTATGACTACTGTTGGCAGTTCTGTTTCATGTTGAAGGACTTGAACTGTTTTCCTGAAGTAGTTGGCAAATTGAGCTTATTTTAGCACTTAAAGTTACTACCTCAAAGAGGGGCCCCACTGAATTTGTCACAGCCAGTTGGGCTTTTTAAACATGTTGAGGGGAATTTATAAAAACTGGAGCAGACAAAATCTGGGGCAGCTGTGCATGACAATCAATCAACTTCTCTCTTTAATTTTAAAATCTTGACTGAATGAACTAGAGAGAGAAGCTTTTTTTCTTCTCAAAGAGTTGCCTAGTCAAAGGCTTGTGACTAAAGAGTAAGGTTTTCATGGACTATTGGAAAAGATGTTCTGGTTGCACTTGTTTGTTAGTTGCATAGTTTTATCATGAAGACTTTCACTTTTTGAATAGAACAGAAATAACATATTCTAACAGCACCCAGTAACAGTCACAAAATGTATGGACTTGTATGTTAGGATGAACTATTTACTTTTTGTCACTAAGTGGGGGGGGGGGGGGGGGGGTGCTTTTCACTCACCTTGGGGTAGAGTTCAAATACAGGGATAGACTCTAAGGTACTTTTAGATTTCCATTGCCATACAATTTGATGTGACGCCAATGCACTGGGGCTTCACGATTTATGCAAAGTTTGCTATATTTTGTTTGTTGTTTCTATGTGTCTGCATGGAGAGGATGTGCACTTTAAGAAACACTACATTGCTAAATATGTCTGGTCACAAATGTTCTTTCACCCTGTAACATTTATTAAAAACCTTATATTTAATGTTAAATTTCATGTGTAAGATGGTGGCAACTGCTATTTGTGTCCCCTAAGTTAACCAATTTCTGTCTATTCTCACTGTATTATACCCAGCTGTAGGAAACAAGAGCATTTCTCTGATTTTTGGTCTATGAGGATGAAGCCATGTTTGGGGAGGGGGTGAGTGTTAAGACCCTGGCCTATGCAGTTGTGTCCCTAATCCCAGTGGGTTAATTGCTTCTGCTTGTTACTGTGAAGAAGGTTAAGTAGGCAATGTGGGAAGATCAATCACTAAGTTGTTAATATTTATGTGACCTAACCAATCCCTGAGAAGCTTGTTTAGAGGTATGATTTGGGAAGATGATAAACATTTGGTGCACTTTTCCATAGTTTTCCTTCTCTCCTGGGCCTTGCCCCAGCCAGAGGCTTTAATCACAGGCTCAGGAATTTTCAGCGGCCTCTTGGAGGGTGTTTTCTAGATGGAGCTTGGCAGGAAAAGGGCTGTCTAAAATCAGCATCTTTAAAGAATCTTCTGTGCTAAGGAGTGTCTCAGAAGGGTTGTGTGGAAGCTCCTACTGGACATTGCAATAAAGGCACCCGTGGCTGCCATCAAAGGGTTAAGGGACAAATTGATTAGAGAAAAATCCATTGCAACTTAAAGACTATGACTGATCTTACAGGGTCATAGATCTTTCTAGCTGATCCCACAGGGCCAGCAATTACCAAGAGGCTGCTGTTAAAGGTTCCACAATTCAGAATACCTGTCTTTTTTCTGCTATTTTGGGTATCCTGCACCCCTAAACCGTCTCTCCTAGAATTGAGTTAAACATAAAAGGTCAAAAGACTAGTGACTGGTGACCAACTTTTTTTTCACCCCACCATACGCCAAGGACCAGACCCTTAGATTTAAATGTTAGCCTGCCACACTACGTAGGGCATTCCACACCACCCCAAGAGGAGATGTGATACATTTATAGGTGCAGAGAGATGAAGTAGGGTACCCACAACCTCCTCTTAACTTTCATTGATAGCAGAACTCTTGGTTGTTTTAGTTCAGAATTCTGATAACATGTAAAGCTTTTATTAAGCACATTTTCAGAAGATCACTATTTATGTTCATAGTGTAAGTCTCTTCTTGAGCATTCTTTTACTTAGTCTGTGTTCAGTGTTTGAATATATAATAGTAAGTTCTAATGTATAAAGCAACTACTGAGAAGAATTGGTTATGCTTCCCATGAATACAATCTAAAAGTAATTTCAGGTGAAGCTGTAAGATGATGAAAACTGTCTTTCACAGTGGCAAGCATGAAATAGATATTATGAGCATGCCTTTGATTACCATTAACAAGCTCTTGATGTGTATCCCGTAGTTTATATTTTTAACATTAAAATACTTACGTAAGACTGGACTTAGGTTGTATGCTTATATAGGTCCACATTCCTGTTTAAAATTAACCTTTCAAAACATTTTCTTTTGGAATATGTCAAAGTACGCACTGGTGGGTTGTTGAGGGTCTCATGTGGAGGTGGTCTGTTGGGATGCATCAAAAGAAATGTAGTATATATCCGTCTTATTATTTTTACACTATATAATAAAACATTATGCTTTTAAAGAAGCGATAAGACTTTTTGTGAATCTATTGAATTGCAACCTGAAAAGTCTCAGTACCCTTTGTGCAATTATAGCTTTATATTTTTGATAATTGATTCTGTTTTCAGATCTCTGTTCAGGATCACGAAAAGCCCAAGTGGCATCTACCTGATAGACATCAATAACATTTAATTTATTGGGGCTCCAATCCCTTATTTTTATTTCTTTATTCATTTTCTTACCACTCACAGTTTGGCTCTCATTTTCTGACAGCCAAAGTACTCAAGTTAGGGAGCAGCTAGGCTTTGATAGCTCACATATCTGATAAAGTTTGCAATTTGGCTAAAACCTTTCAAGTCAATAAAGGCATTGTCAACTCCAGCTTGATAAAGTTCACTCAGTTAAGGAACAATTATGTTACTATACAGAACATCTAGATGTGGTGCCCAAGATATTACACAAAACTAATAGGAGTTAAAAAAAACAATATGTGTCTAAATTTAGTGGCCAAGTAATGTTCCCACAATTTCACAAGTCAGCCCATAGTGTTCCAGTCCCCACAATGTCAAGTGATTGCATTTCCCATTTTTTTCAGAGAAAACAATTATATTTTCTTCTTTTAAATTTGTTATATGCTTTTTGTGTAATATCTCGAGAGCTGTATTTAAATATAGGTTGTATAATATGTGTTCAGGTGTTTTAAAGTCTTCAGGATATACTAGAGGTAGTATCATGTAAAGTCATGGAATATTGTCGATACCTGCATAGGAAATAACACAGTATGAGCTAACTTGGTCAATTCGAATTGATTCAGTGAGGCAACACTTATATAGCATGATTGCTGTATCTCAACTGCTGTTTTGTGGGCATCTCACTGTGGATTATATACCGATTATGTATCTACTATATCGTACTTCATATTAAGGGATAGATGGATGTTGGATCGTACCTCTCATAACTGTTAGATACTATTGATCGGATGTTTGTATATATGTGGACACACACTACAAGATGGTGTTGCTTTTGAACCTTTCAACCAAGCAGCCATAACTGGCAGGTATTAAGATTGCCTGTTCTTATTGCAAACTAGCCTTATATTGTGAAGCAGGATACCCTGTTTCCCCGAAAATAAGACCTAGTACTATTTTTGTGAATTGCTAAAATATAAGACCTACCCCGGAAATAAGGCCTAGTTGTAACCATTCCCAGGGCTGGTGGTGGCATAAGGGGCAACTTGAAGAGCTGCGGGAGAGAATCAGCGGTGCCAACTAAGCTAGTGCTAGAGGAAGTGAGGCGGCAGCGGAGGAAGCAGAGCCGATGTTTCCTCTATAGCACCGGCTCCTGTCACAGGCGGAGTGATACCAAATGCACTCTGCCTGTGAGGAATCGATAGTGAAAGCGCGCTTCGCTCATTCTGGTTACCAAATTGCTCTTGGAAAGGTACGGCACCCCTGATTGCCCTGATCACCATATTTTTGTACATGAATAAGTGTGGATTGTTGTACACTAACAAACAAAAAAAAATTAGACCTACCCCGATTCCTTCGGCAGCTTCGTGAATAGACCCCCTAGTGTGTTTTTTTTGAGCAAAAAAAAATATAAGACAGTGTATTATTTTTGGGGAAACACGGTATTATACAATGCACTTTTTTTATCAGCTGGACACATTTTGGCAGATACCACCATGGTATGACTGTTGTGCCTTATAAGAATATCTTATGATATCTTAAGAGGATGAATACACACATATCCCTTATACTTCATGCTGTAAGAACACAGTACTTTGTTCAGCAGCCATTTGACTGAAAGCTGGAGATCTCCTTTAATTGGGTACAGTGTTTACAATGCAGGCTCCATGGAATGCATGTTAGAATTGATAGATTCTGTGGAGTTTCATCCCTTTATAAGGATTTTTTAGGGCAGTATACACTTTGATCAGCAAAGACTCTTTTGCCTCTGGGAGAGTGGGAGGACTTGGGGAAAGATTAATGCATGGTATTTGTATTTACCATAAGATACAAGGTGCTGTTTTAACAAACATAATGCAGGTATGGTCCACTGTTCACCATCAGAAAACATGCCCTGAAAATTTGAATACAGCCATTGCTGGAGTGTATAGCTATGAGAAGTGAAGTGAAGGTTGCAGAAGATTACCAACACTTAGTTGCAACGAATGCTGAAGAAAGGTAAAAACATGTATTTATTTTATATTGGGAACTGTTTATGATGGTGCTTTAGTAAATGAAGTACCATTAAATTAGATTTTATATCTACTTTATAAAAGTAGGGGGCTAGGTGCTAACCTGGGAACTATAGGCCGGTCAGTCTAACATCGGTAGTTTGTAAAATGCTAGAGGGCATAATAAAGGATTATCTGGTAGAATTTGTTCAGGAAAACGGGATAGTTAATGACAATCAGCATGGGTTCAGGAAAGACCGTTCCTGCCTAACTAACTTGCTAACTTTTTATGAGGGGGTAAGTAGAGATATGGATGGAGGGAGGCTGGTGGATGTGGTGTATCTGGATTTCTCAAAGGCTTTTGATACGGTACCACACAAACGCTTGCTACACAAGCTGAGGGCTATGGGCATAGATGAGGTGGTGTGTACGTGGATAGAGAACTGGCTACGGGAACGGGTCCAGAGGGTATCTGTAAATGGCACCTTTTCAGACTGGGCTAGTGTAATGAGCGGTGTGCCTCAGGGTTCTGTGCTGGGTCCCATATTGTTCAACTTATTTATTAATGACATCGGGGAGGGTGTTAACAGCGATATTTCCGTGTTTGCGGATGACACCAAAATTGGGAGGGTAATAGACACGGACTTAGACATTATAACATTACAGGAGGACCTGGATAAAATAGGGGAGTGGGCATTAATGTGGCAGATGAGGTTTAATGTCGATAAATGCAAAGTAATGCACTTTGGAATTAAAAATAAACAAATGGGTTATACAATTATGGGTATGCCGCTAAGGAAGTCAGAAATGGAGAAGGATTTGGGGGTCATTGTAGACCACAAACTGAAAGGTAGTTTGCAGTGCCAGGCTGCTGTAAACAAAGCTAGCAGGGTCTTGTCCTGTATTAAAAAGGGGATGTATTGCAGGGACAAGTCTATAATTTTGCCACTTTATAGATCATTGGTTCGACCTCATCTGGAGTACGCGGTCCAGTTCTGGTCACCAGTACTAAGAAAAGATGTCCTTGAGTTGGAAAAAGTCCAGCGGAGGGCAACCAAACTAATTAGGGGTATGGAGGACCAGAGCTACGAGACAAGGCTACTAAATTTAAACATGTTCACATTGGAGGTGAGGAGATTAAGGGGGGATATGATCTCCATGTACAAAATGTACAATGGTGGCAGCAACATTAGCGATAAACTGTTTAAAATTAACTCCATTACAAAAACTACAGGCCATCACCTAAAATTGGTGGAAAAAAAATTCCAGCACAAGGGGCGAAGGGGGTTCTTCACAGTAAGATCAGTTAGGGTCTGGAACTCACTGCCACAGACAGTGATTTCAGCAAAGAATGTGGAATTGTTCAAGAAACTTTTGGACGATTTCTTAAGGGACCGTAATATACAGGGGTATAGGTACTCCTAGAATGAGATCCTAATAGGTTGGACTTGATGGACTAATGTCTTTATTCAACCTCAAATACTATGTAACTATGTAACTATGTAACTATGTAACTTTAAGCATACATAAAATGTGATGCATTTTTTCTCACCTTTAAAGGAGAACTATGGGGTGAGTGAATTACACTCATCCCCACAGTTAGAACCGAGGTGTGACACTGAAACTGTCACATGTCAGCTCTATTGATCGGTAAGTGAGCTTATACATAGCGCCGCTCACTCACTTCCCGATCATCTCCCTGCAGAGAGTGGTGACTAAGTCACCGCTCCCAGCAGGGATTCCCCCCTCCCCTCTCTGATCCTTCAGCACTGACTGGAGGGATGGACAGGGGAGGGGGTGGGCATAGCTGGCTCGGCCTCTAGATAGGCAGAGCCCACTGTCATTCAGCCAGCGGGGTGGATCTCAACAGTAATATCGGGATCTGTCCTGGCTGCGGTGCTCTCTGCATATAGCGGGCAATAGCCTCCCGTGACCCTAAAGAGAACTATGGGAAAAAAAGGTTACCCCATAAATCTCCTTTAATGATTTTTATTGGTGAGCTTCTACTTACATTAAAAAGATCTACAAGGGGTGCCCTAAATTTAGGTGAAGGAGTATGTATTATCAAAGGTATCCAGAGCCAGACAGCTTCCTTGGTGATCAGCCAAAGCTGGAGCAGAAGCACGATTAAGCTGTCACTATAGATATCAATATGTAACAGATTGAGAGATAAGCTGACTGTGCATTGGATCTAGAAAATAGACTGCTCAGATAAATTCATCAGTTGGCCCAAATGCTATTTTTTCCACTAAAGGTAAAGTAGCAGACTGAGGATGGACGGCTTTGTGTCAGCATCTACGGTTTTCTACAACTGGAAAAGTTTTTTCTTTAACTCTAATAGAAACCCACTTCTTGAGCAAGTGTCACAGATCTAAAAAAACGTATAAATCTTGCCAACATTGAATGATGTAGCACAGAAACGTAAGAGCTTTCTTCACATAGACATTTATTTATTGCTATACAGCTGTCTGGGACTGGTAAAAGCGACATGAATCAATAGATATCAGACTGAAAATAAATAGTATTTCAGGGTATACAGTAAATGAATATTCCAAAGTATTAGTTCCAGGTCACCAGCAATTAGGTCAGATCTCACTAGGTTCTCCATTCTATCTTCATACATCAATTACCACTGTGTTCTGCATCAAGCACTTAAAGGAGAACTATGACATGAGTGATTTCCACTCACCTCATAGTTCTAAGCCGACCTGTGACAATGAGACTGTCACAGGTCGGCTCAGTAGATCGGGAGGTGAGGGAACACATACCGGGTTCCCTCACCTCTCGATCCTGTCACGGCTCTCTGCCGTGACAGGGGGAGGGATTGGATTCCCCTCTCCCCGCTCCGATCTGCCAGCGCGCACTGGCGGAACGGACGGGGGAGGGGGCGGGTACAGCTGGCTCTGCCTCTAGATAGGCAGAGCCAGCTGTCACTCACGCAGCTGGGCGGATCCCGTCATCTAGGTCGGGATCCGCTCCAGGTGTGGCGTCTCAGTATACCGCGAGCTGTAGCTCGCGGTATACTGAGCTTAGGGTAACGGGAGGATGCTAGTTTGTGTCCTCCCATTACCCCAAGGAGAACTATGGGGAAAAACACTGACCCCATAGTTCTCCTTTAACACTGAAGGTCCAACTAGGAGTACTACTTAGCACAAGGAGCAGAGATCAAATGGTAAAGTGTATGTAAACCTTAACTATGAAAGTATCTTATTTGATTCTTTTGGTTTGTTAAATATACTATTAAACATGTTTTGTTATATCTGTTTGATAAGTTAAAAAAAATACTTGTTGATCCTTCTACAATCCTTGTGAGCTGATAACTTCTTGTTCTCTCTGCCTGTGCTGACTTTTATCAGTTAGCATTGTTCCCAGCTTTCCCTGTGGACTACAGAACACACCCCATGTTATCAAGATGAGTAGGGAGGATGATAGTGCTGCCCTTCAAGTCCAGGTACAGTCCAGTGAATGAGAGCTGTCTTCCAAAGAACCAGGAGTATGTTATTGGCAGGATCACCAAGTAAAAAAAATAATAATAAAGGAAAAAGTCTAAGGGCCCATTCACACCACATCCAGATAATCTTCAGACCAAACCAGATTGTTTCTCGACCTAAAATGCATCCCAATGTTTCCCTATGCTGTTCTTGGCCTCATTTCACACCATTGCAGTCAGTTCCAGACCAGACCAGACCAGAGAAATACTGCATTTTGTCTGGTCTGGAACGCACCGGAACGCGCACAAACGCGTCAAAAACGCAACGGAACGCACCGGAATGCAACGCAATGGGGAGAAAAAACTTTTTTTTGTTGCTGGTTTGGATAATCTCATCACTCTTGGACTTCTTGCTTCTGTGGAGAGAGAGATTTGTGAAGATAGGAACCATGATGGCTGAGGTGGACACTGAATTCTTTGTAGAACTTGTGGAAGCTTGCCCAAAGCTGTATGATCCGAGGCATGGGCAATATAAGAACAATAATAGGAAGATGGGACAAGTGGAGAGGGATTGCTGCCCAGGTTGTCCCTGCCTATGATCATTTGAGCAGCTCTGAAAAGAACAACTGTGGTAAGTTCATGTGTGCAAGCATTGTGCTGCTCTTTTCCTGGCTATCTGTAGGTCTTGCAGAGGTCTCCCAGCAAGACATGAAATTGACTCCAGAGGACATAATAATAATAATAATGCGGCAAAAAGCAACGCAGTTCATTCCAGATCTGGTCCAGAAAATGGTGTGAACCTGCCCTAAGGGCTAGTTCACACCAAGCGCGTTCCAGGAGCAGCACAGAGCAGTTACAGAACGGATCAAAACTGAGTCCAATGTATGCCAATGGTATTTTGGGCTCTAGTTTACACCGCAGCGTTCAGTTCGAGAGCATGTAAAAAAAAACTGCAGCAAGCCCTATTTTTCCTGCTCTGGAACACTCTGGAACGCATTCACATGCATAAAAAAATCATGCAAACACCCTGGAATGCACTGAAGGCCGATTTTAGGCTGGAAAAAAAAAGTGTTTTTATTAAACAAAACGGTTGGAACGCGGCAAAAACGTGGCAAAAAAACACAGCAAAACACACTGCACTATGTGTGCAGAAACTCATGCAGATCTGGTTTGCATTTGGTGTGAACGAGCCCTGCATAAAGATAACCAAAACAGCAACCACCGCTACGGACTGGCCAGCTGTAATACTGTATATTATATTTTTTCTTGCATTTAAATAAGCTTTAGTCATTCTAGAGGTTTCCTAGGTGGATAATGGTTATTTGGATTTAAGAATCAGCTTTAAACAAATCTGGGTAATTGCTGTGTTTGCAGACTGCCTCACAGCCAGATCCATATTTCACTTTTATAATATTGCAACATCTAGCTTAAATAAATTCCTTAAAATTGCTGGCTGCTTATAAAGCATATATCTTCTGTTGTCTGGAATTTGAACTAGTCTCAACAAATGTATTCCAGAATTGCCATTTATTTATACAAAATGATTGCATGATTTGTTAACCCAACAATTTCCTGTGAAAATATAACCAGCAATGGAAACAAAGAAGATGCAGGGGTTAGTGTGACAATAATGGGGTTTGAGTCTGATAATATTAAATATAGCATTCTCTTGTTCTAGTTCAGAGAACAAGTTCTCAGTTCTCAGTTCAGAGCAAATGCAGGCCTTCATTTAGTCATTTGCAGGTCACTTCACATTCCACAGAACAGAGATCTGCTTATCTAGCCTGTGATCTTTATTGCCCAGCACTAGTGAGAGTGCCAAACCACCTTTTAAAACCTTTTATAGCTGTTATTAATTAAAGGCATCTGTCACCAGTGGACAAGTTGATAAACACAAGCAGGTCTGGTAGAATTAATGACCCAGGTGACCCAGCATTCACCCAAAAGTCATAAACTTGGGTTACAATATCAGCTACATTTCATAATTTGGAATTGGGCGGTAATAGTGTAAAATAAAGGTTCATCCCTCCTGCTTTCCCTCCACAACCCTGCCCTAGGGGCCGGCTCTGTGACACCAACCAAAGAGGGCTAACAAAAAGATGCTGCTGAGGTAGCTAGAGAGGCTCTTGTTTTGAAACATCAAGAAAGGAACTCCAGCAACAAGAAGTCTTAACATCGCAGAAGAGTTCCCCTTTAATCTCCGGACATTATCTGCTGAAAGCTTTCTTGAAGAAGAGCCCTGCAGACTTCTCTTTTGCTTATACAACTCTGAACTCTGTCAGAACTCCTAAACCCAGGACTGTTGAGTATTCTCCTTTTATTCCCTTTTATTTTACTGTTGTATATATATTGTGCCTCTTTTTATTAATATCTTTTTCTGTATATTTTTCGGCACCGTTTCTTTTATTAAAGGACGATCTTAAAAATCGTTAAGCTTATCTCTACACTCTGAATACGACCTTAAAGTATCCTTGCATCTGTGAAGAGTGCTACTGTATAGTGAAGCCTGTCATATTCCTGTCTGAGGGGACAGCGATATCATAGGCATTGTTTAAGTGTTTTAAATTGTCACAGCCCTTGCTGGGCACAGAGTCTGTGTTTCCGTTAAAAAACATATGGTGTCAGTGAACGTTTGTGGGCAAAGGGTTAACTGCGGAGTTAACCAACCCTGGTGACGATCGCTCTTAGTCTGCTGGCCTGAGATTGTGTCCCGCCAGCTGGGGAATCTCTGTGCAGGGTGAGGCTGAGAGTGGTATCGCCACATCCTTGTGACGCCACGCTTTGTTCAGAACTGTGCATAGTGCCGTGTGATTGATGAACAGCGAGTTTGGGCCGGGCGTACGTCACATTTAGCAGTTCTGTTTTAACTACAGAAAAAACTTGGAGGACATGATGTAGAAGGGGAGAGAAAGGTTAATCCCTAAGGGCCTGTGCCAAGGGGCTTTGAGTGCATTGACCTGCAGTTGACCTACTTCAAGCTGCTTTTATGTTCCCATTGACTTGCCTGGGGAGAAAAGCAGTTATAACTTAAAAAAATTATATAGGTCCCCAAAAGTTCGTTCCATCATGGAAGGAGGGATTTCTCTAGGAACCATCAGCCAGCAGGACATGGTAGATACTTCATTAGAGGTATGTTTGTCCCTGCTGCTGTATAACAAATACAAATTTCACTAAACTTCAGCTATAATTAGAAATATCAGCCCCTCTAACCCTACAAAATGACACTTTTGGTACAGGCATTACATAACTTAACACTGACTTGCTATGGCCCCTTATTCTGACTCATTGTTTCATCTTACACCGTTCCTATTTTGCCAGCAGCATTTAGTAGGGACATAAACTAGGGTTCTATTCAAAATAGAACAGTATCCACTCTGTGCAGGACATTGCTCCAACTACGACACACTGCTCTGACATTCCATATCTTATTTATAAAATGCGGAGTGCTGTGTTGAGCATCCAGTGTGCTCCAATGTGTACCCTGCAGAGAACCTTTCTGGATAGGAGAAGGGCTGTCATGTGACTTTGCCAAGTTTCTTCCTCCCCTCAATGCTTTTGTTTTTCTTCACTCATTAAAATACATGGGTATTTACTTGGCTCAGGGTCCCAATGAAAACAAGGTGCACAATGCATTTGTAAGGCACACAATTATGCTTTATATATCTATCAGTCAAAGCAGTAGTTAGGTCATTCCACTGCCCTAAATACCCTAAAAAATTTACATTTTGTCTTAAATTCATCCTGAAAAATATCAGTTTGTGAAGGTGCCTATAACCTTGTTGTTGTACATCTGCAGTGTGAGATCTAAGGCACCGCTGCCTCTGACTGCTAGTCTTAAGAGATTTGGAGATGTGTTACATGCTTTTAGGTTGAACTCGATGGACTTGTGTCTTTTTTCAGCCTTACTATGTAAGATGTCACTATAGTGCTGCTCACTGTTCTCTTTGCTTGAGGCTCTGCCATGAGAAAGCAAAGCACTACCTCTACCAAGATGGTCACCTCCACACAGACACATAGTGAAGAACAAGGCATTACAAATCAGTAATGGGGAATATCAGCTGCAGGAGGACCACGGACCACAGACAATAAAATACTGGTAACTAGCTTTTTTTTGGTTGTTTTTAGAGTTCAGTTCCCTTCTTAAAATGGAACTACAACTGCCTATACCTTAGCCCCCGTTCACACCTAAGCATAGAGTTGCACGTAAAAAAAAAAAAAACCTGTTGCTGGAAAAAATACATGAGCTTTTTATTTGGCAGATCAGTGCAAGTTGTACCTATAGACTTAATAGGAAACGGTTCCCATTTACATCAATATGTCACAATCTGCTCACAAAAACGCACAACTTAATATATGCGTGGAAACGTGAGTAACATGTATGCAAAAATGTGCATAAAAACCACACATAGTCTGCACTGAAACACTTTAATCTAGGTGTGAATGAAGCCTAGCAGCCAACGAAGGCACCATCTTAGCCTCTATTTGGATTGCAGTTGCCATGGTTCTGCATATGTGATCAGCTATGGGACCATTTGAGGGCTTGAAAGTTCAGTTGAGAGCTGAAATAAGTGCACTGGGAACCTTGACAAATGGCATGTTTTAGAAAATGGTGGGTAATGTTCATCTTTAAGACAGGAGGGAGTGATGGAAGACATATCTATGTGTTACATGCTTTTGCTGTCTGCCTCTTACCATAGAGGATAATTATAGGTCTGCTTAATACATCAGCATTCCCTATTCCAAAATAAATAAATTCCTGCATTAAAGTGGAAGGAAATAAATAAATATATTTACTTTACCCCCTGGCAGAGGGTGGCATCATCATCCTTTAGACAAGATCATGTGTCCCCAGTTGTTTTACAAACATTGGAGTGATCATCGATCAGTGTTTGTGCTGCACACAGAGGATCGGTAAACAGATATTTACCGATCCTCCCGCTCTACATCCTGATATATTGATCGAATTCTAAACCAAAGATCCTCCATTTGATTCGATTTAGTAAGCTCTCAATCAATTTCTGCAACAATAATCAACTATAGTGAAATTTAGTAGATCATTTCTGATCATTCGTGCAAATATTTGCGTGTGTCATCTGATATTTCAGATTGATTCAGTGATTGTTTTTAATACATTGAATACATTTATAGCTAAGATGTCCAATTTTAAACACATTAGGGGAATTTCTCAAGTAGTTGCCCATAGTAACAAATTAGCTTCTCGCTTCTGTTTGTTCAGTTATGCTTTGAAAATGAAAGATAGAAGCTAATTGGTTGCCATGGGCATTGCAATGTTCAATATTTTAAGGTGTCAGACCGCAAGATTCTGACACGCCTCCATAGAGGCCACTGCTGGCTGTTGGGTAGGCTCAATAGGATCCAAGGAGGCCTGTATTGGGCATACCGGTGGCAAATCATTTGTTTGCAATTGTTCATACCTAAATAGATCACAAATCTCTATGTGTATGTCCACCTTAAGGAACCAGAGCACCAACCTATTGACAGTCCCAATTAGGTTTACAGGGGCTCATAAACACACGGATGGTTCTTGTCCGCATATTAAGTACCACTTCACTGGAATACAAGCAATACTACTTCAATAAAGAATGTCAGTCAGCTTCTCCTAAATTGGGGAAGGCTTTCTGGCAGGCGTTTGAGTGAAAGCACGATGCATTAGGTTTTCATAGCAGGGCCTTCACTACACCAAAACAACAACCAGCAGACAATGTTTATAGCACCTTGGGCCTCATCAGCATGGGACTGGTGGCTCAGAAACATAACAAAAATTCTTGTCACTTCTTGCCAGAGACTGATAGCGCTGCAGTGAGACAGCCTTTCAATATAAATGCAAGATCAATGCCTTTTCCGTGCCTACATTTCTCACCTCCCCCACATATTTCCTGTCTCCTCTCTTTGAAGTTCTGACAGAATACATTTCTGATGGGAAAATGTGAAGAGTTACATGTAACAAACATCTGGGATTTGTCACTTCACTTGTCTGAACTTTCGGGCAGAAAATGTCAGATGGAACATGAGGTACAACAAAAAAGAAAAGAAGAGCATAATTTAAAATGGCAAGATAAACCGCTATAAAAGAAAACCACTTTTCTACATTAAAATAAGCCCCTTGTCTTTTAAAATTAAAAAATAAACTGCAATTTTACAGGAGTTATTCAAGGTCGTGTCTCCATACAGCTTGTACTGAATTTACACCACCATCTATAAGCTATAAACATGCTCCTTCAGGATGACTGAGGCCCTAGGAAAAGCATAGCAATACATAACTTGTCCGAGTGAACTGCAGTTCCCAGCATTTCAAGTGCATTTTTAAGCTGGGTATACTGTACATTAGCAAACAAGAGGAGGAACCCAAAAGCTGAATGAAAAAAATCAAACATTTTCCTCTATTCACGCTGCTGTGGCTTTGTGTTTTGACAGTTGGCCCTGCCGGATTGTTGAAATCCCTGAACAGTGCCTGCAGCTGATTAAATGCACACACTGCTCAGTCTTTCATTTTCTGCCTGGCTCCTTCAATTGTTTAATTGAAAGATATCAGGCAGGAGGTGGCAGACAGGGCCACCCACTAATTTTTCATCAGCAACCAACCAACATTCACTCAGTGTGTAGCCAGGGAGGTATCCAGTGACAAGAAAAGCCCTGGAAGTAGCAATGGGGGTGCACAACAGATTTTGAAAGAGGCCATCAAGGATATCAAGGCACTCCAGTACATACATTGTAATATATACAGATATATAAGTTTGGTCTGCCTGCATTGTGTTCCTGCTTACTTAAATAAACAAAGGGTTATGCAATTAAAATAAGGACAGTGCGCTCTTAACTGCCTGTTTGAGCTGACAACGCAGTGCCTATGCTTCAATGAATCCCAACCAGCATTGTTAGTTGTCCCTTGCTGTACTACAGAACTTCTCTTCTTATCTCAATAACATTAGAGGGAGATGTTCTGCAGAACTTCTCTCTTTCCTCATCTCCATAACATTAGAGGGAGGTGTTCTGCAGTCCAACAGGGGAGAACTGCACAGGGCTGATACTCTTCTTTGGATTTCTGTGCAGCAGAAAGCATGCAAAACAAGGAAGGCACTAAATTTGTGGCAGATCAGCAGGCTTGTTTCTTTACATGCTTGGTTTTAAAGGGATAAAACATTGGAAAAGGGGAAATATGCATGTATTGTAGAGACTTAATAAAAATTACTTTTCTCAGTCTCTGGCAAAAAATAAATAAATCTTATTTGATGTTTTTGTATGGAGGCCATAAAAAGGAATACACAGAACCCCCCAGAAATTCAATTGCTTGCTAACTGATTGGTTGTTTCTAGTATTCTTTCTCTTATTACAACACTGGGACTTATCATGTGGCTATACCAGGAAGACCATCTCACTATTTGCATTTTGGATGTGGTTGGAGGAAATAGGAATTGTGAGTGGAAGCCATACGTGAGTTTCAATACAAATGGCAGCGGGTAGGACCCAGCTATGTATGTAACTAAGCAGAAAATGGCAAAGCGATAGGTTCACTTAAATGTCCTCCTGCCTAGCAGCACACTTACCATCAGGGCCGGATTTACTCTCTCTGCTGCCCCAAGGCCGGGCCTTGTGGGAAATCCGGCCCTGCTTACCATCCTCTGTCTCCCTCACTACTCCGTGCAACCCCCAGGAGATAAGAAAGGAAGAAGCCCTGTATTAGTTCTTGGTTACTCTACTAAGAGCTTACACAGGGCTGAGCACTCTCATGAAACAGCAAAGTGCTGATCACTAAATGCCAGTGCAGTCACGTGGTCCTCAATACCCACTGGCAGAACGGAATGCTGGGGAAACAAAGAAAAGGTATGTGATTTTAGGAAGAGGAGTGTTAAAGCAAACCTGTTGCTTTGATCTGCATACCCAAAAGCCAGGGTTTGCTTTAAAGTGCAATACACAGTAAACATCCCATGAACAATAATTGAATATATTGCAGTCCTTAGATGTGATGGCTAAATTAGTTTTCTTTTTTTTCAGGCTAAGTAGATTTTCTGCAAATGTGGAAAACCATTCCCCAGAATTCCAGAGTCCTGTCTTACCAGCTATCTACTTAAAACGATAAGAACACCACCCCCTAAGTAGTGGGGATGAGAAGGAGTGTGTTTGTAGTCCAAAACAGCAGAGCAAACAAGTATGACAACAATGCTCCTACATACAGTACAGTGAGTAAGCCTTGCCATTCTAGGACAGGAAGTGTGGGTCCTGCAGGATTACAGGGTGAAAATACAGGGAAAAAAGAACCAGTGTATCTTTATTGTAAGGCAATCTTCAAAACATTATTTAACAACCATGCAGGGCAAGGTAAACAAATAGCGCAACAGGAATGTGGCACTCCAAGATGAAAAATAATGATACCTTTATTAAACAGCCAGCAGGAACATGCTCTTAGGTCTCGTTCACACCTAGGCGTATTGCATATGCGCGTCTGTCGCGCGTTTTTTTTACCGAAAAAAGTTGCGCGTTTCCGAAGGCTACTTGGCTGTAGCCCAATGGAAACGCGCAACAAAACGGCCCAAAGTAGTACCTGTACCTTTTCAGGCGTGGGCCGTTTTGTAGCGCGTTAGGGACGGGCGGAAATACGCCAAGGTGGGAACGAGACCATTGAATACAATGGGATTTATATTTTTGAGCGTTTTGTAGAGCGTTCGCCGAGCGTAGAACGCGCTACAAAACGTTCAGGTGTGAACGAGGGCTAAATCTCACGTGTTTATGTTCACAGATGAAAAATTAACTTTCAAAGAAAAGAATCCCGTACCCACTGTGAAACATGAAGAAGGAGAAGTTATACTTTATGGCTGCCTTGCTGCATCTGGCACAGAGTACTTTCAATCTGTGCAGGGCACAATGAAATCTCTAGATTATCTAGGAATTCGGACATAGAGACAAACATACTGACCAGTGTCAGAATACTCTGTCTCAGTTGCAGGTCGTGGGTCCTCCAACAGGATAATGACCCAAAACACGTAACTTAAAGCACCAATAATGGCTAAGAACAAAACATTGGACTATTCAGAAGTGACCTTCTGTGAGCCCTGATCTGAAGTCTATACAATATCTATAGAAAGCGCTGAAAAATGAAGTCTGGTGAAGGCACCCTTTGAACCTGAGACAGATGGAACAGTTTGTGCACGAGGAGTGGGCCAAACTATACGTTGGCAGGTCAGAAGTCATTTAGAGCTACAGAAATCACTTGTTTGCAGTGATTGCCTCTAAATGTTGTGCAACAATATTTTAGGCCTCGGGTCCATTCGTTTTTTGTCCATGCCATTTAATTTTTATATTATTTAGACTCAGATCGTCGTTATGTGGGCTACAGTTCTTTCAGCTTGCAAGAATGGTAAGTGCTTGAAATGACAGAAGTAGGGATGCACCGATACTGATACCAGTACTCGCCCAAATGCTCAGATACTTATCCTGATAAGGGAACTTCCGGCTCTGAACGACAGAGCCACGAGGAAACATGGAGCCGGCTTCCCAACCAATCAGGAAGACAGGCCGCGTGTAATGACTCATGGCCCTGCTTCCGATTTGGCTGGCTCGATAATGATTGGCCAACACCAACATCAGCCAATCAGCATCGAGCCGGCCAAACATTATGGAGCCAGCTTCCCAGGAAATCAAGAAGCCTGGCGGTGGGTAATGACATGCTGCCCAGCTTCCCGATTGCACAGGAAGCTGGCTCCATGCTATCGGAAGTACTGGTGAAATATAAATATCGGTACTCAATACCGAAAAAACAGTATCTGTGCATCCCTAGACAGAATGGTCATTGAGAAATCCAGTAGATGGAAAAAGTTCCCAAAACTCTAATTGTGGTGTACTGGTGACTTTCTATTGCATTTACAGTATTGTGACCCAGACACCTATGCCAGGCCCTCAGCTGTGGCAGCATCACAGCTTGCTCAGGAAAACACCCAAAGCTGATTGGATAAAAAAAAGGAGCATCAGCAGACTAAATCATCACTCTTCCTGCTTTGCTCTTTTCACCTGTTAGCATGCGCCCTTCAAAACAGCTGTTAGCTACTACTACCCTCCCTCTTGCAGTCTGGTGTAGTGTTGTTGTAAAGGGCAGCAGGCTCATGTTAACCTTACACTAGCTGCATTCAATGAAACTGGGCATTGAGAGGGTATGGAGGCTGCTTTTACTGCCTCCTCCACTGAAAGTACTAGTTATCTAGCTGTCATGCTCACTTATGACTTCAGTACTTTGATTCACTAACCTAGAAAAAATACTAATTTCCCAATCTGTATACTTGTTACAGGTCATTCTATCACAAAATATTAAAGCCAGAGACAGCCAGACAATTAGATTTTTCAGGGTGCCAGTAATGGTGATCTTTTCACTTCTCTTTGTAAATGTTTTTTCTTTGAATTTGCCCAGAATTCAGATTTAAGATGTATGTCACAGTACATAACTAGAGCGATCAGTCATCTTATTTTAGAAAATAGAACTGATGAGTCACAGATGGTCGAGCTCTCCTCCCACACCGCTCTGCTCATCCTCCTGTGACAGGTCAGGAGAGTGGTGTGGGGGCGGAGACAGCTTTCACAGGAGGGCGAGCCGGCTGTCACAGCAAGTCAGAATGGAGAGCGGGGACAAGCACTCAGTGATCACTGACTTAAATGTATTTTTATTTATTTATTACAGGTATTTATATAGCGCCGACAATTTACATAGCACTTTACATAGTTGCACATTCACATCAGTCCCTACCCTCAAGGAGCTTACAATCTAAGGTCCCTATCTCACATGCATACATAGAGGGCCAACTTAGAGAGGAGCCAAGTAACCTACCAGCATGTCTTTGAAGTGTGGGAGAAAACCGGAGTACCCAGAGGAAACCCACGCAAGCACAGGCAGATCATGCAAACTCCTTGCAGATAGTGACCCTGGCTGGGATTCAAACCGGGTGCTGCAAGGCAGAAGCGCTAACCACTACGCCACTGTGCTGCCCATAATAATAATAATTGAGGACATAGTTTGTTTACTGCGTCCCCAATTATGAATGAATGGGATGTGCTCTACATTACTTCCTGTTCATTCATGATTGTGGATATAGCAAACATACTATCTCCACAAGTTATAAATGATTCCTGTTCATTCATAACAGGGTCTGCAGAAAAAGAGTTGTCCTCAATCTCTTTTTCTATTTTAAAAGGGAAATGTCAGGGATCTGTTTAGACCCCTGATATTTCCCAGAGCCCCTGACAGCAAAGTAAAAAAAATACAAATATTTATTTAAAAAATAAAATATAAAAATAAAGTTTAGACAAAAATAAATTAAAAAAAAATATTTTTTAAAACAATTAAAAAGGTTAGAAAAAAAATATTTTCTGTTTCGGCCTGACAATTTTTTAAATTTTTGGTTTCATTTTTAAAATTTCATTTTGGTGCGCCTCTACAAATTACTATGTAGGAGGTGATTATCAGGTGAAGTCAGGGGTGTAGAAAGATCGGGGAGTCCTTATAGACCACAGGCTCAGCAATAGCAGGCAATGGCATGCTGCTGCTAGCAAAGCAAGCAGAAAACTATCCTGCATTAAAAGAGGGATTTTTGCAAGAGACAAAAACATAATTCTACAACTTTATAAATCACTAGTCCAGCCTCATCTTGAGTATGTGGTTAATTTTTGGTCACCAATCCTCAGGACCGTTGTGCTCGAACTTGAGTGTGTTCAGAGAAGGTCAACAAGATAAATAAGGGGGATGGAAGGCCTGAGTTATGAGGATTGCCTCCAGAAAATAAACTTGTTCTCTTTAGAGCAGGGGCAATTAAGAGGGGACGTAATTGCAATTTTCAAATTCATTAATGGGGACCATAGTATCGGTAATAAACTGTTTATAGACTGAGAACTCTAAACATGACACAAGGCGACAACATGAGGATGGAGGAGTGGCGGGTTAATCCCACAGACAGTAGTATCAACCGAGAGCATTGATAAATTCAAGAAACTTCTAGTTTCTCAGTTCCCAGTGAATATACTGGGTTATGGGAATTATTAGAAAACATACAATATATACACATATATATTGTAACAAGGACACTCCACTGTAGACAGGAGGTGCAAGTAAAATGCAGTTTATTTAGGGCAAAACATAAAAAAGTATCTTTCCATCCACAGGGTGGCACAAGACGGTTTCTAGCCGCAACATAAAGGACAGTCTTTTTAGCTTAGCTCTGTAGCTTTCCACAGCTCCAAGACACTCACGCTGCTCACCACTCGTGAGCCCTCAATCTGCTTTCTTAGCAGTGTGTACCACAGGTCCTGGGTGCCAATGTTGCCATGCTACGTCGCGGCATTGCCATGCACTGCCACTATATATATTAAAATATAAGAGAGATTATATAGGTTGAACTGAATGGACCGGTTACTTTATTCAACCTTACCTTCTATGCAACATGGCCTAGTAGGGATACTTGGTAATTGAAGTTAAGAAACACCACTTTCGGAGCTACTCCTTACACTTTTACACTGGGCAAAAAAAGATCATCAAACATTCAAACCAACAAGGCGGCATCTTTATGACATACTGTATGTTTACTTGCAGGCTGTGTGTTAACACATTTACTTTAGTTCTGTTCTACTATTGTGTGTCAGCATTTTTGGTACAGATGTGATATTTTAGACTGCCATGTGAAGAAAGCTCTTACAGTGCAACTAAAAGGTAGTCATACATGAGATGGCTGGCAGCCAGTAAGAAGGCTTACCACGGTCTGTCTGAACTCCACAACCTGTTCATTTTTAGACTGACAACTGTGCAACGTAGTGCAGGTCCAGAGTAGTTGAAACCATTATCAGTTTGCAAAATCTTTGTTGTAATAAGTACTTCTGATGCTCCAAAGACCTAGTTTTAAAATTGGTAGTTGAAGGTGAACCTGGTTATACTTAAAATATTCACTGCCCCCCCTAAACACACTGCAAGAGTTGTTTGTTTAATTTAGGAGGTGAAATACTTTTATTTCTTCCGCTCTACTTACTGTATAACTTGTCCCACTAAAGTAGGCTATACGTGGGTGCGAATTTCAGCTGGTTGTTGATAAACCGGCCAAACTGCGTTTTATGGGTGTCGCTATCAGCACCCTTTCACCCGGCCCCCCTTAATCAGCTCTGTTCGAGTATTCCAACAGAAGATAATCGAAACGGGATTCCTTGATATTTCAACTCCTTGGTTTTCTACTGAAAGTCACTTTAACCATCTTACTTTCTTGTAGAGACTGCAGAATATTTAATTATGTAATCTGATGAAAATTTGGGCACTCTTTTTACAACCAAACAATAAAGTCTACTAGATTATATAGAAACAAAATGTGGGATCACACAAGATCCAGTGTATTCATAAAGATTTGACAAAGGCATATGGACAGTCATAGTAACACTGGAACAAAATTGAATACACTATATTACCAAAAGTATTGGCACAACCCTCCAAAACATTGGATTCAGGTGTTCTGTGAAATTTCATTGCAACTAAATATTCCACGGTCATCTGTTAGTGGTATTATAACGAAGTGGAAGTGTAAAATGACAGAGCGGGGACAGCGCATGCTGAAGCGCACAGAAGTCGGCAACTGTCTGCAGAGTCAATAGCTACAGACCTCCAAACTTCATGTGGCCTTCAAACTGGCACAACAGTACGCAGAGAGCTTCATGGAATGGGTTTCCAAGGCCGAGCAGCTGCATCCAAGCCTTATATCACCAAGTGCAATGCAAAGCGTCGGATGCAGTGGTGTAAAGTACGCCACAATTGGACTCGAGAAGTGGAGACGTGTTCTCTGGAGTGACGAATCACGTTTCTCTGTCTGGCAATCCGATGGACCAATTTGGGTTTGGCGGTTGCCAGGAGAACGGTACTTGCCTGACTGCAATGTGCCAAGCGTAAAGTTTGGTGGAGGGGGGATTATGGTGTGGGGTTGTTTTTCAGGGGTTGGGCTTGGCCGCTTAGTTCCAGTGAAGGGAACTCTTAAGGCATCAGCATACCAAGACATTTTGGACAATTTCATGTTCCCAGCTTTGTGGGAACAGTTTGGGGATGGCCCCTTCCTGTTCCAACATGACTGCGCACGAGTGCACAAAGCAAGGTCCATAAAGACATGGATGAGCGAGTTTGGGTTGGAGGAACTTGACTGGCCTGCACAGAGTCCTGACCTCAACCCGATAGTACGCCTCTGGGATGAATAAGAGCGGAGATTGCTAGCCAGGGCTTCTCCCCCATCAGTACCTGACCTCACAAATGCGCTTTTGGAAGAATGGTCAAACATTCCCATAGACACACTCCTAAATCTTGTGGACACCTTCCCAGAAGAGTTGAAGCTGTTATAGCGTCAAAGGGTGAGCCAACTCAATATTGAACCCTACGGGCTAAGACTAGGTTGCCATTAAAGTTCATGTGCGTGTAAAGGCAGGCGTCCCAATACTTTTGGTAATATAGTGTATATGAAGATTGTAAACCTTACCGCACATACCTTGCAATCTTGTCTTTCCTTAACTGTAAGATATCTTAATTTTGTGCTATTTAACTGAAGCTTAGTAATCTGTTCAGTCAGACTGTAACTTTTCAAGTTACATGAACATTTTTTAATGAGATTTTAGTGACTGATCTACTTTAAAGTTCCATGAATGCCCAGGACGTATTCCAGTTAAACAAGTCTGTAGTGTCTACAGGCATAATGGCAATTTCAAACAAACATACCAAATGCTTTACATAAGTCAAAACACGGTTTTCCAGTATCACACATCACAGATCATTTTAAAAACTTTTATTACAAATTGATAGAAAACAGATGTTGCATACGACACAATTTAAACGTACATGACAAGGTTACAAAAGGCAGTTACTCTAAAGTATTCTGTGCTATACTTCCAAAGAATGTCTTTATGGTACAGAGGAAGGCTGTTATTGTTTTCAATGTCAGGTGCAAAAAGCTACCATACAAAATCAGACACATGCCTTTTACCAAGAATACAAATTAAGAATTGGGCATGTAATATGAACACAGAGAAGGGAATTTATCAAAACTGGAGACAGAATTTGGAGCGGTGGTCCATGGTGACCAATCAGCGTCTCTTTTATTTTGAAATCTTAACTGAACAAACTGAAGAGGGAACCCAATTGGTTACTATGGACAACTGCTCCAGTTTTGCCCCCATAGTACAGTATACAAATGTTTTCTCCACCAGTAACACCTGAGGAGTATTTAACAAGGCAATGATTGTATATGATGAGCAATAACCACTGGGAACCAAACAGGTTTTTGATTGTAACTATAGTCAGTCAGATTAGCAGAAGGAGTTCTAAAGGCCAGTCCACAACTCATGTTGTTTAGGTAATATATGCGCTGAATTGCACACAATCATGTTTCCTGCTCTATTTTTCCACAGTGCAGTGCAATGCACATTATATATAGTGGTGTGCTTTGTAGATGCACTGGGGTGCCAATTAAAATGAATGGCACCACAAGCCACTACAGGATGCTTCGTGCGTTAGAGCAACTGGGTGGTGTAAATGAGCTCTTACTGATTGCTCTTAATTTCTGCATATTACCTTCTTCCTTATGAAATAAACCATGAGAAATTTAGACATATATAAATCACTGCTGCTATACTCAGAGGGATACTCCTCGACATAAGCCACCTTAGGCCAATAAAAAGATGCCTAAATCAAAGAGAAATTCCCACTGTAGCAACAATTTTTATGTTGTACAATGGGTAACTGAAAAATCTAGAAAGATCTCAATGCAAAACCTCTGCATACAAAAACTATGCTACAAGGTTGGTTTGGCAGACTGACTGGCCATGTTATCCATTTTATGAACTCAAACCCAATAACCTTGCATCTCCTAATCACAAAACCAGTTTGTACAGCGAGTATAAGCTGCATAAAATCTATTTTGAAGGTCTACTTAAAGAACAAAAAGTGTACATTTAAGTGCATGTTTTGTAGCAAGCTTCATGGTTTGGTGATAACACTAGCTGAGAAATCAAAGAGATCTTTGTTTATCTTTCGCACCATACTCAGCTCCTCTTCCATTTCTGATGTCCGAGCTCGAAGCTGCTCAACCAGACCCGAGAGATTCTGAGGAGAGAAGAGAGACATGAAGGCAAAATAGAGACAAGTCACTAATACACAAGAACTACCAAAGTTTTTTTTACTGTAGACCTCACCTTGCCTTCACTTTCACCAAGGAGTTGGTGAAGATGTTCTGCCCTCTGCTGGTAAGTGTCTTCTGATCCCTAGAATTAGGAGGAAGGGCAATTAAAAGAGGAACCTATATTTTAAAATAACACACACACACCTTTAGAAATGTTTAGTAATGACATTCTACAAACTAAAATATATTAAACAATGTGCCCAGCTATATTTCTCTAAACAATACGTTAAACAGTGAATCATAACAAAGTGCAAACATAAAGTAAATAAGTGTCCCTAAGGTAAGTCAAGTTCCACGGTGCATGTACAGCTTCAGTGTAAGGCGTTCACAAGAACTTCGGAAATTACCGATCACCCAAAGGAGTGCTGCTCACCTTATATAGAGACCTTGGAACACGGTAAAAAAAAACCCGCCAATCCCCTTTCACTTAGTGGGTATAGTCGGGCGGGAAGGACCCAGACAGTATTCAGCCAGTTAATTAGAGAGTTTGTGCGTATTTGTGTGTGTTTCTCCCAGCCCTACATCCTCCAAATTGTCTGCCAAGCCATGTCCCTTCCATCCGCATGTATGTGTCTAACCCCATTTATACACATTTCTTCTTTAGCCTGTATTAATGTCCAAGCAGGGATTCCTGCTAATCATTCCACAGACATCTACTTAATTTAGAAAATGGGCATACATTGCTAGCACTAACACAGACTCTATTTGCCAACCATAAAAAAAGGCAAAAACTGAACACACAAAAAATCTCTCCTGCACAATACTCACGTGTTGATGTTTTCCAAGCCGAAGAATAATTCCATCACTCTCTGGCCCGTCAGAGCCTTCAGCTCCTTGAAAATGTTTGCTGAATCGAGGCAGGGGAAAGTTTGGCTTACTGTCTGCTCGCAACATGTTGCCAGGTGCAGGTATGATGAAGGCATTTGTTACTGGACCTGGGGAAATTTTAAACAATTTACAGGAAATCTTTAAAAATGTATTACTAGGGCAATGTTGGACTGTCATCCAAAAGATAAACCGACAATACCTCTGTGGTTGACTGTTCGCAGACACTGCTTGCTCTGTATGTCCCAAACACAGGCTGTTTCATCATGAGATCCTGACACCAGCATGCTCCCATCCAGGGAAACAGAAAGACACGTTACCTGGTCTCTGTGAACAGATATTAAGTGTGCTTTATTTTTACACTAACCTCAATTAATGAGCATGTATTTATCTCAGTTTGCATTAAGGGGACATTACAAAGCCTATAAGATCAAGAAATATGACCGTTTTAAGCACCACTCAAAGCAATTGGGTCATGTAGGAGGTACAGCAAAGAGCTGGGCAGGCAGGGCTAAATGTAGAGCAGGGGAGCCCCCACTCGTACAAGGGATCTCGGCAGCCGTACAGCTGGCCAGATCATTTGTAGCAGCCTGTGTGGGCGCAAATAAGATTGTGCATCTTTAAAGACATTATTGGTTTGATAAACAATTGCACAACTATCGCAGGATGTACAAAATCAGCAGCACCATCTTTTTATTCTGTGGCTTTTATGCTTTCAGAAAATGTATGGTTTTGGGATGGTAGGGGGTATTTTACAAAAATTCCAAGATGTAAATTGAAAAAAAAATGGTCCAGCAACATGGGTTAAAGAACTCTGGGCAAAAAACGTTTCCTATCCCATGCAGTGGGGCTACCCCATGCACTGCAAGGGTTAAAATAAATATGGCCAACCTTTTTTGGCCATAGTTCTCTTTAGGATCACAGGAGGACATATGTCCTCCTGTGACCCAAAACTCAGCCGCCATATGCCGACAGCAGAGCCGCGCTGCAGCTGGGACAGATCCCGACAATATTGTCACAATCCACCCCGCCACCTGATTGACAGCTGGTTCTTACCGCTCCCCTCCCCTTTTAGGGAATCCCTGTGGGAAGCGGTGACTGACCATCGCTGCTCTCTGCAGGGAGAAGATCAGGAACTCAGTGATCGGGGCTATGTGATCGCCGAGTTCCCGATCAATAGAGCCGACATGTGACAGCTTCAGTGTCACCCATCTGCTCTAATTATAGGGATGAGTGTATGTAACTCACCCCATAATTCTCCTTTAGGTGCTCGTTTTGGTCTAGGTGCAAAAATAAAAAAAGTTATACTCATACACACCTCAGATCCGGCTGGTTATTACAGCGCTCCCACTAGCCTTTCTCCCCCTCCGCTGCAGCGACGGTATGTCCCTCGGTGTCCACACATCCTATACACTGTATTGGACGAGATGACTCAGGGATCCTTAGACTGCTGGAGCGGAGGGGATGCAAGGCTGGAAGACTGGCCTAAAGAGAAAGCCGGCTCCGAGGATTGGATGAGTTTGTTTTAGCAGAAAATGTCTTACCTGTGTCCTCTAAACACCTTTTCTTGCTCAGCACTGAAGGTCTTCTCCCGCTGCACTGGCTGCAGGAACAACAAATCACATTTCACTGCTTGGAAACCTTGTTTAGGTCACTCTTTAAATCCTAGTAAGTACACTTACCCATGCACAAAGATCCGCCTGGAATATGGAGCCATCACTACCACCACAAAATAAGTGATATTCAGCTGAGTCAAATGTTACCGACATGATTCGGACATCAAAGAGGATAGACAACAAAAGCTCCCCGGAGGCAATGTCCCACAGCTGAAATAAATAATATTGGGTTTATAGCACACCCATCAGTCGGGGGACAGTGTTCACAATGCTGCAGCTACTTAGCCTGAACACATCAGAATCGCAACAGCCTTTGTTCCATTAGTCTGTGGAATTATAGCGAAATCACTGTGAAACGTGCAGCCAAAATTATAACTGGTGCTTTGGCATTTCTGAAGGCACAAGGAGGAACAATATTTAAGAAACTGACCTCTTTTTGAGGTGTCTTTCATTACAAAGTGCCAGAAATGGAAGTTTCCTTTCACTTCATTTCTAACCTGAAGATAGAAGTATAGCCAAAAATTAAAAAGGTTTAAAGCCTATTTTGGGTCACAGGAGTACATTAGTAAATAGTACTCCTGTGACCCACAGACAAGCGATAGCAGGCTTATGCCTGTTTACTTAGGCCACCCTGGCTGCCTAACTATAAGCGGACCCTGCCTCTCTGCTGAGAGCCAGCTGTACCCCCCACCTTCCCGGTCTGTCGCTTCAGTGAGCATTGCAGGAAGCAAATAACGCAGGTAATCATGAAAACATTTTCTCACAGTTCTACTCGAAAACATGTGGTGGCAGTAGAAAAAAAATGGACAAAAGGATGGACATCTATGTCTATGGGCACTTTAAATGAAACATGTGGCCAGGTTTTTTGTTTTCTCAAGTAGAGCATTAAATCGGTGTTCACTGCAAACACCCAATCATGTACACTAGAATTTTCCAAATCCAGGAACATCCACGTACTAGATGAATGGCGCAAACTCACATTCACTTGAAAATTGCACCCCCTGTAATGTTCCACAGCAAGCAAGTCACACAATTCATTCTGCAGTCATCATTTTGAACACTGACCAAAGTGATTTATAGATATAAATTATAACATTTTGAACAATTTATTTTACTGCAACCACTAACTATATTTTTCAATACAGCAACTTGTTTCAAATTACAAGGTTAATAAAACATCTGCAAAACATGACTTTTGAACTAAAAGGGTGGTAAACAATGGTAATTCATGTGCGTTACATCTTCATAAGAGGAAGCAACACATCCTGAAATAAGGTTGCACTGTTAAATATACCATATCAGACTATATAGACAGAGAGCCTCTACTGGTCTTGCTATGAAGTCTTATACCGTATATGGGCAGAGGAAAAGAAAAATGTAAAATGTAACTATGTTTTATGTTCAGTTCATGTATACATTTCTGCATAGTGATATCATAGCTGTTTTGACATATTCAGTGACTGTTCTTTAGAATTTACTTTACTCTTTGGACAAAATCATGGAGCATTCAGGATTCTGGCAGCCCGATCTACAAGCCAGACACTTTAAAGGAGAATTATTGGGAGAGTAAAATATACTCTTCCCAATACTTAGAGCTGGCGTGACACTGCAGGTTTCACATGCCGGCTCTATGTACACCAAGACCTGAGCGATCACAAACTGCTGGTCGACCAGCTCAGTCTTATGCAGAGAGCAGTGACAGTCACTGTTCCCCGTAGGGATTCCCCCTTCCCCTCTCTGTTCCTCCAGTGCTCAATGGAGGGACAGAGAGGGGGGTCAGTGCTGGCTCTGGAGAGGCAGAGCTAGCTGTCAATCAGGCAGCGGGGTAGATTCCGACAAAATTGATGGGATTTTTCCTAGCTGTAGCACGGCTCTACACTGTCAGCAAATGCTGGCTTTGGGTCACAGGAGGACATTAGTAAATATACTACTTTGACACAAAAAAAGTAAAGCCAAAAAGGTTTGGCTTTAGTTCTCTTTTAAGGAGCCGAACTCTCATTAACAGAGAGGGTTTGCTTAGTCACTAGCAACTAGGCTAATAGAAGGTGTTTAGGACTCCTATTAGAATAAAAAGGCATTTTAACAATTTGATCAAACAGACTTCTAACTTGCCCGCTGACACACACAGGCATTGTTTAATCTAAGCTTTCAAACACTATTCTAAAGAGCATTATTTCAGCAAGCATTTAAAGGCAACAAATACATTTCCTGAATCCCCTAAAGCTCTGTGTGTTTGCTGGTTGCCCCTGACAGGTTCTGACTATTTACATTTCTACAATACAGTGAAAGCAATAAAGCTTGGCCAAGACTGTTGATGGAGCAGCAGCCCACTGAAGAGGCAGTTTTTGTGCTCTTCCCTCTAATCAGAAAGTTTCTATGTGCCAGATTCACACCACTGTGTAATACCACCCCTTCCTCTCCTATTTTGAATGATGATAGGCAGGGGATTATAGGAAGTTAATTCAAGAGAGATTTAGCAGTGTAGTCTACATGACTACAATTACCTTAACAGTCTGGTCCAAGGAGGAAGTTACTGCCCGAGCTTGAGGGCCTCCAGAACCACATTGTACGTCTGTGATAGGCAGTGTGTGTTGGGTCCACATATGTCGGGGTTCAGGGCCTCGAGATCCTTCAGCCTGCAAAACACTAAAACAAGAAAATGTTATTTTAGATAAACCAGTAACTATAGACAACCTTGGTTAGATACAACCAACAGTAATTTTTTGGCAGTTCCAGAAACTTTAGACATAATGTTATCTACAGTTACAAGTAGATTGAACTTTTGTCTCCTCTGTCCATAGAACAGCGTACCATCAGTACTGTGGATTATCAAGGTGGTCTTTACCAAGCCTGAGAGTGGTAACAATGTGTTTATGAATGGGAGTGATTTCCTTTATGGTAATCGATTTTTTCAGTTATAGATAAGAGTCTTGAACATCAATATTATCGTAAGGGGCCCTATAGATCCTATAGCCCAGGGGTGCCCATAAGGTCGATCGCGATCTACCAGTCGATCGCAAAGCTATCGCTGGTAGATCGCGGGTTGACTCCCTGTCCCACGCTCCGTGTACCCGAATGTGTCGGACGCCAAAGCATCCGACACATTCGGCTCTCCCCTCCTGCCTGAAGCGGCCAATAATCTTTCCTAACACACGCTACGTGGCCGCGGGTAGGTGGCCGCCGTTACCTGCACTTAGCAAATCAATGCCTGCGGTCAGAAAAAATTGTGCTTGCAGCATTTCTTCTGACTGGACCGAAACGCAGGCATTGATTTGCCTTGCGTTTCCGTGTGGCCGTGTGGGGTGTGGCTGCGGTGCCATTCACTTCAACACACCGCCAGACCCCACAACAAACTGAGCTGGCCGCAATGCGATCCAGTGCGTTCCGGCCACAATAGCGCCAGAACGCACTGAGGATGGTGTGAACGAGGCCTTAGGGCTGGTTCACACCACAAACAGTGCGTTTCAGAGTGGTCAGGCACTGTATTGCACTCCGGTCGGTTGCCTGCGCTCAGGGGCGATCACCCAAACACGTGGCCCATTAGTGCCTGTGTTTTCCGGTCCAGTGCAATCTGCAAAAATGCTGTACTAATTTTGCAGATTGCACTGAACCGGAACGCAGGCACTAATGTGCCACGTGTTCAGGGGAGGGCGATTGCAATACCGGTGGGGGGCTTGGCTATGGTGACATTAATTTCAATGCATTGCAACACCCCATCCTGCACCTGAACTCAGATAATGCCTGAATCACAGAATGCAATGTTTTAGGGCCGTTAGCTGCTGTAATGGACTGTATCTCATGGTAAACCCCCCCGGCATTCTAGGCTGGGAGGGGCCGTGGCGGTGAATTCAAGTCACCAGAACGCGGAAACCACAATGCCTGCATTCCAGTCCAGTGCGATTGTAAAAATTTGCGTGTGGAGCATTTTTTCCGATCACACTGGACCAGAACACAGGAATTGTGGTTTTGTGCTGCGTTTTGGTGCTGGCGAACACACTGCATGCGTGGGGACATGGCTGGCGTGCCATTGACTTCAGAACGCAGGAGGGAGGTAGATCGTTGGTAGATCTCATTGGGCTGCTCATTTGAAAAGTAGATCTCGATACAAAAAATTGTGGGCACCCCTGCTATAGCCCATCTAAAACCGATTTTGGTAAGATGCCCTTACAATGGTAAAGTATTCACTTGACTGTGAATCACTGTAGGCTCAAGTGTTCAGAAATCCTTTTTGCATGGTACTATGCAGCTGGAACCTCAACTCACTACATTCATCTGCACTACATAATTAATTTGACAACTCATAAGTCAAAGGCAAATTAGATATGTTGATATATCGAATGAAGCACACATATGAATAAATTGTAAAATCCCTTACGTGAAAAGGTTCCACACCAGGACCAGGCTATCCTTTGCACCAGACACAAAATGGCTGCTGTCATCTGTGAACGTGAGGCAGGTCACATCCTGGTAGTGACTATTCAGAATGGCAAGGAGATTCCCTGTACATACCTAGAAACCACAGTGGAAGTGTGAAGAAGAGCACAAAGGTATGCATTGAAAAGTGACAACAAAATTCTGCAAACTATTTCAAAATAAAAAAAAATTCATAAAGCTGCAAGTGCTAATCCTTACATTTCACTTAAGAGCACTTATTTAAACATCAGATTAGTGAACACATAATAAGTGTATACCTGCCATTAAAAAACAAAGAATGCCATTCCTGATCTCCCTCTGAAAATGCTAGGTCTCTGACTTTCTCTGGCTTAAAGTGGAACTAAAGCACCAAACCAAATGCCCATAGACTAACATTGGGCTTACGATCATATGCCCTGGAAAAACTGGAGAGGCAGGCCGAATAGAACCGCCCGTATGAAAGGGGACAAAATGTTTTCATACAACTAGACCATAGAGCCCAAAGAATTACAGCTATGCAGAGATGATGATCTCAGATGAGCTGTGACTACAGAGTAGCTCCTCCCGTATGTTCATGAGAGAGGAGCCCTCTAGTCCATACAGTTGCAGACTAGAGGGCTGCACATTTAAAAAAAATAAAGTGCACACACTTCTTTGGTGTGAGTACCGCACTACTGAAGTAATTGGGCTGTACAAATGTGCCCCACCTTTATGTGTGTGTAAATTATAATAATTTCAGCGGTGCCTGTCCACACCCGAGCGTTTTCTTGCTTGAAAGAAAAAAAAAAAAGTACACAAGCTTTCTTTTTGTGGCCGAATTGTGTGTTTAGACTACAGTGGGAGCACCTGAAAGTGCACAGCAATGTTTTTTTGCACAATTTCACAATCATCTCCTCCTTCTAGTAACAGCTTTCAAAAAACTAAAACAACAACGCTCAAGCCTGAAAATGGGGGCTCAGAGCAATTAAAGAAGAACTAAAGGAATTTTAACAATGTAGGCCGACCATTGAGCGCTCTATTTGTCTCCTCCAACCCGCGGGCTGAGGAAATAAATAGCACAGATTTCTCCATCAACACTACGAGTGTGTTGATCGAGGAATCCCACTGTTCCACCATCCGCTGTCAGAATATCCGAACAGAGCTAGCAGCTCATTGGCTGCTTGCTCTGGTCGTACGCAGATTTTCTGGTCGGCTCATCCGATCAAGGGATGTCAGCCAAAAGGGTGCCAACAGCGGCACACACTGTTCCTCAAGAACTGGCCAAATTCACACAGTGTTGGTAAATGTTACCTGTTTGTTTTGTTTAGGGGATTCAAATAAAGACAAAATATTCACCTGATCCTCAGTCCCGTGGTGGACCAAATACCAGCTGTGGTATGTCCCTTAGTGTCCTCATATCTAAGGGACAATTCACACCACAGCAAAGCAAGGCAATTTCCCTTCATTACAGACGGGATCAGTTCACACCACTGCATTGCAATGGGAACGTGGTGGTGTGCGGTGAGAAAAAGTATGACATGCTGTACTTTTTTCAGCGCAGCGGGATGCAAGGCAGTACAACTGCCTTGCACCCTGCTCAGCCTGTAGAACTGAATGAAATGTCACTTGTAAAATTTCAATAAAGTTCTAAAAACAAAAAACAGTGCAATGTGCCAGGATCCTGGCATCGGCACTGCACACCTGAAGCTATGCAAGTAGCGAATGGTCCCTAATGGATCTGCCTTAGACGTGATGATGTCACGGGGCCTTAGACCACCAGAGGCTGGGGGAAAGGAGGTTGAGAGGACTGGTTTAGCAGCCCAGAGGGGCCGAGGATCAAGTCAGTATACCATCTTTATTCCATCCCCCTAGACAAATTGGGCACTTAACCCTTGACGTGCAACCCCACTACAAGGGTACGTTAAAGTACCTGTGGTTCCTCTTTAAAATCCACCACACCAGGCTGCTTTACTTACCTCCCACAGGTAGATACTCTCTCCAATACCTGCCACCAAGTAGAGTCCCCTAGGACAGGCAGCTAGACAGGTCACTAGCCCCGGGCATACGATCTTTTGCTGCAGCTGGTCCTAAAGGGTGTGTAAAATAACACATTTATTGCCCGGCCATCGATCATTGCCTCTGTATCACAATTGAACAGTTTACCGCTCAAGTACACTCGCCTTTCTTTGCAGCTCCCAGACGTTGATGTAGTTCTTCCCTAGCTGCCCTCCAAGCAGGTATTGTCCGCCGAGCAGCGCCAAAGCGTGCGGAGTACTGTTCCCTCCCCTGTAGGTGAGCAGCACGGCGCCGGTTAGAGGGTCCCATACCGAGCAATTGGCCACTTGACCGGCTGCATCGCTGCTCAGCACCAGCTCTAAGGGCGCCGCCATGTTTACTAGGTCACGTGGTGCAGCGTGGGCCAGCCCCCTTGTTGCCTTGTGAGGTAGTGATGAGGTGAAGGAGGCCTGTTCTAGTAATATCTGTGTGCAGTGTGCTGTAGTAAGTGCGGGCTATGTTTCATTATGGGCCAGGACAGTGGTGGTCAATGAAGGGCATATAGAAGCTTTAGACCTCTGCCATGTCCAGAGGGCCGCACAATAGTTTAGTTTCCAGGAATTTTTTTTTTTCTTAACGCACATTAAAGGGGTTCTAAACCCTCCCGTTTTTTACCTATATCTACTGCTATCAAGCAGTAGATATAGGCAAACAGTAAAAAAAAAAAACCCGCTTTAACAGCGGTTTAAACTTACCTTATTTTTGCTGCGCGCTCCCGTCCGAGAAAACAAAACTGTTCGGGCGGCCGCAAAGCATCTTGGGGCGGGCGCATGCGCAGTTCGGATTCTTGGCCGGGAGACGAGTAGAGACGCAAGGTAAGTCTATGGACGCATGCACAGACATCCCAACTCTCCCGGACGCTCCGGGAGTCTCCCGCTAATAGATAGCGGCTCCCGGCCGCCCGGGAGAGAGACACTTCCTCCCGGAAAGGTTTTATCTCCTCGATCGAGGCGATCGGGAGCCGCGGCCCGACCATCAGTCAGAAAAGAAAAAAAAAAGGCATACAAATGCATAGCTAGATTCCTATTGGCTATTGCACTCTGCAATAGCAAACCAGCTAATGCACCCGCCCACTGCCGCTGTCAATCAGCAGAGGGGACATGAATTTTTCTATCAGGTCCTCTTCTGGTGATTGAAAGCAGCAGGGGGCAGGTGCAATAGCTAGTTTGCTATTGGCTACTGCAAAGTGAAATAGCCAATAGGAATCTAGCTATGCATTCGTATGCCTTTTTTTTCTTTTCTGACGACTGCAACTGTCAGAATACTAAAAAAAAAAAAGCCTGCAGATAGCAAAGAAGCTATTGCTTCCTGTGCTATCTGCCATCATTTCAGGCGGGTGCTCTCTCCCTTCTCAAGCATAGGTGAAATGTTTACTATAATATAAATAATTCTAATAGTTACATAGTATAGGGATGCACCGATACCAGGAAGCTGGCCAATCAGGAAGCCGGGCGGCAAGTTGTTACCCGCCCTCCGGCTTCCTCGTCACCGACTTTGTGACGAGGGAGCATGGAGGCGGCTTCCCGGCCAATCAGAAAACTGGGTGCCATGTAATGACTCACCGCCCGGCTTCCTGATGAGTGCGGGAAGCTGCCCAATCAGGAAGCCAGACGGTGAGTCATTACCCGCCCCCCAGCATCCTGATTGGCCAGAAAGACTGCTCCATGCTTCCTCGTCACTTGGTGACAAGGGAGCATAAAGACGGCTTCCCTGCTAATCGGGAAGCTGGGCATTGAGTCATTACACGCTGCCAAGCATCCTTAATGGGATTTCTGGGAATGGTATTCATAGTGGCGAGTACCGTAAAAAAAATATTGCTACTCTATATAAAAAAAAAAAAACAGTATCAGTGCATCCCTACATAGTACATTTATTCATTTATATAAATCTCTACACCAGAGAAAAACACATTTTAGTCAGGAAGAGGAAAAGAGGAATTTGGTTCCAGAGGAGGGACAGTTGGGAGCTATGACTATTTCAGTCTTAGTCCCAGTTCACACTTAGCATTCAGTAAACACATGTTTGCGTGCATTCATGCATGTTTGCGAGCAGTTTTTCCATGCGTCAGCCCATTCATTTCAATGGGCTGCTGGACACACAACAAACGCAACAAAGAAGCTCATGCAGCATTTTCAGCCGTGAGCTTCACCCACTTTTTTTGACCACATGTTTGACGCGCATCCATGCGTGGCAAAAAACATGCATTTGGAATGCCATTAACAGCAGCAGCCGTGATCTTGGTATCATTTTTTACAGCGGGCACCTGGCTGTCACATATAGAGCCGCCCATTCACTTGTGTGGAGCTGGGAAGTGTGTGCCCCTCCCATCCCCCTCCGCTGATGGCTATCCTGGCCCCTGCTGTCCCCTGGGCTCAGCATGGCGGGTCTGTCGCCTCGATTGGAGTGAAATCAGCAAACGTCCAGTGGGTTGCCCCCCCCCCTCCAATGACTAAAACCAAAAGCAATGTGTATTACATCACTTCCAATTTCAGCCTGCAGTTTCTCCGGCTGCTGTGGCTTCATCAGCTTCTTTGGGGTCCCTAGGAGGTCTGATTGATCCCTGATGTCTCCATAAAGCGGACCTGTCACATCTCCTTTGCTATCACATAGGAGGCTTGTTAGCTAGGTAAGTGTAAAAGAAAACAATTAAAACATTTTTAACCACTTGCCGTCCGCCCGTTGTAAAAAAACGGACGGACGGCACTGCAGCATTGGCACTGCAGGCGGCACTGCTCGCATCCGACGTGACCCCGTCTTTTATATTTTACCAAAAAATTGGGTAATAATAAATGTTTTAATTTAATATAGGGGAAACTGTTGTTTTTAAAAAAAATTCGGAAAATTTTTCCGTAATATAGTAAAAAAATAAAAACCCCAGTGGTGAATAAATACCACCCAAATAAAGCTCTATCTGTCCCCAAAAAAGGGTATAAAATTCATTTCAGTACAGCGCTGCATGACGGAATAAATGTCAAAGTACCGCAGCGCTGAATACTGAAAAATGGCCTGGGCAGGTAGGGGGTTTAACACCGCGGATGTCAACTGGTTAAAAAGTCACAAATAAAAAATGTAAAAAACACAAACAAATGTTTCCTCCACCCCCCATGAGCATGAACATACAAACGTAAAGATGCAGAACGACGATTGTGCCACACATGTTACATATCACTGTGAACATCGGAGTGCGAGCAATAATTGTAGGGCCATCAATCACTGTTAACACTGAATTGATTAGCAGTAAAAACTTTTAAAGTGTCGCCTATGGGAAATTTTGGGTCTGGTAGTGTTTTTCTGACTTCACGGGCACATGCAATTTTAACCACTTCCTGACCAGGGTGCTTGAGAAGCACTTTATAGGCCATTACTCGTGTGAATGAGGGCTAAGAGCGGCTATATGTGACGGAAGGAAGCACCCAACTAGAAAGATACCACACATCTGCAGAAATATTACAGAGCAAAAATGGAGCGATGGCTCTGTGGATTCTGGACAGGGATGAGTGAATCTGCTTGGGTTTGATTCGTGGGGGCTTTGTCAAATCCTGCTTAAAATCTTTGAAACCCCAAATTTAGCAATGTACCCATGGGGGGGGAAGGGTTGGGGATCTTGATACTAAATTCTGGCTACTTTAAATGCTAATAGCAATTGATTGTTATAAAAGGGACATGGGAAGCAGAGGGGGACCTTAAACAAAGCAAAAAAAAACAACATTCTCTGCATTAGGGTAAAAAACGACCAGTACCTTTCCATGTTCCCCTGTCCCCCAACACTTCCATATGGTCACTTGTCACCTCTACCAGGTCCAGGAAGCGATGCACCATTCCCTGAACTTCCTGGTTGTGGGTGAAGGTACAGAGGTCAGAGTAGCGATAGGCTCCTGTTGTTGTCAGTCAAACTGTTGGGAGGAGAGCGTGACTTGCTGCACGTTGTATGTGTCTATGGACGCACACAGCTAAGCGCAGGTCACAGCTGGGAACACGCATGCACGGGTGTCTCCTCAGCAGCTGGCTAGCTGAAGGAGACACCCACAAGCAAAAGGTCAAGGACACTGGGGCACAAAATAAGAATGTAAAGTATGTAAATGGTAGAAAGATGGAGGAGACAAGGACAGCAAAAAGGAATGGGGTGCAATGGAACAATGAGAAAGTACAATGCATTAGAATGAGACAGAAGATGCTGAATATTCCTGGGGAACCATCCACACATTGTGCGTATTCATTGTTAGCCATAATGTGAGCAAACTGACAGTTGGCAGCAACTTTATTGTGCCCACTCCTGTTTATGTGATAATTTTGAGTTTCCATTTGGATCAGAAAATCGAATCATGTGTGCCAGGTTTAGATCATTTGCTATATATTTTTTGGGTGATCTGTGTGAAATGAAAGTAACAGGACCAGTTGAAAAACGTTGTTTATTTTTTTTATGGGGTTGTAATGTTTTGTTTTTTAATTCAATCTTTTTTATCACAACTTATGAATAGAAATGTATGTAACCATTGAAAGAAAATACCCCGCAAATGTGACGGCAAAGTCAGCTTGTTGTTACTACTCCATGAAATGAATAGCCATAAACTACCAAGCATGAACAGGAGAATGAAAAACACAAAATCGGGCGCATAATCCAAAACAATAAATTGAGACATGAGGTACCTGTCAAGGTACTGAAGGAGAATATATGAAAGACAGAAAGAAGTGGCTAAGTTATGTCCTGGGTTTTAGAGGAAACCCATCATGTAAGAAATGAGCAGGGTGCCATTGCTGACCTCTCTATCTGAAAAGACCATTGGCCTTGCTGCCTGCCTGAGTTAGGAGAACAAACTGTATCCTGAAACTGAAGCCCCTCCGCATGACACCGAAACATGTCAGTGGAGGTGCTTCATTTTCCACAGTACATATTTGGTCCCTTTGCCTTTTAGCTATTAAGGAAGATTTGTAGTGCCTCTCTCCAAGATGTAACAGTGCCTCTTCCAGCCCTCTCCCCATGCCAGCTTCCTAGTAAAAGTGGATGTAGCAATGGTTTGGTTTCTGTGACCTGGACCCCACAGCAGAAGGTTTATCCTGGTTCTATGCCTTGACCCAAGTTAGCAATGTAATTGCAAATATTATTCATTAAAAATGTTTTATCTGCATTATCCAGGGTGCTCCTTCAACTAGCATTTGTAGAAGGAACTCACAAATGGCAGCAGCCTTCTCTCATTAGAAGTGTACCTAAACCCTGGGAAGACCTATTGAAAGGGCAACATCTCCAAAAGTATATGACATTTTTATATACACTTTTTGTAGAGTATGGCAGGCTTTGATTCTGTGCTGAGTTGGTAAGAGTCTTAGGGATCCCTGTGGGGGGAGCCTTAACTAGCCTGATTGTGTCCATGACAAGGCTTAATGGGTTATATGGCATGCAGTTTTGTCACATTGGCCCAGCTCTATTCACCATATATTCCAGGGAACAGATAATACTTTTTGCCAAAATAAAGCATTCAGAATTAATAAGAAAATATAACAAATGTAAAAGTTGCACGGTGCTGTCAAAGAGTAGGCAGTCAGTACCAGCAAGTGCCCACAAGAGGGCTGCAAGAAGCTTGGCAAGACAACAAACAAGGGGAATACAGAATTGCAGGCACATCTTCTACTCAGGAGGTTAAGCTTTGCATCAACAACCAAATAAAGATGGAATATGAAAACATAATTCATACAATTTGTCAGGTGGTTCGGTTTAGATAAAGGTAGCTGTACAATGAAACACGGTAGAGTTTCTAATGCCTGAAACCACATCTATTTTAGATTGTAATCCCTCACGGGCAGGGCCCTCCTTACCATCTTGTCTTCATTTGTATTGCGATTGTAATGTCTTCCTTATATTGTAAAGTGCCGCGCAAACTGTTGGCGCTATATAAATACTATGTAATAATAATATTAATATTGTAGCTATTGTGTATATACAATGTAATTGTAGCGTCTTTTTCAAAAGAAAATATATGATGGCTAACTACAATTACAGATTTGGGAATGTTTATTCCTGCTGAATGTGGCAGCTCCTCTGCACAGTGTTGCTGCACAGGTCTGAAAGAAAAAAAATCAGCTCACATAATGCAGAAAGAGCAAGATGAAACTAAGACAAGATCCTTAGGCAGCATATATAATTTAGAAAGTATCCCTTTATCCTGCAAATTCATCTTAATACAATTCCTGCTAGAGAGATCTCTTTCATTTTACTTACCACTTCCTCACTGTTCCATCCCCTCTCACAGACTTACCATTTGAGAAGTACTGTCCATTTTATTTGTTCCCTACCTTTCATACTTGCTTCTCTTTAATGACCACGTGGCCCTGCTTACGTTTATCTAGGCAACTTTGCCTTCTTGCTTCCCCCATTTCTATTCTCTGATCTACCCACAGCTTTACATATGACTGTGATGACACATGCAATACATTTTCTACTAACTACCATGTCATGAGTATAGATTCATTTGTCAAAATATATACAGTTGACCCCCTGCGAAGTCACAAGTTCGCGGCCTCAGTCGTTCACGGATTTTTCCCATAGAGGGGTAACATCGTCATTTTACATTCTAGCACTGCGGGAGACATAGCAGTACAGTACTGTACAGCATACGGATTAACTTTTACATTCTTTTTTTTTTTAAGGGTAATGTATTAAGCTGAGATTGAAATAAAATTAAAGTGTTTTGGGGGCATATTTAGAGTTTAAACGATAAAAATAGGCATTTATGTTTTGCGGTTTTTCACACTTCGTGGGTGCTCTATGAACGTAACCCAGTACAAAGCTCCACAAACCTCAACACACTTGTTCGGGTCTCACCTAACCCTTCTTTTACTAAGGCCCCGTTCACACCTTTCCCTTTTGTCGGGCGTTCAACGCTCTATGAACGCTCTACAAAACGTACAACCATGAAAATCCCATTGTTTTCTATGGGTATGGTTCACACCTTTCCGTATTTCCGCCCGTCTGAATGCCATACAAAACGGCTGACGCCCAAACAAGTACATGTACTTCTTTGGGCCGTTTTGGAGGGCGTTTTCCATTGGGATACAGCCAAGTAGCCTTCGGAATCGCGCGACGGTCGCGCAATTTTTTTACCACGAATCGCGGTAAAAAAAACGCGGCGACAGACGTGCATACGTAATACGCCTAGGTGTGAACCCAGCCTTAGAGATGTAGGATCCTGAGTTGGAGTAGTCACAGCTCTTGCAGTAGGGTCCGAGAATGGCGCTCAGATATTCTGATTGACAGTGCTGCAGAGGGAAGCTACAGCCTTTTGCTCATGTGTCCTGCACTTGGTCATGAAAATACACAAGGAGAAGCATCTATGCTCCTAGTCTTTTGCTTCAGCTTGGCTATCCAGCATTTCTGTTCAGTAACTTCTACTTTATGGTAAGATCCCAGCGTCATTGAGGTTGGGGTAGCAGGATGAGTGCCCATCACATTTTGCCCTGGGGCTCTTACATCAGCTGCTGCATTGTTGCTTTTCTGTCTTAGCTGCTCAAACACTGCTCAATTTTTCTGATTTGTCCGAACTTCCAACTGTGAGCAGCCTTGCTGGCACCAGCGAACTTGACAAAAACTGATTATTCAGTCAACATTTGTCAAAGGAGCCTGGGTGCAAAATTGTTCGCTGAACAGTGACTACAGTCTGATCTGTGATGCCCTTGCCTCTCTAATTAAAATGTCTCTGATCTAGCTGCCCTCTAGTACATTATATTTTCCTTTGTAAAAGGTTGCTTTCCCACAGTTATACATCTTGACTTACCAATACTTTGCCTAGGCACACTGGGTATATTAGGTCCCTCAGTCCCTGCAGTTGAAGAGTAGTATGTATAGCCAGTTGGTCTAGACATACTTCATGGCAGGTGGGGTCTTATTGTATTGAGGATTAAGAACCTTATGTCAAGATAGAATTATCTCGGTACCTTTAAAAAAAAAAAAAAACAACAACCGATTAAGAGTCAAGTATGTGGAGTTGGTCATGGAGCCCTGACATTTCTGAACAAGGTCAAACAATATTTTGAGGTTTTCCTCACTTGTCCCAGGACAGATTTGTCTTTATGGGCAGCCTCTTCTGCGTGCTGGCACTCTCTGTAGCTGGTTGAAATGGGCCATGTAAATCCTCATGCTCTGTTATCTTATCCGGTAGATCTGTTTCACTATCCAGAGGGTCGGTGTCGTCTCCCTGCCTTTGGCAGCTCTCCCTGCTGGATTTAGTACTATTTTTTATGAAGAAGTCTATTATTACAGCAGTATGGCATAGCAATGGTCAACACATCACAGATGGTCAAAATGTATACCTACAGATTTCAAGGACAGAAATGAGCAATACTAGTTCTTGGACATGTATGTACTCCTCTTGCGATCTCGTCCTTTCCCCCTCCATTGCATCCTGCTATAACTGTTGACGTTATATTTTATGCTTCACCATTGAGTCTATATTGCATCCACTGTAAAATCAAAATGTAGATCATTTAACATTTCCCTGTGTTACATTTTTTCCGTATAACTTGCTAAGGTTCTGATTGGTATGTGCTGCCATTTAGGATGTACTTAATGAGAGAGTGATGAATACTGTAGAGGAATGGACCATCATTGCAGAATGATACCACTTCCCTGTGTTTGAGCTATTGATGAGAAGCATATTAGGGTAATATTGCCTCCAGGCAGTAGCAACAGATTGTCATTATAAAAAATATTTTTCTTTGGTGCTTTTTGGGGTGGCTGATGGCAATTATTTTTGTTATTGATGTGGGCCCCTATAGCATTAGATCAGATGCTACCATTTTTACAGTTTCATCATTTGGTAGGAAGTTATATGTCAATCAGCTTCAGCTGCCTCTTGTTTAGCCTCTGCCAGGGACTTTGAAACCATCTCTGTCCATGGTGTTGGTTAGTGATGAGACATTTGCCCTAATCAAACACTTTATGCGGCCCTATTCCAGACACACTCTGGCAGCAGAATGGAATGTATCTTTAGTATATTAGCCAATAAGTGGAGTTTTCTGAAGTCTGCTCTGCAACTATCTGTTTACTATGCTGTGCGCGTCATGAAAACGGCTTATGTCCTCCATAGTTATGTCTGTCAAAAAGATGGCTTCCTATTTGATGGGCAATAAAATGGAAGGGCACAATGCCCAGCAAGAAGGGGAAGCAGAAGTGGGGCAACAAACAGAGTTTGCACAATACTTTGTATCCAGCAAGGCAGATATCTGGCAGACAGAAAATCTATAGCTGTTCTTGTGTGAACAGTACAAAGGATTCGTCCAAAACAAAATAAACATAAGAACAGCTATAGAATTTCTGTCCTTTGTACTGTTCACACAATAAATTTATTTAGAAATCAATGTTTTATTTTTCTTTTCATGCGTAATGCTGCTATGTGCTGGGGATACCAAAGACTATGTATCTGGACTCCTAAAAGAGTAGGGAATAATAACATTTCAAATTGTGTAACAATATATTTCTATTGGACAATTATGTGAAAATCATCTGCACATGCTAAGGTAACAGGAATTTTATTTTTGGAACAATACCAACTCCATAGTTATATCCATGCATAGGGCTATCTATACAGGCCTCAAAATGAAAGCATTACTTTTTTACAATACATGGTATTCTAGCACAGTTCAATAATTACACCTGTTGGTTCAAGACAATGGCCTTGCAGCAATAAGAAAGCAACACAGAAAATTGCTTTTTCTTCCCTTGATCTGTAAAATAGAATACCCTAGAGTGCATGTACTTGGAGTAAGCTGGTGATTACAGTTTTGACTCAAGGCAAACATTTGATTTTACCTTGAATAGACTAGGTAAAGAAGTTCTGTCTAAGGGGCTTTCTTGCTGTATGTGTCCCTTATTGTTAAATTTAGAAATGTCTGGTAACAAGTGTACTATTTGCTTTTTATTTCTCTCATTGTGACAGGGGAGGTCAGAACAAAAAGAAAGGTATTATCTCCCTTATGTGGACACATACCTGAAAAAAAGAAATTGCTGCACAGGTTTCAATTCTTTCCCAATCACAAAACAAAATTTATTGTCCTGGTGTTCAGCTTTAACCATACAAAGCGAACATACTGAGGGGAATTTATCAAAACCGGAGCAGACAAAATCTGGAGCAGTTGTTCTCTTTTTCATTTTCAAATCTTAACTGAGCAAACTGAAAAGAGAAGCGGATTGGTTACCGTGCACAGCTGCTCCAGTTTTGATAAATTCCCCCAACTGTATTTAAGGGGGGTGCAAACAGCAGGGCAACATCCTGTAAAGGGTGATGTCACAAGAAGAAAACAAGGTCTATATAACTTCATGTTTCTTTGAAGAAGCCTTGAGGAATGCCGGATCACGGTGGAAGATGCTCTGAATTTCATCCCATGCTCTTCTTCCCCAGCATATTGTCATGTTAATAGCTGTGGGATGGATCAAAGAGCTGGAGCCTGCTCTGCACCCCACATAAAAGGGCCTCAACATCCACAGAGGAGCCTGTAAGAGATACAGTATGTTGGTTGTGGACACTGGCCTGCAGGCAAACATTTTCTCCAGTAAATGGCATGAGGTGACAAAGGGCAAGCCTCATTAATATGCACCAACAATAAGCCAAAACATATACCAGCACATGCAATACACACTGGTATGCGTCACCATTGACTTGTATGGGCCACAGCGCTGCGCCACAGAAAAAAAAAAAACAAGCAGGACCCTTCTTGGGCAATGTAACACATTGTAACACATACATGCAAACAGAGCCATAGAAATTAATTGAAGATTCAAACACACGTGTGAATAGGGCTGTAGTGATATCTCTAAACTGGGCTCAGAGGCCAACAATGGAAATGTTCAATTTTTGTAGGAAAAAAAAAGAAAAGCCCAACAAGTTTGAGGTGCTTCATGACAATATTAGAAACACTGAAATTCGCAAGAGCACCAGTAGTAACCATAGGGGGCTTTCAGTTTTCCTGCCCAAAGAGTCCAGCTATAACACTCTCATTTTATATTAAACAAAATGTGTATTAAAGGAGAACTTTTTTCAACTGCTTTTCACTCATCCTCATAGTTCTAGCCGATCTGTGACAATGAGACTGTCACAGGTCGGCTCAGTAGATCGGGAGGTGAGCGAACACTTACCGGTGTTCGCTCACCTCTCGATCTTGTCACGGCTCTCTGCCGTGACAGGGGAGGGGCTGGATTCCCTCCTCCCCGCTCCGGTCCGCCAGAGCTGACTGGCGGAACGGACGGGTACAGCTGGCTCTGCCTCTAGATAGGCAGAGCCAGCTGTCAGTCCCGCAGCTAGGCGGATCCCGGCACAATTGTCGGGATGTGCTTCAGCTGCAACGTTTCAGTATACCGCGAGCAGCTGCTCGCGGTATACTGCGGCGTCTCAGTATACCGCAAGCTACAGGGTGACGGGAGGACGCTAGTTTGTGTCCTCCCGTTACCCTAAGGAGAACTATGGGGAAAAGACTTAACCCCATAGGTCTCCTTTAATCTACCAGTGCAAAGCATGCCTTGTCATAGTATTAAACTACATCTTTGTGATACAGCAGGCAAGCCATCTTCTTTGCTATGGCTGAATTTCCTTTTCTTCTTTATTAAATGATAAATGATGCCTATATTCAATGGAAATATTAAAAAGAATTAGTGAGCATATAGGTGTAGAAGAGGAACTGTATTTCCACTCATTCTTCTTGCATGACTCTTCAGACCATTGTGTGATCACATGATGATCTAGAATGGCATCTTTATTTCCAGATTGCATGTCTACAGTTACTATTTCAGAGACGGCATACAGCAATTTAATTTGATGTACTTTATAGGCCTTCTTGAAAATGACTTCACTAACTGAGATCTCTATTTGTTTTACTGGAAAGACACAATGAGGCTTATTCAACAAGACAGCACAATGATCATGTGCAAAGCGCAGCATGCTATAACAGATTAGGTTTAAGAGACGTAAATTGAATTGTCAGTTATTGCTAATTGTTATTGGATTTGGCACTCATGCACACGGGAAATAAAATACATGCTTCTAGGTGCATTTAGAGCTAATTTCTAAAAACGTGGAATGCTTTGCTATGGCTGAATGCACACTAGATACTGAGCAGCCTAGCTGTGTTTACACACATTTTCTGCATCTTGGAACCGCTCAGCCTGGTTTTACACGACTAAAAGCATGTAAATGTAAGTGCAGCTAGACGAGGCTAAACTCTGGAACATCTTAACACAGGAGAAAAAAAAAAGGGGATCTGGGAGGAATAAAAGTTTTTACTTCCCAGATAGCTTATATGTTTAACACAGGAGGCCCGTGTGCATGAGGCATACGCCTAGATGAAAGGAAAGAGGGCACTGTTGATTTACATTTTGATTCGCAGAAAACCCTCTTCTTCTTTTTTACACTGGTGGATGTGCCAGATCTTACAGTCCTCTCCTGTTTATATTCCTGAATCTCTTTGTGTGAATGCTTTCGCGCTTAGGTTGCAGGCACAGATGGAGGGGGAGGTTAAGAGGAGTGGTGGTACAGTTTTCAGGTGTGCTTCCTGTCTGTGCCTTTGAAGTGGTGTCTCAAAGGTCAACAAGTTCACATAGTAGCGACAATAAACTTTAAATATTTTACATTTTTAAGCTCCAAACTCATTTCCTGTGAGTAACCGAGTCTCCAAACCACCACACCCTGCCATACATCTATTTAAGCTGGATATACACTGGTAGATTTTTGCACATACATTCATATGAAATATGTCGTCAGAACATCTGATAACGCCATCAGGGACTTGACGAAAGTCGTTGGAAATTTCGTTTGATTTTGGAAATAAATATAGAGCTTCCTGAACAAAAGCCACATTCACGGTTAGAGTTTCATTCCTTGGAGAAAAATGTTCCATCCTGCTCCTTCCATTTTATTTTTCGCCACTACAGTCAAAAGTGATCATCGATTTGACCCCATTACCTATTAGAAAATCGAATGAACGTTCGATAAATAAAAAAAATTCAAACGAAATTCGTCTGGTGCATGGCCAGCTTTACACTACAGAAACAGCATGAATTGTGCTGGGAATTATTTAAGTGCATGACTAGAGGAGGGAAGGAACCCCCACCCCCCCCAGAACCCCTGTATTTAATGCTATCCGGGGCTCCATTAGAGAGATTGACCCTCACACATGGCCTGTTCACACCAGTAAGACGCGCTGAATGCATGGCCGCTAGTGTGCCCTGACAGGTATAGTACTGCTGCATCAATCCCAGTGCATTGCACTGTTACCTTTTATTTATCTGAACTTTATTTAAACATCACGAGTCACATTTCATTATGATCTATTGGCATAGATTGCCTTTTCTGTGCGTTGGGGCTGCGCTGGAAAAAGTGTGAAACGGCCCTTACAATCAGGAGAACAATTTTACCAGGCGGGAGGTGAGGAAAACCCTCCAGCAGCATCACAGAGAAAATTAAAAATGATTTTTAGTAAAGCAGGGGAAGGTTAGAACCCCTGTCAGAATTTATTTTTGTCTGTGTTCCTGTTACAGATATTCCCATATTTCCAGTCTGGTGAGACTGTTGTCTCTGTGAATGATGAATGGTGCTCCAGATAGCCTTAAAAACCAGAAAAAAAGTTCTAATCTTTCCCCACTCAAAATACTAAAAGCAAAAAAAATGGCGGGGCATTCCCCTTGCAATCCTAAACAAACAATTGTGTAATGAAAGAGCCTACCTGACTAGATACAAATTAAATGGATCATTTAGGTAGGGATTAACAATAGAATGCCCAGGGTTGGCCCACACCCAGGAATGCCCAAAGGTTCCAAAATATTAGATTTTTTTTTTTAAGTACTTTTCATGGCTGTAAAGTGGAAGTAATCTCGCCTTCCTCTGATCTCATGCCAACGCTGACATCTTCGCCCGGTCTTTTTACAGACTTGGAATCTTCAGCCATTGTGCATGTGCACAGGAGTTCATTCATTCCAACACTGAGGTGTGCCCAAAATGTACACTGAGTGGCATATGTGCAGCTCACTTACAGTACATACTGAAAAAGACTGCAAACAGGACACGTATGTTTTTTGCAAAAGAAGCTTAGGGGTTCATTTATAAAAGTTCTTATAGGAAACTCCAATACTAACCAGTGCCATCTAGGGGCACTAGAGCCATGCAAAGAGCCTTCCTGCTCGCAAAAATTCTGTTCACTTCTGCTTACAGGGCTTGTTCACACCATACACAGTGAGTTCCAGCTGCTGGAACGCACTCTATCGCAGAGTAAACTACCCCCCTGCGTTCTGGGGTGGAAGGGGTCGTGGCGGGGCATTGAAGTCACTGGTGCTGGGTGGGCAGCCACGCCCACCCAGCACCAGAATGCGGGCACAACAGTGCCAGCGTTGTGGTCCAGTGTGATCGTAAAAAATAGCGCTTGCAGCATTTTTTCAGATTGCGCTGACCGCGCTGTATATGGTGTGAACAAGTCCTTAAAGTAGAAGTGAACAGAATGATTAAGAGCAGGAAGGCTCTTTATTGCAGAAGAGATGAAGAAAAAAAGTTGAAAAAATTATTTTATATATATATAATTATACTATATTTTAAAATTGTAAAAAAATAGAATTAAAAAAAATTCCCCTTATGTACCTGTGTTTTTTTTCTGTGTATGTATTAATAGTCATGGAAATAAATGTAGCTGGGCATGGTGTGATGTGGATTTATAATCTTCCTATGTGCTTATCTATGGACTTTAACAGTTGAGAGGTTTGGACATCAACCACTAGGGGGAACCATCCTATTAATTTATCCTCTGTCTACAGTGTTTGTGTATGTATCTGGACTAAACCGCCACTTGAATTTCCCACTGTCATACCCTCAGGCTGGAAATTTAATGACGCAGCTGAATAAGAAATGAATGCACATGCACCAGGCTTCATTCTTATGGTGTCTCTTAAACTAACTTTGCAGGCATTGAGAGCTTTCCACACCAACATTTGATTGGAAGTGGGAGATCTGTGGAGGATAGGTTCGAGCTTGTTGTTGCGGACTGGAATTGAGAGGCATCTGTTTTCATTAGTCTCTTCTCACAGAGGGTAGGCATACAGTAGAGCAGCAACATAAAATGGAGCATTTGTCATTCAATACTCAGACATCAGCTGTCCCTAGAACAGCAGGGCAGATTCAGCTAATGCTGACTGCACAAGCACCTTCTTGAAAATCAGCACCTGGTTCCATAGATTCCTGTCCCTCAAAGCATATACCAAAAGGAGCGCCAGAACAAAGGGTAAAGGAGTCGAAAATGCATCAATAGTTCACACAAACATCCAACACGTTTCGTGGGCCCAAAGGTCCTCCACATTCATCAAGGCTGTGTAAAAATGATGTTACTGGGTTGAGTGAGTCAAGCAGCCAGTAGTGCTAGCGATGATGGCAGTGGTAGCCTGCTGGCACTACTGGCTGTTTCACTCTCCCAATGCAGTAACATTGTTTCTACACAGCCCTGATGAAGGGCCTTTGGCCCCAAAACTCTCTCTGAATGGTCATTTGCTTCTCCCCGTCTTGTATGCACCCAGTACCTCTTGGATGCTTTTCTGTACAGCAGCCTTTCTGTGCATATGAAAAAGCAGTCTGTCCCTTATGGATGGTTAATTCCTCAGTAGTAGAATAGTAGACCAAGCAGTTTTATCTCTACCTGTTGCTGTTTATTTAGAGCAAATACTTTGCCAGCCTATTGTCATGCTAAATGTTACAGGTTTGAGTTATTATCTCCCTCTATCGGGAAGACTTCTTAGCATCCATCTCTGTAAGGCATGCATATTTACACATTTCTGCTTTTCCATATTAGTTTGTGGCATTTCACACCAATTCTGGATCTTTAGAAGTTTTCCAGTTATCAGATACCTGAACAATTTGCTATTTTCACTGGTGTGAGTAGGGACGTCTTGCGTTTCTTTTCATTGGGACATTGAATTCATAAAATCACAATTTTACTTCATCAGTTAAAACAACATCTGACAAAAGAGGATTCCCCCTCTGTTTCTGTATACTTTTTTTTGTATGGGATTTTATCCATCTTTATATACACCACTGCATCCGACGCTTTGCATTGCACTTGGTGATGTGAGGCTTGGATGCAGCTGCTCGGCCTTGGAAACCCATTCCATGAAGCTCTCTATGCACTGTTGTTGTGCCAATCTGAAGGCCACATGAAGTTTGGAGGTCTGTAGCTATTGACTCTGCAGACAGTTGGCGACTTATGCGCACTATGCGCTGACCCCACTCTGTCATTTTTAGTGGCTGACTTTCTGTTGTTGCGAGTTGCTTCCACTTTGTTATAATACCACTAACAGTTGACTGTGGAATATTTAGTACCGTGTTTCCCCGAAAATAAGACACTGTCTTATTTATTTTTTTGCACGAAATAAGACACTAGGTCTTATTTTCGGGGGATGTCTTACCTGGCTGGGGGAGGAGTGGACGAGGTCCCGGAAGGCGGTGTGCTGTTGCCGGTCCCGGCGCATGTCGCTTCCATTGTGCCGGCGTGAGCTTGCAATGATTTGGAGGGGTGTCCCAATACCTTTGGCAATATAGTGTATCTTTGCACTGTTAATGGAGTAGCCCTTTTTGGGATCCAAAAATACAGAAGCTGCCACTGCTGACCTCGCTTATTGAAACTACTACTCCTTTTTGCCTTTAATTTGCTGCCTGCTTGTTATCAGACATATAAAAGCCATATAACTAGAAAGAGTTCCACAGTGTTGTCCCCCAAATATTTATATGACAGCTGTACTTCAATCTTGTGCTACTGAACAATTTACCCACTTTTTGGCCTACACTGCAGCATTGATTTTGGTGTGGGCAGCATCGCGAGCACTTTATTTTCAGGAAGTATGCATGTTCTATGTATTCATTGTGTAGGTCTTTCATTTGTTGTTATTTCCTCCATCAGCCCAACTGCTCAATTTTTTTGACTAAATTGGCTCTAATCTAAATTTCTGCATGGAATAGAGCACTGGCAATTTATATTCATCTCTATACTTTGCCAAGATAACACAGTGGATAGTCACAGCGGTAATCCTATCAAATTGTGTAGATATTGACTTGGCAGCATTACTCAGATTTCATTGTTCTGCAAATGAAGTGTGAAGCACTGTGCAAACTGTTGGTACTATACAATATAGAACAAATAATATTTATAAATCTGCAGATTTCAGTAATATCTAGTGCTCCTGTAATGTGGTTTCTTGTTGAGGCACTTCGTATTATAGGGTGCTCAGGCCCAGTCTTTAAGTTGTGCTACTGCATTGTCATACAGGTTTAGGGTGGAGGCAAGTAGCTGTACACACATTATGTAGGCATAGGCCACTGTTGTCACCGTAAGGAAAATAGCTCTGAGAAATGACATTTAGAAAGGCATCTTTCGTGGGCTCGAAATGTTGGTATCATGCTTGCTTCCACTATATGATTTTCCTTTGACCTTATTAAAAGCTTGAGGTCTCTTGGTGAGTGCTGGCATTCTCTTTATGCAAGTTACTACAGTATCACCTTTAGCTAAGCACTTCATGGAGGGTCTGGTGTTGGATGGATTTTTCTACAGGTTTTCTGCCCGATCGATGGTTCTTAAGAATGGTCAGACACATTTCCATAAACAGAAGATAGTCTTGATTTTTCAGAAAACTCATGATTATGAGTACATTTATGAATATTTATATAAGTTTAGCTAAAGGATAAGTACTATACTTGAGATGTGAATCACTTCTTAGCCTTGTTGACACCTGCCTCCATGAAGCTGTCAGCAATGGGTTAACACTTGCCAATAAGATGAAAATCTCATGTATTGTTCCAGCATCTTGAGATCTTGAAGTTGTATAACTTACCATTACATAAAGACATTTGATTATTCAGTGAGCACAGTAATACTGGGATATAAATTGCAAAATGAACGCAACAGTGATTAAAAAACATATCCCATACATTAAAGAACAAAAACTAGAAGTGGGAACAAAGTAAGTCTGGATGACAGTATTATATGAACAGATACTTTCAGTTCCTTTTAGAGCTGGGGCATGTATGCCAGATGCTGAAAGTCCAACTTCCCTACATGTTCTTGCAATATCAGTCTGAAAAATGACAGAAGTTCAAAAAAAGTGAGAAAAAATATATACACATACATATATATATTAAAACACACTCACACGATTCAGACCCTTCATTTTTTTTTTATTTTGTTATGTTGCAGCCTGATACTAGAGTTGTTTAAATTCTTTTTTTTTTTGTCTCATTAATCTACACTCAGTACCCCATCATGACAAAATGAAACCAAAATTTTAGAAATATCTGTGAATAAAAAAAAAAAAAAAAAGGAAAAACTGAAATATCACATTAGCAGAAGTATTCAGACCCTTGACAACAACACTTGAAATTTAGCTCAGGTGCCTCTCATCTCTCTTGAGCTTGTGAATTTATTAGAAGGAAAAAACTGAAATATCACATTGGCATAAGTATTCAGACCTTTACTCAGTACTTTGTTGAAGCACCTTTGGCCGCAATTACAGCCTCGAGTCTTTTTGGGTATGATGCGACAAGCTTTGCCAAACTTCTTCCAATTGAGAATTATGGAGACCATTGTGCTCTTCAAAACCTTCAGTGCAGCAGAAATTTTTGTGTAGTCTTCCCCAGATCTGTGCATGTGCAAAAATCCTGTCTCTGACCTCTGCAGGAAGTTCCTTTGACCTCCTGGCTTAAGGTACCCATACACCTTACAACCATTGCAAGACTTTTGTCTTGCGATGGTTGTAAGCCAATTAAAAGCTCGTACGATCTGCCCATCTTAGGCAGATCGTACTTGCGATCATCGAAAGCTCACCCCGCTGAGCGGCTGGCTTCCGATGACCGCAATGCTGAACAGGCAGTGTGTGCACACCGGCCAGTTCCGCAGTTGAACGAGCACGCCACTAACCCGCCGACAATCGTACGATTCTCGGCGAGTTTTCTAGCATGTTTGTTCGACAAAAGACGTAAGACCGTACAGTAGAAACGATCGCCTTCCTTACACCTTGCGATTATCGTACGATCGCGGGATTTCCCACGATTGTCGTACGATAACCGCAAGGTGTATGGGCACCTTTAGTATGCATTGTCAGCTGTGAGACCTTCTATAGAGAGGTGTGTGCCTTTCCAAATCACATCCAATCAATTTAATTTACCACAGATGGACTCCAATCAAGGTGAAGAAACATCTCAGCAATGATCAAGAGAAATGGGAGTCACCTGAGCTAAATTTCAAATGTTGTTGCAAAGTGTCTGAATACTTATGTCAATGTGATATTTTAGTTTTTCCTTTTTAATAAATCCACAGACATTTCTAAAATTCGGTTTTCAATTTGTCATTATGGAGTACTGAGTGTAGATTAATGAGGGAAAAAAAAGAATTTGAACAACTGTAGTATCGGGCTGCAACATAACAAAACTGAAAAAAGTGAAGGGGGTCTCAATACTTTCTGAATGCACTGTGTGTATATATTAGGGATGCATTGATACTAGTATCGGTGCCGAGTTTTTGGGCGAGCACTCGTACTCACCCAAATGCTCCGATGCCTAGCCCGATACTTGACCTTCCGGTATCAGGAAGCTAGGCAGCAAGTCATTACACGCTGCCCGGTTTCCTGATTGGCCTGGACGGCGGCTCCATGCTCCGTCCTCACTTGTGACGAGGTAGCATGGAGCCGGCTTCCTGGCCAATCAGGAAGCCGCAGCGTGTAATGACTCGCTGCCTGGCGTCCTGATTGGCCAGCTTCCCGACCAATCAGGAAGCCGGATGACGAGTTATTACACACCCCCCCCCGGCTTTCCGATTGGCCAGAAAGCCGGCTTCATGCGCCCTTGTCACCTGGTCATGAGTGAGCATGGAGCTGGCCTCCTGGCCAATTAGGAAGCCGGGTGCCGCGTCATTACATGACGCCCAGCTTCCCGATTGGCCAGAAAGCCGGCTCCATGCTTGCTCGTCACCTGGTGATGAGGAAGCATGGAGACAACTTCCCTGCTAATCGGAAAGCCGGGTGGCGAGTCATTACATGCCACCTGGCTTCCTTAATGGGACTTCCGGCATTAGTATCGGCAAGTACCGGAAAAAAATATATCGATATTCGATACCGAAAAAATGGTATCAGTGTACCTCCTTTGTGTATACATATATATATATACATATACATACACACACACACACAATATATATTGTATAAATGTACACTGTTCAAATGCTATGCAATTTAATTTGAATAGTAGTATTTTTACTGTTCAAGCATAACATACAAACACATGTCACAATGGAATGTTCAGTGGTATAAATGCACTTATAATGGAAATGATGTCCACCTGTAAGACCTGTTTTGTGTATGGGGCAAAAGTAAGACAACAGTTAAAGCCTGGGTATTGTTTGTTACTGTATGTACGAATGTGGACCACAGTTACAAGACACTCACTCTGTAACAAAGTCATGTGTAATCAGACTTGCACACCTAAGTGAATACATGCAAAGTGGTTTGTATGCTTGCTCTGCAACGCTGGCGTCCTAGCTTCAATTCCCACACAGTACATCATTGCACAAACAAATTAAACTTGTAGGTTAAGTACTCCCTACCCAAAATTGGAACCACGTTTGTGATTATGGTATACACAATATACTGTAATCTACTTTGGGGCAGAGGAAGTGGCAGAAATTGTTTAAAGTTGTTTTGTTAAGCACTGCAAAAATGTATTTAGTTGTCTAGTAAATTGATTGCGTGTTGAGAAATACATTTGTGTGAGCACATTTCCCCCTTCACCACTATAGTGAACAAAGGTTGTTAACATCAGCACATCACTGTATCCAAAGTTCAGAGGTACATCTCTCTATATCTCATATTCATTATTTGCTCACAAGGTCCATTAAATTGACACTAAACTCAGGTATTTCAATTTTAAAAATACTTTCAAGCACCTTAACTAACAACAAAAATGTATCTTATTTTGCATCACTCAGCTGTAGAGCCTCAAACCAGCTCTAAATTGGTGCTGACACTGTCCTTCCTTCTGGAGGATGGCTACTTTTGTTCCCCATGGTCAATGTGTGTGTTGTAAAGTAAGTCGATGGAGAGACCCTCCACACTCCTCACAGCAGTCCCGACCAGATAAGAAAAAAGTGGTGCTCGCAGTGATGAATTACCACGGATGGCGCCGTGCAAACACAGGAAAGTCAGGAAATCACCAGCGCTCAGTAGTAAAGATAAATATGTCCCTTTTATTGGACAGAAAGCGTCACAGACATCCAAATAAACTGAGTTTATTTGGATGTCTGTGACGCTTTCTGTCCAATAAAAGGTATTTCCTGACTTTCCTGTGTTGTAAAGTAGCCATCGCTCCAAGCTCCCACAATGGACTACAATCTCATGTTTAGTTTACTAATTTATTTTGAGATGTAGTCCATCAAAGGAGCGAGCTTGGGACAGTGACTACTTTACAACACACACAGGGACCATGGGGAACAAAAGTAGTCACCCCCTAGAAGGAAGGACAGCGTCAGCACCAATTCAGAGATGATTTGAGGATCCACAGCCGAGTAATACACAAATAAGATACATAATTGTTAATTGGAATCTGAATGTTTATTAGTGTGACTTTAAGAGAAGTTTCCTATACATATTATTTGTTAGGTCCTTTTAAATAAACTGGCTGATGAAAGATGTTATGGTGAACTCGCCATCCTTTTGACCATCCACTGACCCATGTAGAAGGGCAGGTGATAGTACGACACAGGCATCAGAAATTTGCAAGTTGACAGTAACAGGAAGTTTGTTCCTTTTATTATCCCTCAAATATCAGTATGGATCTGAAAAAACAAGAGCTGAAGGTGCTAGCAACACCCACCAAAGCAGCTGTTCAGAGAAGCCATTGAGCAGAAAAAGGTGTCAGACCCTAGAGCCTGTATTCATTTCAGCCATTTGGTTCAATATAGCTTCATATACTTATCACAACAGACAGGCACTAGACAGAACTGAAGGTTGGCACGCTTTGTGGGATATACTGGCAGATAGGTCACAATTTTGCTATCCAGGCTATTAAAATACCTGCAAGGTGGCCTTCCTAGTCACACCACCTAGCAGTTACTACTTATAAGGGCTTAATATGTGCTCACATATACTTCCACAGATTACCTCCTAAATTAACCTTAACGTTAATAGCCACCCAAAATGATTTATTTTGGCCAGATCAGGTTCTACTGTCTTTTTTTTTTGTTGCCCACAGACTCCTGGGGGAAGTGATCTTCAGACAAGTGATCGTGCCTCCCTGGGTTAATTGGTGCCAACAGCATTTGGCTACCTCTTCATTGCAGAGTCATAATACAAACTCTCGCCAAGTTGGATCATGCTTGCATGCCAAACCATGTTAATTTATATGTAGCAATCAATGGCTTATCAATACATGATGAATGCCAGAACGACAAAATCTAGCTTTTCAGAGTTAACCAAATATTGGTGGGACTTGTGCCTGAAAACAGACCCTTTCATAGGTTTTAGGTTACTTCTTTCCCTCTTTTCAATAGAAGTACATCCTGTGCACACATAGCCCCTTCCTGCCATCTGATAAAGGACAATACTAATTAAACAGTAAATGACTTTGATTATGACACCAAAGGCTTCCTCCACCGCTTCAAACAGAAGGTTACAAAGGGAGGTATGGGGGTTGGGATGACAGATGTGCAAGATGCTTAAACCTGTAATACAAGGATACCAGATTCCGGAGGGTGAAATTCTGTTATGTTAGCCTCAAAACAACTCAGTTTACTCGTGGCAACAGTAATGGAGATGAAATTAGACACACATATGCAAAAACAGATTAGACTTTTAAAGCAGAACCATAGACAAGCAAAAAAAAAAAAAAATCCATTAAAAACAAAATGCTTTTTAAAATACCGCTCTCATCTTTTGTGCAATCCCTTGCCATGCATTGAGGACCGTATAGAACGTGTTTTAAAAAGACTAGTGGTTTAGGTTCCACCTTCACCTTACTATGTTCCGAGTGATTTTACTGATCGTCTTCCAAGCCCTACACCAAGGATGCTGTATAAGGCCATATCTGTGTAACAAACCAGTCGCTCTGGGTACATAGTTGGCACATGGGACCTCCTCCTATGTGACAGTGCTTTGGTCTAGTGGCTAAGTTCCTAAGCCTAATTGTTCTCACAGAACAGGAAAGGAAGGCAGGGGGAATAGTCACTGCTCCCTCGAGGCTCCAGCACCAGCTGATACGATCTGGGTTCTGGCTCTAATGGAGGAAACAACTGATGGGATCCCTGGTATGGTGTGTACCAGTGAGGTGGGTGAAGGGGTTTCCAGACACTTATCACTTTGCCCTGCATGGGAATAGTATAGCACCCTTTTAAATCAAAAAAGCAAACAGTGCAGCGCCTTTTTGCATGCAAGTGTACCGAGCTGAATTTTATTGGTTTTGCTGAAAATAGCCTGTCTATAGTGCTCAGTTGCTAAAGCCAAAATGTACACACAACTGAATTAGTAAAATAAATGACTCATTCCCCACTGCCTGCCTGTTCAGGCAAGGTCATACAGAGTTGCAATCAAAGTCTGAAGGTAAACATCTTTTGCTCTGCTCTATAACACCAGTTTGATGGGTGCAACCTCCATTTAAGCCAAACTCCAGGCAATATATAAAAAACAATCCTAATTTTTCTCAAATTATCTTCCAGGACAGCAACCTAAGAGATGATGGGTTCCTAAAGGAAACACAATGAAAATAGCGAAAAACCCCTCCCACCCCCAGTTTAGATTTTGTTTCCTACTATCCAGGAGCAGTACAATGTTTTCTTGTCCTGATGGGATCGCTATTGGGTCAGTGGTCCTCCTGGTATGCTTTCCTTGGCCTTTTCTGCATTGTTCATAGGGGTTTTCCTTCTGCTTCTTGTCAGGATTTTGGCCTCTGATTTCCTTGGGAGTCAACTGCTGGAGTCCCCTGGTTTGTGTGCCCTGTGCTCCTCCTGAAAGGGGTCTGCAGTGTGTTTGCTGGTGGCATGGAAGCACCTGTTGCGGCCTAGCAAGCAGGGCAACCTTTGAAGATGGCGTGAGGCCCAAGCAGTGGCCTCACAAGGGGGGTGCGGCCCACACCCGGGTGACACCAAAATGACAACGTCATGGACCGGGAGCCCGACAGTGCCGGGTGAACGTCCCCTCCTCTCTGATGATGACTTCATTGACACTCCTGCCAGCGGCCATCTTGGTGATGGATGCTGGCAGGCGTGTCAATGAAGTCATCATGCATGCGCGATGACATCACGGCGGGGTGTCACCTGGTCTCCACTCCGGGTGACACCTGGCCTTGGGACGCCCCTGGGCCCAAGCGTCCGTGTGGAATGGAGCGATATCACTTCTGGTGACCTGGGGTGATGCGGGGGGCGGCATTGTTACCATCATGACTTATTCAGAGGATGGTAAAGCGGCACTGATGCCTGCATTCAAGATAAAGGCAGCAGTTGGTTATTCCTTCATAGCAGGTTTCTTTACTTGGTCAGCAGTTTTCCGCCACGTTTGTAGTTGGGGGATGCTGTGTGTTCCTGTCACCTTATCCTTCTTCGAAGTGGTATAGGTTCCAGTTGTGTAGAAACCACTGTGGCAACTATAATGAGAAATTGTCTTCCAATTCCAAACCTTTTTGTAAAGAGTGCATTCAGAAGCTCACTGCATGTAAAACATCTGATTTGATCAAAGATGTTGTATCTGCTATGAAAACTAAAATGGTGTTTATTTTTCAGACTTTAAGGGCTTGGTCACACCAAATGTGGACCAGATCTGCATGAGTTTCTGCACACGCAGTGCAGTGTGTTTTGCCGTGATACGGGCTGTTTTTGTAAAAAAAAAAAAGCAACTGAGCACTATAGACTGGCTATTTTAGCCTACAATGGGCTTTCAGTGCGTTCGTGTGATTGCATGCATTTTTGATGAGTTTACATGCGTTCCAGAGCACGAAAAATAGGGCTTCCTGTGGTTTTTTTACATGCTCTGGAACTAAACGCTGCGGTGTGAACTAGAGCCCAAAATACCATTGGCATACATTGGACGCAGTTTTGATCCGTTCTGTAACTGCTCTGCCCTGCTCCTGGAATGCGCTTGGTGTGCACTAGCCTTTAGGGATGTACTTACTGATGAATTTCTCTCCATTTCCAAAGCCAGGCCTTCAGGTTTTATTGCCACCTTTTCGCAGTGAACCTCCTTCCACCGTCAGTCAACCGGAAGAAAATGAGGTTTTAGATGCAAATTCAACTACTAGGCGCTCAGTGGAGAATTGAGAAGCCTTAGAGCTTCAAAAGGGAGCAGGGAAAGATGCCTGTTCAAGCCAGGCACTTGCCTTAGAAGAGATGGAGGATTTGCTGCAAGCAATCTGTTACAGACCAAATTCCAGACCCTCCTAAAGTTCTCACAGTTCAGGACAAAATGTATAGAGGCCTGCCAGAACCACAAGGGTCAGGTTCTGTCTCAATCTCCTAAGGACCCTAAAGTTCGGAAAGAACCTGAGAAAAATATCATAAATGTGAGATCTTGGAAAAGTACATTTGAATTAATAAAGAGTAAGATCATTTTTTTTTAGAATTCCTAAACTTAATGCTACCTGGTCTCAAGTCTCTAAGAATGCAGACCTTGCCCTTGAGGATCACAATGCTGAGACATACAATTCTCCTGCCATGGCCCCTGCTTTGGCAGCAACTTGTGTGGCTAGGAATGTTGATTTCTGGCTGGAAAAGGTCTCGCAACATCGATCCCAGGGTGCCACAACTAAGCAGGTCCTAGGTTCCCTGCCAGTGATAGGTTGCTTACCTAGCAGATGCAATGGTCCAATCGGTCAAGGCTCCTGCCAGGTCAGCCTTTTGGTTGAATACTGCCAGAAGTGGTTTCTGGCTTAAATCCTGGAGTGGTGATCCAACTCTAAATCCAAGTTATGCGTATACCCGTCAAAGGTAACTTACTTTTTAGCTTAGCGTTGGATACCATCCTCTCCAAATCCACAGAAAAGAGCAAAATGTTTCACGAGAAGAAGAAACTGGTGAGTAACCATGTTTTGTTCATGGCTCTCAAAACAGACCCAACAGGTAAATAAGACTCAAGAGCTGAATCTTTTTACTCCTCCACGATCTGGCAGTAAGGACACAAAAGTTACACCAAGGTCACAGTGGGGAAAGTCCAATTTTTATCAGCAATGAGAGGCAATTTCACACAGCCCATAAATCCTCCATCTTATCTATTTAGACCCCAGATATTTCGCCGCAGCCCCCCCAACAGTAAAAAAATGATTTAAAAAAAATAGAAAATGTAAAAAAAATAAAAATGTACAAAAAAATAAAATCCCCCCAACAGTAAAAAAAATAAATACAAAATTATTAAAAAATAAAAAATGTTTAAAAAAATTAAAATAATAATTTTAAAAAAATGTAAAACAAAATACAATTATTTAAAAAAATTAAAAAATGTGTAAAAAAAAAAAACTCAGAAAATTCAAAAATGGCTTGGCCAGCTGATTTGAAAAATGTTCCGGGGGCTTGGCAGCGAAAGGGTTAAAGATGTTAAAAAGGTACCTGGAATACAAAAGTTCACAATGGAGAGCATTTACACAGTTTGCAAGACTCTCTTGAAAGAAGTGTTTATGATCACGTCAAAATTGCAGTATGCTTACCTACCTGTCCTAATTACATAAAAAAATCTCTACACACCGTGGTTCTGACAGAGCAGAAGATATGTCATAGGCAGTTCCGTGCCCTGCTCTTCAGTCTCTCTGCAGCCCTCAATTTTGGCAAAGATCCTAGTGGAAGTCTTGTCTTCCCTCCAGCTTTAGAAGAATTCTCTCATCTTATTTAGGTGGCATTCTTCTTTACAGTCCCACAGTAGAAAAGGTGGTAGAAGATCTATGTGCATTTCTTTACACCTTTGAAAAATTGGGTTGACCTTAGGTTGGACCTTATTTTTCTGGGCCAGTGGTGCATCCCAGACCAGAATTCTTTCAGTTGAAAATCTGTACCTTGAGCAGCAAAAGCTTAGAGGAAAAAAGTCTGTTCAGAGAGTTATTGACATTTTTCAAAAGTAGGAAAGTGGCCATTAGACATGTGCGACTCGTTTCGTTCAGAATTGAAATTCGGACGAATATTGGCAAATTCAGACGAATAACGAATCTGAATGTATCCAAATTTTCCGATAAACGAAATTCAGATGCATCTGAAATTTGTTCCAAACGTCATTCAGAATCCACTTTTGTTGATACATTTTAAATACATTTTTTTTTTAATTTTAAAATTTGACTTTCAGAAAATAGTAAATGTTAAAATGGAGCAAAAGGCCCAACCTTTTTTTTGCCATAGTTCTCTTTAGGGCCACAGGAGGACATATACTAATGTCCTCCAGTGACCCTCAGGATATAGTGGGCTTTTGCCTGCTATATGCTGACAGCGGAGAGCCGCAGCTGGGAAAGACCCGACAATATTGTCGGGAACCACCCCACTGCCTGATTGACAGTTGGCTCTCAAGAGCTGTACTTGCCCCATCTGTCCCTCCAGTCAGCGATGTAGGAATGGAGAGGGGAGTCCCTGCGGGGAGTTATGACTGTCGCTCTCTGCAGAGAGATCACACACTGAGCGATCAATTGTACGTAATCGCTCGATCCTCGATCAATAGAGCCGATGTGTAACAGCTTCAGTGTCACACCTCAGCTCTAATTATGGGGATGAGTATTTCACTCTCCCCATAATTCTCCTTTAAATCCCATTGTGCCCGTTGTTAAAGGAGCATACAGTATTGGCCTCTAAAATGAAATGCTGGCCACCTAATACTTTTTTTTGCTTAATATCAGTTCAAAAGATGCCAGGCGGGGTTAACTGTAGAGTGTGCTATTACTGATGCTGTTTGATGGCAATCCCTGAAACTTGGTCTACCGCATTCCATTTTTTACAGCATGCTGGGTTGGTAGGATCATGGGAATCTCTAAAAAAAAACTTCTTGTCCAGCTTTCTATTCTTCGGAGGAGCTGTGGCTGCACAGCAAATTTTGCAGTAGTACAGGAGCTGTCAAAGTTCATAAATGTGTTAAAGGGACAGAAAGACACTAGAGGTTAGTACAGAAGTCTCTACCAACCGTGCACACCAAGTTAAAGGATATCGAAACACAAAAAAACCATAAAATGTAGTATATTGCAGCTTACCAGTTCTCAGATGTGGTAGCTGTCTTAGTTTTCATTTTTCAGGCTTACAACATTTTGAGCAGGTACAGAAAATACCCAATAATCCTGACAGAAATGAAGCTCCCTCATCACTTCCTGTGTACTGAAATGAATGCTGTCTTTTCAGCAATTTCATAACAGTAAGCACAGGATAAGAGTGTCTGCCACTAACCGTTTGTGTCCATTTAAAGTGTATTTCCACTTTCCCAGCCAAATTGGGATATACCGGTTTTATATTGGTTACATTTCAATTTATATAGCATACACAAAAAAAAAATGCAGTTTAAATTGCTTTTACTTGAGTGAGGGTTTCTTGGCTTCTTACGGGTTAAAATTTCGACTTGCTTCTCCTTTGTTAATGTTAGGAGGGGCTGTCATGGGGTTAAAGGATTACAACCCTGGCTTCTCCATTGTATGTTAATGAAGTTGATGAGAGAAACACAATCCTCAAATTTCAGTCCAGAGTCTTTCTAGAAAGACAGATCACTGTGAAGGTGCTGAGAAAAACCCGGATTCAGCCATGTTGCCTGATGCAACTAAAAATGTAAGACATATTTTTTTTTTAAATTATTTTTTGGTATGCTGTGTGATCAGATACACAACACACAGAGGGGTTTTCTCAAATTTGACTGCAAAAGTGCAAATACACTAGTAACATTCTGTCACATGTGAGGCGATTTCTAAAAATCCACAAAAAAAAAACCCAAACACTTTTTATGCACATGGTCTAGTGCTTGTAATGGAAAAAATATACCCAATCTTGTAAAACATATAAGTAATAGTAACATTGGAATGGGCAATGGCTTGGCAACATTTTCTCTCCAGATATGAAATGTTCATCAAGAGCTGCAAATTCCACCCCATAAAATTAGTACAAACACACACTAGAAATACAACCACACAAAATTTTAAAAGATTTTTTTTTTAATATTTCTTCAAGCTCAAGAGTTACAACTGTTTTTTTTCTTTAAATATTCTGAAGTTTAAATACAATCTGCATAATGTTATAAAATGTAAACTTTCAGTTTTTTTAAACTTTTTTTTTTATACATTAGACTATTTATAATCACAAGGCTTATACCTGTAGAATTAGAGGGGGAAAAAAAATAAAATAAAAAAATAAAACCTGTGAAATATGTTTCCAGCAATGTGAGCAATTATACCCACAGAGTTTTGAGGTAGAGAAGTGACATTCCTGAGCTTAACTCCATTTACACCAGAAGGGCTTGCAGCACACTGATTGAGAAGGAGACACAGGCCACTCTAGTATAAACAGAGTCCATATAATTCATCTGCTATGTTTTGTTTTCACCACCAAATGCTATAGCCCTGGTTTAGCCAGAATAAAGGCATACTACATAGTCACCAATAACCCCCCCCCCCCCCCCCCCCCCCCCTTTCTCTTTTAAA
>NW_017306669.1:362548-365364 GCF_000935625.1 Nanorana parkeri | reverse complement strand
AGGACAATGTGGTGAAATGGTATTGACCAGAGTAGGGAAAAAGAAAAAAAAAAAAAGTCCCATAAAGCAAGAAACAATAAATGATATTTCACAAACATTGCTAAATAATCTACTAACCCCTAAATACAAACAGAAAGCCAAGACAGAAAGAAGAAGAAATGTGTCCCATGCCATTGGACAGTTCGGGGGTGTCCCACGGTCCCCAGGACAAACTGGGCATTACCTCGGCACTTCAGCATGATTTAAAATAGAAGGCATTTAGTGCATCAGGGAGATGATATTAAAAAAATAAAATAAATAGATGAGGGCTGCATTATGCGCAAAGGCTTCAATTAGATGTGTGTTAAAGTGATGCAAAGGTTCCCTGAGGAAGTTGGGGGCAATGCACTAGGTCAGCTCAGTGTAAGACTAGCAATACTTTTAGAACTACTAGAAAGGTAGACTTTGAGACAAAAACAAACATCTGATTTTATTAACCATCAATGGATCTGAAAGACCATTACATATCAGGAACATCTAGAGCAACCTTTAAAAATATACTATGTGTAGGATCCACAAGACGTAAGTACTACGGTTTATAAAGTTTGGCCTCCTATTGCAAAACCCAAATTACATAAATGAGCAGTGTAGTTACTACCTAATCTAATGTACCTGTAGCGCACAGTGCAGGGTGACATAATGCAGTATATCTACATGCAAAGACAACCTGTTTTCACATCCGTGCATCAGTTTCTCTGGTTTGTATCTGTAGGAGATGAGAATGCTAAAATAGGATCAATTTATAGAGGGTGTGAAGCCCCAGAACCCATATGGGATTTCATATAAACACCCACTACAGGTCTCTTCCCTGAGGCAGTCTAAAAGAGGGTAAATGCATAGAGCAGAGCACTCTGCCTCCGAAACCATTTGTGGGGACAAAGGATGAAAAGTCACTAAAAGAAATAAGTCAAAACTACCCACTTAACCCCCCCCAGGCATAGGAGACAAAGCCAGAGAAAACAATATATCCCCTGAGTTATAATCCAGCTCTGTCTCAGATTCACATGGAGCAACTCATGTAAATACACACACACTATATATATATTAGAGAAAATTTCATTAAAACTATCTATCCCAGCCCAATTATTAGGGCATGAAGGGAAAAGCAGCGAGAGGATGAGAAGAGGTGGAGGAAAAAACACACACCCTGAGTCTTTCAATACCCTGCCCAGCACACTCTCTATCCTTATGAATATATCAATATTTTGAAGAAAAAAAAAATCTACTTTTAGACTGGTTTTATGGTCATCATGACTCACGGGGATGACCACCCCCAAATAAGGCCGCTCTTTGACATCTCACACTACATTTATGTTTTTTCGATGCAGTTAAAGAACTGCAATGAAATGGTCTTTGGGCATTAAAAAGGCTACAGATAATGGGCAAGGGAGCACAAAATCAACGTAACTACCAGAGGGGTGTTTTATATAGAATATAAAATGAGGCCAGAAATTCTTCAGTTGTGCATCATCCAGGATGTGCAGTAAGATCTATATGGAACGATTCAGCATACTGCAAACCTTTTTATAGTAATGGGTTGTTACAACACAAAGTAATATTTCAGTTATAGGGGACTGTTGAGAGGTTAGACCACCCAATGGTTCCTTAGGGACTTCAGTGATGAGGTCACTGTTTGAGCTACAAATTTTGCCCACCAATAGCACGGGCAAATTATGAGGGTCCCGGTCTCGCCCTGCTAGATTTTTTTCATTTTAAATTGTGAAGAATACAACAAGGAGTAAAGCGAGACTCCAAGAGGGCTGGAACAGCTGGGTGACCTTTTTTCCTGGAGTCCTCAAAAGAGATGAAATGCCAGCAGGGCACTAAGCCCACCAGACTTAACCTATAACTGAAACATCACTTTAGATGGGCTGATGCTTAAACATGAAGTATTTTTATTTTTTGGGCCCTGTTATTTTCAGATACTAGTAAATTTAGAATAGCAGAACTTTATGAAATTGCCTACAAATGCTCTAGTTCTGAATCTTGATACGACTAACTAATGCTGCACTGAACCTTCTAGAAAGCAGTAACGATTGGTGGAACATCGCTTACAATATTGCATGTTCATGAGCAAAATCTTTCAAAAGAGGACACATAATCGGACGCAAAAATAATATTCAGAGAGAGGGTAGGCAGCAGAGTAAAGCAAGCCAAGTTGCACAGCGGAGGCATCCTAGAAGATGCAGAAGCCCTACCCGGTACAACAAAATATTTCATGTCTGTTGAGCCTGAAAATAGAATATATGTCACTTCAATATGGAGGTTTGCTTTGGAACATGCATAAATAGAAAGGCAAAAGTGTCCATAATTTAACAAATGCTGTTCCTCCGTGATAGAGCTTAAACCTTCTGGTCAGCCATCCAAATAGCCTCCTATTATCCATTTCAGACTACTGTTTCAGCAATCAAGTCTACAGTAGTTGGGCATGGTGTGAAACTTCAAAGAACACTACCAATTGACCTGCACAGGTTACATGGTTGGGGATGGACAAAATCAACCATTATCTGTTCTCAGTTATTGTTCCAGAAAACCTGAACTCCATATATTGTTTTCCTCAGTGTGCTTCACTTTCCATCCCAGCCACCTGTTTTCAAGTTGACAGAGAAATGTATTGCAAGCCAGCCAGCAAGCCAGCTGAGTACAGAAAACATTTTAGGATAATGGCTAAAACATTAATAACCTGCTTTGCGGCAAATGACTTTTGCCAACTGATATGACCCGTATAAAAAGTTGCATTGGGGAGGGAATCATTGGAATGGTGGAGGCTACTTGAG
>NW_017306669.1:361366-362456 GCF_000935625.1 Nanorana parkeri | reverse complement strand
GGAGAGCAGCAGGCACATCCCATCATGCAGATATTCTGTGCCCCTTAGAAGTCCAGCGCCAGGGATACAGCAATATATATAGATTTTTACTCCTTCCTTTAAGAATAAAAGCCATATACATACATATACATATATAATCTTTTTAGAGTGCAAGAAGTGAGGTATATGGAGTTTTTCACAAAAGGACAGGGGTCTGAAGCTTCAGACCCCATACTGGCTCAGCCCAAACTCCCTCTCCTCAACCCTACTATGCATTCCAGGAAGTTCCCACTGACAAGGAGCAATAAACCTGAGTGTGAAACACAGAGCAATTTCTTGTTTTTGTGTTTTGTTTTCATTTTTTTTCCTTTTGTTTTTGGCGTCAGCTGTATTGGGATTTGGCGGCACTGTCAGGGTGAAGAGCTGTTGGAAGAGGGAGCTGGGGGAGCAGAAGGTGGAGCAACCGATGTGCTACTGGCCCCTCCCATACTGGCAGTTCGGGTGACACTCCCTTTGCTGATTCCAGGCGTTGAGGTAGGAGGTTGAGCAAACAGGACACCTAAGGGTAAGGCATTGATACATGGTTAGAAAAGATTGGAAATTAAACAAAGCTGAAAAACAATATATCATAGACAAAACTGCTTTAACCCCTTCATAACTGAGGCCTTTTTTTCATTTTTTGTACCCATGTTACATTCCACATTTTAGGCCTGAAAATTACTTAAAACCCCCCAACATTATATATTTTCTGAATGCCAAGACCCTATAGAATAAAATGGTGGTAGTTGCAAATTTTTATGTTGTGCAATATTAGCGCAACTCCTTATTAAACTCCAACATTTAGTGAAAAATTTTATTAAATGCCCCAGAACACAACAAAATACCCATTTTTTTAATGAAATATAAAAGATGAGGTTACAACGAGTAAAACGATACCCAACATGCCCAGGTTACAAATTGCGTGCATCCGTAAAACGGCGAAAAACCCCAGTACCCCAAAAAGTCCATAGAAGACGCTTTAAAAGCACCCACAGGTCATCAATTTAGAGATACCCCAAAATACTGGCCCTAGAATTATTGCTCACCCCCGTGTGCGCGGCGATACCCACAA
>NW_017306669.1:357723-360807 GCF_000935625.1 Nanorana parkeri | reverse complement strand
ACAGCCGACATGCTGATCCCGGGCTCGCACCGGGGCACAGCGGAGCCCGGGATCAGCGGGACAACGGCAGGGGGGGGGCGCGGGGGGGGGGGGGGCCTTCTTCGGGACGCAGAAGCGATCTGGCGACAGGTACGTCGTCAGTCCCGAAGGGGTTAAACATAATAGGCCAAATTAAAAAAGGCTAAATAGAGAAGTGTTAGGGCATCTTTACGTGCTGTCTGTTGAGCTGGGTATTCTCCACACCACTGCATATGTATGCAGTGAACAAAGCCCATATATAACAATTTGTTCTATATGCCCTGTTCACACCCTACATGCAAACAATGCAAAATTAGTAAACAAGAACTCTGCTCCACTCTGTCACCAAAGACTCAATTATTCCCCCACTGGGGAATTCAGTCATCCTTTCCTTTGTATCGTATAGAAAAAGTGAAGTCAGTCTGCACATCAAAGCCACCTCTAGCATTACTACGACTGTCATACATCCCTATTTTCTACAGAGGCCCGATGGAGATGACAGCTTAGCTGTCGACTGGACAAAAAGTCAGATTTTGCACATCAGTAACAGAGTAGTTAAGTTTTCATTTTTGGGGAAAGGAGAAGAGTGTCCAAAACAGCTGGAGCAGATACAAATATCACTATGTTTACATGTAGCGCTGCAACCAACTAATCGTTTAATCCATAATGAGAACAGTTGTCAACTCTTCTCATTATCGATTAGTTGGTTGGATCCCCTAGCTCAACAAGCAGTGGGCGGGTGTAATAGCCAACCTGTTATTGGCTATTGCCATTTGAAATGGCAAATGGCAGGCTGGCTATTACACCAACTCACTAATGCTATATTTACATTCAGCTGCCATCTGCGGAATCGTGCCAGTGTAAGCTGTCATTCCCTGGCTCTGCACGGGTGCAGTGCAGAACCTGGCCTTGGGGTAGCAGGGAGAGTAAATCCAGCCCTGCTCCTAGGTGTTTGAATACTTTATCACTATTACCACTACATTGCCTAGTCCAAGCAATGCTTTAATCAGGTGACTGTTCCCAAAAGCAACAAAATCGGTGATCTTTTTCAAAACAGATTACCATATTGTCGCTTGGTGCCCCACGGTTATGAGACTCAATTATCAGAAAAATAGGGCACTAAACCAAAAAAAAGAAGTAATTCTCACCTTCCCAACCAACCAACCCTACCCACTTCAAAAAATGCCATTGGCAACTCAATGCCTCTCTCTTAAAAACAGGAATCCACAAAATTTTGCTTAAACATACAGTTGTAAAATTATTTTAACCACTTCAAGACCAGGTGTTTACATCCCCTTCCTGGCCAGGCCATTTTTCAGTGTTCAGCGCTGCGGTACTTTGACTGACGTTTATTCCGTCATGCAACGCTGTACTGGAATTAATTTTATACCATTTTTTGGGGACAGATAGAGCTTTCTTTTGGTGGTATTTAATCACCACTGGGGGTTTTATTTTTTACTATATTAAGGAAAAATTTTACACATTTTTGGGAAAAAGTTTTTTTTTTTCATTATGTTGTTAGGAAACAATGATTACTGCCCAAATTTTTGGTAAAATATAAAAGACGGGGTCCAAATAGACACCAAACATGTCATGCTTTAAAATTGCGCGCACCAGCGAAAAACTACCATACCCAAAATTTACCATAGGCGACGCTTTAAAAACTTTTACAGCTCATCAGTTTAGTGTCATCAGTGATTGATAGCCCTAGAACTATTGCTCTCATTCCGACGTTCGCGACGATATGTAACATGTGCGGCGTAATGGGCGCAATCGTCGTTTTCGCACGTATGCGCACCCGACGCCTGTTTGCATGCGTGTATGTATGGGGTGGACTTTAAAAAAAAAAATAAAAAAAATTTAATTATTCTTTTATTTGTAACTTTACATTTTTTGGGGGGGGGGAACTTACATTTTTTTCCTATTTTATTTTCACTTAACTTTATTGCTATCACATAGGGGGGTTAGAAAAACCCCTTATGTGATAGAAAAATATGTGAATATCGGCCGGCTCTATAGCCGGCGGATCGCTTGTATATTAACGGGCATCGCTGCCTGTTTTGAAATAGCTGGCATTTCCAGCGCGCGCGAGGGGGCGTGGCTGAGCGGACGTCTAAAGACGCCCACTCAGATCTAGATAGCTACTGGTCGGCCGTTTTTTTACAACGGCCGGCCGGGAAGTTGTTAAGTTTAAAAATAAAGCACTGTACACCCATTTTCCACAATTTGGGAGGCTCCCAGGGAGGCCACTGTATATCTCGAGCCCAGGGGTGGGCAACTCTGGCCCTCCAGCTGTGTTTTAACTACAAATTCTAACATGCCTCTGGGAGCCATGCCTGTAACTGCCAGACTTGCAATGCCTCATGGGACTTTTGGTTCCACAACAGCTGTAGGACCAGAGTTGCCCACCATTGCTCTTCTTAAAACATGAATAGAAGTAAACTTGAACCCAAACATATAATACAAACATCAGATCCAGTCTTCAAAAAGATACTGAATAGCAGCTAGGGGTTAGTTTACCTTTTGACTCCTTACATGTGGTGGAATAGATTAAGGAGGCTGTAAAAGCCATGCAACTATTTCTACATGGTGAGGATCACCACCATGTCACATCTACTTTGTGCTCGAGTTTTAAACCCCAAGCAGCCCACATTAGAAATAATATTACTATAATAAAAGGTGTCCAGGTGAAAAAAATCTCTCTCTCTCTCTCTCATATTTTATTTTTTCGATTAATCGTCATTGGTCTATACACATACAGCACAGCAATGAAGTAATAAAATGAACTAGGATCACACTAATCCAGCACGTTATTAGTCTGAGTTGCCCCACTCACGCGGCCGCCATATTGAGTGTGGCACGTGAGATTAATAACGTGCTGGATTAGTGTGATCCTACTTCATTGTATTACTTCATTGCTGTGCTGTATGTGTATAGGCCAATGTAGTTGCATCTGTATGTGCGTTATAATTAAATCGAAATGAATCGATTTAAAAAAAATTTGATTAATCAAACACGAAAATGTTAATCATTACCAGCCCTTTATATTATATATATATATATATA
>NW_017306669.1:319255-357680 GCF_000935625.1 Nanorana parkeri | reverse complement strand
TCTCCCTCATGTTCTTGAAACCACTCCTGCACAATACGAGCACCGTGGCATGGCGCATTGTCTTGTTGGAAGAAGCCATCTCCATTGGGATACACCATCAACATGATAGGATGAACTTGATCAGCAACGATACTTTGGTATGTTGTGCTATTCAGACCTTCTTCCACACGAATTAAAGGGCCCAAATAATGCCAGGAAAACATGCCCCAAACCATAACACTGCCCCCACCAGCTTGAAGGGTTGTACTCATGCATGTGGGGTGCATGCTTTCATGCTGTTCCCGACAAATTCTCACTCTGCCATCTGCATGATGCAACTGGAAACGTGATTCATCAGACCACATGACTTTTTTCCAATGCTCGACTGTCCAATCCTTGTGTTCCTGTGCGAATTGGAGACGTTTTATCTTGTTAACTGCAGACAGCAAAGGTGCTTAAACAGGCCTTCGGCTTCCATATCCCATATGATGCAGTGTCATCTGCACTGTTGCCCTTCTGTTGTCTTGTACCAGTCTTGCCAATCTCCGTTTTGCCATAACATTGATGTCGCTGTTTGCCACTATTCGCCCGTTCAGAACCAGATTTTCGGCTGACAGTCCAGTCTTTAAACACTTTAACAACAGCTGCTCTTGAACATTTAACGAATTCTGCTGTTTTGCTGATACTCACTCCATGGCTCCGAGCGCCAACAATCATTCCACGTTCAAAGGCTGTTAAATCGCGATGTTTACCATCCACTCAGAATGGGAGAGGCGAGAAGGAGCTTGCAAAACACAGGCAGACATTTTTACATGAGGAGATGAAGAGGAAAGCTAATGACAAAGTAAATTTGTGGGTTCTTACACAGCAGCTGCATCTGCCCATTTCACCTACACTTTGTGCAAATTGCTGGCATATGTTTTTTTGAAAACACCTCCGCAAAGGTTAAAATAGGCTTCAAGGATATATACCAGACCATATGAAAATGCAAATCTCCACCCTTATCACTTAGGCTGTATAGCATCAGTTAAAATGACCATTCTCCCCAAGCTTCTTCATCTCTGAGACTTTGCCCATCAAAGTCCCAAACCAGATTTGAAAGAAACAATCTATTTTTAGATTTCATTTGGCACTATAAAAAAAAGTCAGAGACTATCCACATCCTGTTTGTACTACGAAAACAGGGAGGGCTAGCAGTTCCAAACATATCCAAATACTACCTTGCAGCACATTTACAAATGCCAGCATCCTGGTCCACATTGTTCGCTTAGAAGTTGCAAGAACTAGAAAAGATTTGGCTAGCGCCAGTTTGCCCGTTCTCCATGTTATGGAGCTCCTCCTTCAACATCCCTGATGCTGACCCTCTGCAACCTTTGGCCTTTACTAAATATATTTAGAGGCAAATATAACATTATTAATATGGATTGTATATTGCTCCAACAGGTCATTGTTTCAATTAATACAAAAATAATAATAGAAACGAGAAATGTGATGCTTTCCCGAGTAGACTAATATTGGAGAAAAGTATGCAACCCACCAATGCCAGTACTATACAGGACTGAAAAGGTGGTTCATCTCCTGTGTTAAACATAATGACAAGGGAATATTTGTTATATCCGCTACCAAGATATAATTATGATGACCCAAGATTAACAAAGAAGACTAACCCTTATTTTTTTCTGCAGTCTCTTGGACCCAAACCTGGCTGGTCATTTGCTTGGGAAAACATCATATGACACAAAAGTATATATACATTTGGAACACAATTACACATGTGGTATTAGACCATGGTGCCAGGTTTACCTGCATTACAAAACAAATTATAGCTTCCAATTTAGACATCTTGTGCATGTGTGGGAGCTCTGTGGTGGTACAAGTTAGGGTCTGAAGATTCTTTAGATAAATGCTTCAGAAAATAAAACAAGAGATCAATCCAATACAAGTTAGAATATATTGACCTACCTGTGTATACAATACCATTGAGCTCCACAGACATACTAATACTGTTTGTGCCATTGGTAGTGAGGTTAACAGCAGAGTCATGTCTGCCCTCAGCTGAAATAGAAGAGCACAATAAGAATACAGCATAAAAAACATAGAAAACAAAATAAGGAGAAAAAAAAACCCCAAAAAGGTTTCATGATCCAGAATGGTTATTGAATTTGTATGCATTTTCAGGAATGTTACTGACCATACACTGAAATGGGAATTCAGTGTGATTTCTAACACAAGACAGTCACCCTTCTGGAGTAAACTATCTTGTTATAATAATATTAACAAGTCAGTACAAACTCGGCCAATAATTACTCTCGAAGTGACAGGCGTTTTAAAAATGCATTTAAGTACCCTAGCTATTAACAAAAATATATCTTATTTGTGTATCACTCAGCTGTAGATCCTCAAATCATCTCTGAATTGGTGCTGACACTGCCCTTCCTTCTGGAGGGTGGCTACTTTTGTTCCCAATGGTCCCTGTATGTGCTGTAAAGTAGTCACAGCTCCAAGCTCACTCTCGTGATGGACTACAATCTCAATATAAATTAGTTAACTAAACGTGAGATTGTAGTCCATCACGGGAGTGAGCTTGGAGCTGTGACTAATTTACAACACACACAGGGCCCATGACGGGAGAACGCTAGTTTGTGTCCTCCCGTTACCCTAAGGAGAACTATGGGGGAAAAACACTGACCCCATAGTTCTCCTTTAATAGGGGAAGTTGATTGGACAGTGACTATCTGATCCCGAATTGTATCTATTTTCTTTTAGAAATGAATGGCAATGGGAAAGCACTGAGGGAGTTAGTGGGCGGTGGCGGACATAGTAGAAAGTTAAAAGAAGAAAAGAGCTGGCATGGTCTGGATGAGTGTGTTAATAAGAGTGACAAAACAAGTCTGTTTGGCAGCACGGAGGAAGGAATTATATTTTAGGAGGGCAGCTTTATACAGGGTAAAGTCTTGCAGAAGCCTAGTTTTCCGTCACAGTCATTCCAGAGCGCGGCTATGTCTTTTTACATGTCTGGTTTCTTTTGTTTGCCACGGTTGTAGCGGACGTGGTCTGGGTCTGCATGTAGTGAGGGGAGCCAAGGTGTCTAGAGAGGGGGAGAGCAATCTGTTGTAGACCGAAGTAGCCAGGTCAGGGGTGAGATTTTTTTTCTTCTTCATGGGGAAGAAAAGTAGCCACCCTCCAGAAGGAAGGACAGTGTCAGCACCAATTCAGAGATGATTTGACAATCTACAGCTGAGTGATGCAAAAATAAGTGTTAATAGTTAAGGTACTTGAATGCATTTTTAAGATTTAACTCCTGAGTTTAATGTCACTTTAAGAGCATTTGTAGAAAGCTTATGAATCATCAGGATCTCCATCAGGCAATTTCTGGTTCTCCGAATCACAAAAAAATCTGCAAATACAGTCAGCCTGTACCAGGCATATACATCACTAGAGATAAGCAAACTTTTAAAAGGTTCATATGTATGACATTAAACAATAAAAAGTGCACTGCGCTTTCAAAACCATGTAAATAAGTGCGCAAATTTCCTCAAAACGTGAACATAATCAAAATAACACATTATTAACATCATAATAATTTTCCTATAAAACATGAATTATAGTGCATCAAACCTTATATAGAATATAAGGAACTGCCTGTGGCATAACGATAAGATGATCAACTTACCAAGCTGTATATGACCATCTCACTTTTGTAATATTTTATATATGACCAGGACATATCAGTGTTTTGATTGCAATAGTATATGACACCTGATAAATTCTATACAAGGTTTGATGCACTATAATTCATGTTAGAAAATTATGTTAATAATGTGTTATTTTGCTTTTTGATTATGTTCATTTTGAGGAAATTTGCACACTTATTTACATGGTTTTGAGAGTGCCGCGCACTTTTTATTGTTTATGGTCCAGTGTTATAATACACCAAAAGCACAGCAGCTATTATCAATATAGTTATCCCATAGTGCACATTCATTGTGTGTGTGTATACACACACACACAAAAAAACGTTACTTCCTAATGTTTTCTGTGCCAGCTGTGTAAAAATTATTACACTACTGCAGCACTCTTTCAGCACACCTAATTTCTGACACCTTGTTATTTACCTGTAAAAGCTTCCCTTGTGTAGACGTCCAAAGGCCCCAAGACTGCCGCTGGGCACCACCATCTTTGATGTAGTGTCAGTAGCTCCAGCAGACTCAGGGCAAATGCATAACTACGCATCACTAGAATAAAGTGTCTTTTCTCCCCCCACCCTAAAATCCCTTAAGGCCACTCTGTTGATAAAGGCAATAGTCATCACAGTCTTTGGTCAGAACTCATATCATTCTCAATATTACTAATTTTTTATGCAAAGGCTGGACAGCTGTGTCTGAAGGCTGTGATGTCTGTAGTTGTTCTGGAAGGCAGAGGAATAGAAGGCTTGCCACTACATTGTTTACATTTCTTAACAGTGTTTTACCCATCTATATAAACTTGCAAATTATGTCAACTTAACACTGTGAAGAAAGGTTTCTTTTGGTTACAGAAACAATGGGAAACACATTAAGGAATCTAAGCAGATAAATCTAAATGGTACACTCATCAAGACCGGAGAACTAAGCCATGGATAACACCATGTAGCTTCTCTGAAGACAAATCAATATCCAAAATGTTTAAAAAACAGCCTAAATATTCATGGTTTTAGTCACTTGGACTCTGTAGTATTTATATAACTTGCTAAAGAAAATGTGGTTTTCAATTGACATTTAAGCAAATAGACTCAAATGGCTAATTACAACTACATGACCTAAATTCTAACTGAATCATTCTGCTGTACCAATTTAGCTATAGTTTCCCTAGGTCTCATCAGTAGGTAAATAAGGTCAACAGGTTATTTACTGTACTTCAATTTCTGCTAATTTAGATGATGTTCCAGGTCAGGTCACTATCTATAAGGAGTTTGCATGTTCTCCCTGTGCTTGCGTGGGTTTCCTCCCACACTCCACAGACATGCTGCAAGATTAATTGGCTCCTATCTGAATTGGCCTTGTATGCGTGTGCAATAGGGACTTTAGATTGAAAGCTCATTGGAGGACAGGGGCTGATGTGAATGTGCCGTATATTAAGTGCTGCGTAAAAGTTGTTGATGCTATATAAATACTTGTAATAAATAAGTTGCATTACCTTGGCTGTTTATGCGGATATTCATGGGAAACTGTGAGGTCATGGCCAGAAGGTTCTGCTGGATAGCCCGTTGCACTAAACGCTGCTGTTCCTCAGACCCAAGTGCCAACTTTTTCTCCGGAGGCTCCCCAGACTCCAGCTTTTCTCGAAGCTGCTCTAGGGCTGCTGCTTGGGCGGCCATCTGAGCTGCCACCATAGAGTGCCCAGTCAAGTTAACTGGTATCCTGGATGGCACGGTTAATGACAATGGGGATTCCTCCTCTGAGAAGGAAGAAAAACATATTTAGATCTGTGCATAATGCAGCACTTTTTTGAATCAACATTTAAAACACTGCATTTTGGTCACTTGCTGGAAGCTAAACATCCTTACCAGCTGACCACGATTCCTATATATCTACTCACCTTTTTTGAGCTTTTGGATTGAGGTAAGGGAGCTCCCATTTGTTGCAATGCCTCCTAGTGCCATGGCAGAGACCTGCATCTTTGGGGAGGAAAGCATACTTGGAGCTCCACTGGGGGAGTATGTGAAAAGGTTGCCCCCAAAGCTCTGTCTGCGTCCTTCCCTGCGATTACTGTCAATGGCCGCCTGCAATTCATTAGGATTACTAAGGCCTCTCTTCTCACATTCATAGGGGTATAAATACTTCATGTATCTGCAGAGGAGGAAAGAACGGTTGTGAATAACTACTGATTACATTCCAAGCCTAAAATATACATATACAGGCAAAAAGCCACACAAAAAAACAAAATAGTGGCAAAGAACAGAAATAGAGAGTTAGACTTCTCCTGTGCAGAAGTAAAAAAATAATTATAGATTAGATAGATAGGATATAGATAGAATTATAGTGTTTTGAGATACACCTGTGACCATGACCACAAAGCAGGGGGGAAAATAAAAAGGGGGAGAGCCAACTGTAAATGGCAAAGATCTATTTTCAGAAAGCAAAGTGATATTTTTTCATGTTCACATACTTATCACTGTATATTACTTGACAGATACCAACCGGATAGTCTGGAGGTTTGTACATATGTATTAGGTTATCAGAGCATACTGCACATCTCTATTTCTATCAATGTCAGCGTATCAGTTTAACCACACGTTACAAGTACTCACTGTGTGCGCAGGGTAAAGGCCGCACTGGTGATTGAGGTTGGCAGGTTTAGGCCTTTAGTGATCTCCCGCCAGAGTTTCTTGTTGATAACTTCAACCAGTCCTCCCTTTTCAGTGACCAGCACATACAACATGTACAAATCTAAAACCTGCTTGGCCATTATGGGAATCCGGTTCACAGGGGTTCCTAATGGAAAGAACAACCAAAAGCATCGTCAGCACTTCATCAACATGTATGAAAATGACACAAATAATGATGTTATGTCTAAGTGAGTTGATCCCAGTATACTGCATAGATTACTCTAAAACAGTACATGCCCAAACAGGACCTTTGTCTAGTTTGAGGACATGGTGTCTGGACTTCAAGAGAATTCCTCCCCTTCCCCCAATAGATTCTCTGCCTAACTACAATTTGATTGCTTTGAAAATAGATCAGTTGTACAAAAACTGGAGGTAAATTCCAAGCTGCCTGCAGTAACACGTCTAATATGTTATTAAAAGTGGAAATAAGAACAAATAACATTTGTTTTGATTTTCTTAGAGAAAGTAGAAGGTTCGAGCTGATCTAAAAGATTAAACTGGCCATAGACATCAAAGAATGTATTGACATGTATGAACAATCTGACTCTCTCACAAGGTCGTTTCACTCTATGCTTAATGGCACTAGTTTTCATTTATAGGTAATAACATAATGATCAACTTGAAGTTATGTAGAGCCAACACTTTGTTTAGATTTCCACTCACCTCATAGTTCTAGCCGTGCTGTGACAATGAGACGGTCACAGGTCGGCTCAGTAGATCGGGAGGTGAGCGAACACATACCAGGTTCGCTCACCTCTCGATCCTGTCACGGCTCTCTGCCGTGACAGGGGGAGGGGCTGGATTCCCTTCTCTCCGCTCCGATCTGCCAGCGCTGACTGGCGGAACGGACGGGGGGAGGGGGCGGGTACAGCTAGCTCTGCCTTTAGATAGGCAGAGTCAGCTGTCACTCACGCAGCTGGGCGGATCCCGTCATCTACGTCGAGATCCGCTCCGGCTGCGGCCTCTCAGTATAACGCGAGCTGTAGCTCGCGGTATACTGAGCTTAGGGTGACGGGAGAACGCTAGTTTGTGTCCTCCCGTTACCCTAAGGAGAACTATGGGGAAAAACACTGACCCCATAGTTCTCCTTTAATAGGGGAAGTTGATTGGACAGTGACTATCTGATCCCGAATTGTATCTATTTTCTTTTAGAAATGAATGGCAATGGGAAAGCACTGAGGGAGTTAGTGGGCGGTGGCGGACATAGTAGAGAGTTAAAAGAAGAAAAGAGCTGAGATGGTCTGGATGAGTGTGTTAATAGGAGTGACAAAATAAGTCTGTTTGGCAGCACGGAGGAAGGAATTATATTTTAGGAGGGCAGCTTTATACAGGGTAAAGTCTTGCAGAAGCCTAGTTTTCCGTCACAGTCATTCCAGAGCGCGGCTATGTCTTTTTACATGTCTGGTTTCTTTTGTTTGCCACGGTTGTAGCGGACGTGGTCTGGGTCTGCATGTAGTGAGGGGAGCCAAGGTGTCTAGAGAGGGGGAGAGCAATCTGTTGTAGACCGAAGTAGCCAGGTCAGGGGTGAGATTTTTTTCTATTGTGAAAATCAGAGAGTGGGAGGGTTTAAGTAGTTTAGAAAATAAATGACACTGTGCAGAACTGGCAACCCACAGTCCACCAAAATACGGGGTTGTCAGCCCACAACAGCACTTAGGAGCAGAGTACTTTTCTGTACATGCAAACTCCTTAAAGTGGTAAAACATGGGGGAAACATGCATATATACCAGAGATGATGTACTGTATTGTTTTTTTTTTTTTTTTAGGCCTGACACCGTCTCCAGTTGATCTATGCGATTTCAAAAATATACCTTATCTTGCTTTATGCTCACAGTTTATTCATATACATATGTATTAATGAGAAAATAGCAAGATAAGGTGATTTCTTCCTTCTAACACACAAACATTTTACACATATATTTCAATGTATGATGTCTGCCGGTGAGTGGGTTAACAACTGAATGAGAACACAAGACTTGTGCCTTCCTTCACCCAGCTGACTAGGTACACAACTTCACTGACCATCACACAGCGTCTGACGCAAAAGGTAATACATTAGTTGATCTATCCTAGATGTCTCCTTAACCTCCCTGGCGGTCTGATTATCTCATTTTTTGTTTGTCTTTTTTTTCAATTTTTTACTTTTAAATTTCCCGCCAGTTCCGCCTCCCTGCGACGCTTACTATCTGTACATACCAAGTGCAAGGCTGTGATTCCATTTTAAATTCTGCTCACAAATGAGAAGTGCTTCTTGCTATAATTGGGGTAATTCCATTTTCTCAAATTCGCCTGGGAAAGTGGAATTACCCTTCAAGACCACTAGAAATTAGTGGCAGCCATGCTGTGTCTGAAACATAAACAAGTGGTCTCTCCGTATAAAATCAGGGGAATTGATCAAAACTGGAGTAAACAAAATCTGGAGCAGTTGCCCAGGGCAACCAATCAGCTTCTCTCTTCAGTTTGTTCAGTTAAAAATTGAAAAATGATAGAGAAGCTGATTGGTTGCCATGTAAAGCTGCTCTAGATTTTGATACATTTCCCAAATTAGTTTATGCTAGGTTGTCGGATTGGATGTGAACAGTTAAGCTGGCCATACACTGCTAGAATGAATTTTCATACCAAAAAAAAACAAAACATATCCCGATAATGCTATCAAAGACTTGATAACAGAGACGTGATTTTAACATTTGATTTCGGGATGAATGGAGTTTCTTGAATAAAAAAAAAAAACAAAAAAAAAACACATTCACTGTTAGAATTTTGTTAATTCGACAAAGAAATCTCCATTCTGCTTCTTTGATTTTTTTTCTTCCTTACTTTGGTCAAACATCGACTGCCGACTTTGCCTCAATAACTATTAGAAAACTCACTTTTTCAAAATGAATTCTACTCTTGTTTGGCCCGCTTTAGTCTTAAAGTGTTGTAAAAAGCAACCCACACATACAGGCCTGATATTTTTCAGATCAAACACTGGTAGGAGCTTCTGTTTTATTCCACATTCTTGTACACTGACGTGCATGCCAGACAAACATCTGATAAGCTGCAGACAGTATTGCCACAAGCCCTTACTCAATAATGAGAAGGGAGACCAAAAACATTTCAAGCTAACCAACTGATTTTCTACAAAATGTCAATGCTATAAAAGGTTACCGGCGACAATCATTTGTGCCTTATTCAATGACTGTAGTACTTAACACTGAAATAGCTTTCATCACACAGTATAAGCCATACAAGTGTGTGTGTGTGTGTTAATCTAATCTAAAAATCCAAGCATAAAATACCTGGAGCCCTCATATAGGTAGATTGCCTTTAACATACATGCAAATAACAAGTCCTGCAATGCATGTGTTGTGTGAACAAGCCCTCCTCCCATGGTCAGTAGCCCAGCATATTCTTCTAATTGCTTTGATGATAAGGCCAAACCTCCCCCTGAGGGCAGAAGGCATATGTGTTTGTGTGGGTGGTGGAGGGGTCTGGAATGCAGGATTCCCAGGTGGGCGAGACCAGTTAGATCAAACACCAGTCCCCAGAAGAAATTCAACATCAGCCCACTCCCTAGCCAGCACCCCAATTTGATATACTATCCGCACAAAGTGAATGCTAATTACAGCACTTACCTCGCTTCTGCATAAAACTGAACAAGTCATCCAGAAACTCCTTCCTTTTTGGATCCCCATCCAGTTCATATAGCTATCAAAAAACAAGCACATGAAAGTAAACTTTATTTAAACGTTAATTGACAGTACAAAAAGACAGTACTAATCAACCAAATTACATAACACAATACACAAAAATATCTAGAAAGCCATCAACGCCAACAACAAAAAAAACAACCTTACTCAGAAGTGCAAAATACACACACTTGAATTTTTGTAGTTTGTCAGTCAGAATAATACTGTATACGAACACATCGAAAATTGATTTTGACCAAAGTGACGAAAATCAAACAAAATCATAAAAAAGGATTACGATGGAATTTTTTTTTATAAATGAATGAAAATTCTAACACTGAATGTGGTTTTTGTTGGGGAAACTCAATTCCTTCCAAAATTGAATGTTAAAATGAAATTTCGTTTGACAATCGCTGTGTGTGATGGCATTATCTGGTTGTAAAAGAAAGATCTTTTGTATTAACGTTCATTCAGAACTCTACTAGTATATGGCCAGGTTTAGTCAACTTTGATCGCTATGAGAAACATGTTTACTGTGGCACAGTAGTAGGCCTGCATTTTTATATGGTGACCGGTAAAATATGACAAGAATGTTGAAATGGCAATGAAATCTCATTTTGGGTTGTCTAACAAACAATGACTGAGGGCAAAATGATATTAACAAAAAAAAGCTCTGTCAGAGTTCTCTTTTCCTACATATACTAAAGTGGCACCAGCCTGCTCAATAATACAGTGGTACCTCGGTTCACGCTTCTGTTCGCAAACAATTCGGTTTGCGAACATGTAGTTTGGCATAATTTTGCTTTCGTTCACGAACTCCGCATCGGGTGACGAACATGACCGTGGCCATTTTCCCTGCTGAGACATGGTCTTGGCTTCCTCGAGATCGCAGTCTGATCACAGTTTGATTAGGTTCGGGACCAGAATCGTGGTGCGAATTAAGTTTGTGAACCGAGGTACCACTGTACATGTAGTCACCAGTTATTAGATAAAACTGGTATAACTTTTAATTCATGTGTACATTCATATATGTGTGGAGTCCACTAAGGCCCCGTTCCCACTGCGCGATATGCAAATTGCGCGTTTGTATATTGCGCGACATCGCGAGATTTGCCGCGCGATGTCGCGTTCAAGCTTGCATTGAGCAAGCTTGAATCGCGGCTAAATCCGCTCCAAAAAGGGTCCTGCTGTAGCGACACACGACCCGCGACAGCAGGACCCTTTGCCCCATTGGATTGCATTGGAGCGCGATATCGCGCGGTAATTTGCCGCGATATCGTGGGAATTACCGCGCCATAAATCGCTCAATGTGAACGGGGTCTTACAAGGAAAATCTGTGGGCATTGAAAACATATAATCGTGATGCTTACTTTTCAAAGTAGGCATCACCAAATCCCTGCACAATAGTGCAGAATACTCCAGGAGCCCATAAAATCACGGCACTCCAAAATGCCAACAGCAACTCCTTTGGTTAATTGCTCTGACCCGCCACATCTAGCCACTGTAGCTCACTGCTGGCCAACAAGACCTCCAACCAAAGTGTTGGACCAACCTAAGTAACAGGAAATGGTGGGCCTGAGCTTGCAAATGCAGGTGCTTGACATTTGCATAGCGAAGGCTTGGTTTTTAGGGCTCTATCAGGGCTTGGAAAATCAAAACCACCCGCTCTACAAATTGAGACCGATAAATAGTGTAGATTTGCTATAGCCACTTATGCACTTTAATGCACCATAAATGTTACAATCTGGCTGTCGTACAAGATGTAATAGGAGTACCTACCTAAACTATCAAGGTGTATCAAGGTGCCCATACACCTGCCGATTATCGTACGATAATCGTGGGTGATCTCGCGATCGTATGATAATCGGCAGGTGTATGGAAGGCGTGCGACCGTTTCCACTGTACGATCACACGTCTTTTGTCTCCCAAGCAGGCTTGAAAACCTGCCGAGAATCGTACGATTTTCGGCGGGTTAAGCTGGCCATACACTTTACAACCATCGCACGACTTTCATCGTGCGATGGTTGTAAAGTAATTAAAAGCTCGTACGATCTACCCATCTTGGACAGGCAGATCGTACTTGCGATCATCGGAAGCTCTCCCCGCTGAGGGCAGGGCTTCCAATTATTCCAATGCTGCACGGGCTGTGTGCGCTTGCGGCATTTGTCTCCTGAGAACGCCACTAAAGGTGCCCATACACCTGCCGATTATCGTACGATCGCGGGATCACCCACGATTACCGTACGATAATCGGCAGGTGTATGGGCACCTTTAGTGGCGTTCTCAGGAGACAAATGCCGCAAGCGCACACAGCCCGTGCAGCATTGGAATAATTGGAAGCCCTGCCCTCAGCGGGGAGAGCTTCCGATGATCGCAAGTACGATCTGCCTGTCCAAGATGGGTAGATCGTACGAGCTTTTAATTACTTTACAACCATCGCACGATGAAAGTCGTGCGATGGTTGTAAAGTGTATGGCCAGCTTCAGGCAAATTGCATTACAGCATTGTTGGTAGATCTAAAGTAGATTGTAAAGTCAAACTGTAATGTGTGTGGTAAGCTTAAGGGAGAGAGTTGGGGCCCACCATACTCTAAACGATGTGATGGTGTAAACAGGCTAGTGATGCGTGTTCAGCAAATCAACTCTCGAACAACACATCTAAAAATATATCGTGCTGAATTTTAAAAAATGTCTCTCTGCTCCATATCTCTAGGGAGCAGGGGAGACAGAGAGCGAATAAAAGTGAACACATCCTTAACATCTGCTGCTACTGTAAAGGAGGAAATGAAAGCGGCAGACAGAGTGAATGAGTCAGAGATACACGCAGCTCTTGGCACACATCCAGCATCTGTCAGTGGGGCAATAACCTGAGGGGTCTAACAGTTCCCAGGAAAATGTGCAGTGTCAGATACCCCGACAACAATGCCACCATGAATCAGGAGATAGCATGACGACACGCACGTGTGTGCGCCAATGTTTACCTCCCTAGCAGCAGCATGCAGTTGTGTGAAATTGGCATGCGGCCACTCCGAAGTGTGTAGAGCTGCCAGAATCACAGTGTACTCATTTACATGAGAAGATTGCCAAGAACGATTAGCTTGCGAGTTTAACTCCTTCTCAACATCTGCTCCTAGAAGCGTGCCTCAAGAAGCTCAGGCAGGCACAAAGAAAGAAGAAGAGGCAACAGATCGGAACCAGTGAGCAAGATAATCTAATTGATGGACAACAAACAATAGATCCCTCTTCATGCCACCAACTGTCACTAACTGCAGGCAACTCCCAGCCAGGTGGTAACAAATCTTTGTTGCAGACAACATTAAAATGACTTCTATTTAAACACACCTGCGGAGACACTACAGAAAAGAATGGTATTAACCTACTCCACATCCACATGGATGAGCCTATGGGTTACATTTAAAAGAGGTTTTTGGACATTTTAAAATCAGTGGATACAGTTACAGTGCAGTCCTAAACATACATTTTACCCAGTTTCATACTAAAGCGGTTTCACAAAATGTAGCAGATCAACAGCTAAAATCGTATTCATTTTGCCTTCATTAGGTATTTATATAGTGCAGTCAGTTTACACAGCTCTTTACATACTGTACATTGTACAAGGGACAATTAACCTACCAGCGTGTCTTTAGTGTAACGAAACCCATGCAAGCACAGGGAGAAAATGCAAACTCCATACAGATAGTGTCCTGGCTGGGATTCGAACCAGTGCTGCTAGGGAGAAGCGCTAACGAATAAGCTTCAAAATATCCTGCATGTTGTAACAGATGGGTTGTTTAAAGTGACACTAAACTCCAGCGTTAAATCTTAAAAATGCATTCAAGTACCCTAATTGTTTGCAAAAATGTATCTTATTTGTGTATCACTTGGCTGTGGATCCTCAAATCATCTCTGAATTGGTGCTGACTAGGGCTGCAGCTAACGATTATTTTCATAATCGATTCGTTGCCTGATTATTTTTTGAACTCTCTCTCTCATCGATGATGAGAATAGTTGCCAACTATTCTCATAATCAATTTAATCGATTCGTTGTTGCAGCCCTAGTGCTGACACTGTCCTTCCTTCTGGAGGGTGGATACTTTTGTTTCCCATGGTCCCTGTGTGTGTTGTAAAGTAGCCATCGCTTCAAGCGCTCTCCCGTGATGGACTACAATCTCAATACAAGTTAGTAAACCAAATATGAGATTGTAGTCTATCACAGGAGTGAGCTTGGAGCAGTGACTACTTTACAACACACACACAGGGACCATGGGGAACAATAGTAGCCACCCTCCAGAAGGAAGAATGGTGTCAGCACAAATTCAGAGATGATTTGATGATCTACAGCCGAGTGATCTACAAGATACAGGTTTATTAATAATTAAGGTACTTGAATGTATTTCGAAGATTTAACTTTAGTGTCACTTGAAGTTAAAGGGTTATTAAACCCTTGCGTGTTTTTGGATATAGCTACTGCTAGCAAGCACTAGCTATATGTAAAACGATTTAAAAAAAAAAACACTTTTTCAAAGGATTAATACTTACCTGCGTCTCCGCCGTGCGCTCCCGTCCGAACATCTAAAAATTTATCGGGCGGCTGCAAAGGATCTTGGGGAGGGCGCATGCGCAGTTCAGTTGTTCGGCCGGGAGACGAGGAGAGACACAAGGTAAGTCTATGGAGCAGCGTACACCCGCACAGACTCCGTGGGACGACGGAGAAGAGGAGGACAGAGGTGTCAGGCCTGGTTCACACCTGGGCGTTTTACAGTGCGTTCCTATGCGCTGTAAAAACGCTCAACATGTGAAAACCAATAATTGCCTATGGGCATGGTTCCCACCTGGGCGTTTTACAGCGCGTAGGAACGCACTGTAAAACGCCCTACGTCCAAAGAAGTACAGGAGCTTCTTTGGGGCGTATTTGTTGCGCGTATCCATTAGGATACAGCGGGATAGCCCTCGGAAATGCGCGTTTGTCGCGCGTTTCTTTTACAGCAAATCGCGCTAAAAACGCTCAGCAGGAAACGCGCATATTCCGTACGCCTAGGTGTGAACCCAGCCTCAGCGCTGTATTGGAGACCCGCATCAGCACTGGAGGGACATCTGAAAACTACACTAAAGAAGAAGATGATCGGATTAAGAGGGATTTAACGAAAGTCCTTACACTAACATTGAGGGGAGGGAGAAAAAATTAGCCTTTAATGTCACTTTAATAGAACTAAAGAATTTTCACAGGCAATTCAGTAGTGATCATCTGTGACCCTGACACACAGCTTTCCACCATAAGGATCACTGGGTTAAAGTACTGAAAGAAGGCAAACATGGCCACCGGACGGACTAGTAATATTAAAACGTTTTTCTAATAAAATGATCAAATAATCAAGTTGCACATTAATCTACCCCCCTGCCCCTCAAGTCATATCAGAATGTAAATGTTTGACCTTTAGACTAATGCATCTGTGGAAAATGTAATGACTAATTATACATAGGAGTTATTCCTTCCCCTAACTAAAAACATTTAAGCACTGTCCCTAAAGACTAGTTCATACCCATCAGCACTTTTAAATGCCAAGCAAAAATGCGCTTTAATGCATGAGCGTTGCCAAGTTTTCTAAACGCTGCTATCGGCTTTAATTTGTTTGGAGGCATTTTGGTTTATTTATATTAAAAAGCGTGTAAAAACGGTTTCCTATCCTTCCTATGCACAACACCTTCATGTGAATAAGCCCCTTTGAAAACAAAGCTGGGGAAAAAAAATAAAAAACAGCAAAATGCTTGGAAATGGTTGTAGTATAGACAAAGCTATTCAAATGGGATCAAAGTCAAACATTAAGCCTGTGTGTTTAAGAACATACAAGAATACCATAATGTAAAGTCCAAATGCATGATCACATGACTGCTGACACCAGATTGTATCACTCTGTTCCAAACATCATTATTTAAGACAAACAGCTAACTGCATCTGCTACTACGTGCAAGGAAAAAGAAAAAAAAACCCCGAAATATATATATATATATAAACTTCCTACAATAGACCATACACCAATAGAATTTCCTTCCAATACATTTGTTTTCAGAACATTTGTTTTATTGTCCTAATACAAGGGTGGGACAACTCCAGCCCTCCAGCTGTTGTGGAACTACAAGTCCCATGATGCATTAGAAGACTGACAGAGGCATATTGGGATTCGAAGTTGGAGGGCTGGAGTAGCCCAGTCCTGGTCTAGTAGTTGAGTCGAATCACCAATCTTTTCAGCTGCAATGAGGAAGAAAGAAAAAAAAAGAAATTTTTCTTTTTCCCAAAAGGATAATGTTTCTTGAAAGAAAGTCTTAGGTTAGGTTCCCACCTAGGCGATTGCGCTGGTGAGCTGTTTTTGGGTGATTGTTTCCACGGTTTTCAATGCATAGCGATGTCTATGGGACCTAAACCACGCAACAAGTGCCTGAAAATAGCTCCTGCACCTTTTTGTGCGACAGGTGATTTCGGCCGCATGACGCAAAGGTGTGAACAGGCTGAATTGACAGACTCCATTCACACTGAGCTACAACAAAATAAGCCCTTTTTCAGCGCTGATCGACTTTGAGCTACAGTGCACATTTATTTTGCGCTACGTAGCGCGTCTTTTGGCAGTCTATCGGGGCCAAATCGCTCAAAATCTGACAAAACATAGCTCATATTCGAGTGACAAGCTTCAGGCGACATTTGAGCTGTGAGATGTGAACATCTTCATTGAAATGCGTTGGAAGAGCTACATTGAGCTTCATATTTGAGCGAAAATTGGGCTACAAAACGCTCATTGTGAATGGGGTCTCACATGCAGATTTCTGTTTTGTCCACTATTGCGCAAATTGCCTAGGTGTGCACCAGCCCTAACAGTTAATATGCTTTCTGTTTAGGGAAAATCAATTAATTTCCAAAATGTAATGTTAAAATCAAATTCAGTTTTGGACAACATTCTTCATGTCTCTAAGGACACAGAGGCAGGAGACGCTTTCAAGTCCATGTATACCTAGTCCTATAGGGTGGTACACAGATACACATATTATAACCAATTTAGAACCCAGTTAGGGCCAATTAACATCCTTGCATTATGGGGATGTGCATGTTTCTGCACCATACCTTACAATTGCAATTCAGTCTAATTGGTACCCAAACACTAGGGCAATGCACTGTATGTTGCATCAGAAATTTTACGACACGTCCGATTTATAGGACGTTCTGGTGTGTTAGCGACCTATAATTGTCAATGAGCTGCCTTAACACAAGATAATACATCAAAAAAATTTAAATGGTGGCACGCAATGTTTTTGGAAGATGGGAACCACCACCTGCGAGCATAAGGGGAACATACCAACTCCAAGTAGCTCTGGGTGGAAACTAAACAGAGGGTTCCTGTACTGCAAGACCACAGTGCTGACCAGGAAACTGCTCATCTAATGTATCCTTCTGTATGTAAAAACAAGTGTGTGCATGAATATGTCATCAGGTGCCGGCCGCAATTGTCCACAGTGTATGGGCCACCTTAAAGTGGACCTTTACCCATATCTTTAAAATAACAACAAAAGCACCGTTAGAAATGTTTACTAATGACAATCTACAAACACATACTTCTACATAATTGCCGGCTTTGTATTCTTTACATAACTTATTTCTCTTTTCCTCCCCAGTCTTCTGACAGTGGCCGTGTTAACTAAGGGCAGGTTGCTAGCTCTCCCTTTACTTCCTGGAACTCTGGCACATGTGACTAGGACATGTGACCATGCACATCAACGCAGGGAAGGAAAATGCCTTTTGAGATCACAGATGAGAATTCCCAGCAATGCTCTGCTGATGTAATCTTCCCACGATGCAACATTTGGGCACATTACATCACTAACATAAAATAAAAATATGCTTGTTTATCTAATGAATGCAAACTGATTTCCTATCAGCATGTAGAGCTGTATGCTGATATGATTTTTAGTCAAAGGGGATGAAGGTCCACTTTGACTACAGGGCAGCACAGTACAAAGGGTGTACATCATAGTGTAGAGGTAACAAAAATGTTAACCCAGTTGTGTTATGCAGTAAAAGGGTTTTTAAACTATAGTTAGTAAACACACCTGAAATCTATTTTATTTATTTTCCCACAATCAAACTAAAAACTATAGCCATCCATGGGTGGTCAGACATGCATGCACAATTTAACAACCTGGAGGACACACAAACCTGACAGCTCACCCAAATGTCACGTCTGTAGGGGGAGATTGGTGGCATTGGCAGACATGACTGGTCCTCCTTTCCCAGATAGGGAGCAAGGTTTTACAATTTGCTAAATTGATGTTTTCCCTCACAGCAATTGTGTTTAGGAAGCAAAGCCATGGGATCACTACGGGATCATCTAATGTTATTTTAATCGTCTAATGGATAGTTTAAAGGGGGATAGTCTTACCAAAGTCTCTAAAAATACATGTGAAATATGTGACCGTGCCGATAACCAGTAGGCAAACGTGTCGTCTTGTCCCAGGATAGGAAATCAAGAGGAAAGTGCATGGGAACAAAGACTTTGTAGGCCCGGTCACACCATAGCGTTGTGTCTAACGCAAGCCATCGCATCCATGTTACGTGCTTTGGGATTCATTTCAATGGCACCACAATGCACCTCATGGCAGCCTACCGCAATACTGTGCGCTGCAGTGAAAAAAAGTGCATGCACTCTTTACAGTACAACACGTTGCGCTGGGATATGCATTGGGGCGACGATTAACTGAATAACAGCACAACTCACCGAGTGCAGGTGACATGCTAGGTGCACCGTGTGATTGCATGCAATACAACGCACAGTATTATGTGTTTAACGCAATGCTGAGGTGTGAATAGGCCCTAAAGAAGGATATTGCAGCAAGTTGCAAGAACATCTTCGAGAAAAAAAAGGTACCTGCTTGCATTACACGTGTTAAATTTTGATTGCTGCCCGGAGTTGGGCTTTAAAGTGCATTTTAAAAGTGAAAACCAACACTAAACAAACTGGAAAAACTTGGCCATCGTCATGTGATTCTCACACAGAAAGAGATGCATAAATAATACATCCGCTGGCCTTCACGGCTCTACTACAAACTGATCCACAGTCTCTTACAGGAAAAACATTTACAAGACTAAGCCTAGAGCCAATTCAACCAAGCGACTGCCTCATGGCATGACGACACGTAGAGCTGGCGTTTACTAACTACAGTGATCTGAGTCCTTCCCTCTTCAAAAGCCAAGATAAATAAAAGATGAGAATGGCTATACACCACTTCCCAAGATTAATTATTTAATAAGCTACTGCAGCATTAGCTAAACGAGAAGGCGGAGGTTAGAGATCAAAATAAAGATACGGCGGGGGAGGTGGGCTAGGGGAAGGGAAAAAAAAGTTATGCTTAGCAAAAACAGAGGAAGGGGATTAAGAAGAAAAGAAAAAAAAGGGCCATTAAGAAAAAAAAAAAAGATCTACAAATATTTCAGAAATCTAGTTAATATACACTATATCGCCGAAAGTATTGGGACGCCTGCCTTTACACACACATGAACTTTAAATGGCATCTCAGTCTTGTTCCGTAGGGTTTAACATTGAGTTAGCCCACCCTTTGCAGCTATAACAGCTTCAACTCTTCTGGGAAGGCGTCCACAAGGTTTAGGAGTGTGTCTATGGGAATGTTTGATCATTCTTCCAGAAGCACATTTGTGAGGTCAGGTACTAATGTTGGACAAGAAGGCCTGGCTCGCAGTCTCCGCTCTAATTCATCCCAAAGGTTTTATATCGGGTTGAGGTCAGGACTCTGTGCAGGCCAGTCAAGTTCCTCCACCCCAAACTCGCTCATCCATGTCTTTATGGACCTTGCTTTGTGCACTGGTGCGCAGTCATGTTGGAACAGGAAGGGGCCATCCCCAAACTGTTCCCACAAAGTTGGGAGCATGAAATTGTCCAAAATGTCTTGGTATGCTGATGCCTTAAGAGTTCCCTTCACTGGAACTAAGGGGCCAAGCCCAACTGCACACCATAATCCCTTCTCCACCAAACTTTACACTTGGCACAATGCAGTTAGGCAAGTACCGTTCTCCTGGCAACCACCAAACTCAGCGACACGTCCATCGGATTGCCAGACAGAGAAACATGATTCGTCACCCCCAGAGTAAAGGATGGACACCGGCACTCCAAAGCAAATCCAGTACGTCTATTTATTCACGTACTTGTTGCAAATGCAAAACCAAGATACGTTTCGGGGTCTCACAGGATCCCCTTTATCAGGCATACACGTTTGCCTGATAAAGGGGATCCTGTGAGACCCCAAAACGTTGTATCTTGTGTTTTGCATTTGCAACAAGTACGTGAATAAATAGACGTACTGGATTTGCTTTGGAGTGCCGATGTCCATCCTTCACTTATACTTTGACGGAAGCCACCTGTTGAACCCACTTCTTATCTCATGGAGCAGCGGTTCTGAGTGCGATGGGTGCACTGACTGTATTCTTGTCACTCCAGAGACCACGTCTCAATTCTCTAGAGTCCAGTGGCGGCGTGCTTTACACCACTGCATCCGACGCTTTGCATTGCACTAGGTGATGTAAGGCTTGGATGCAGCTGCTCGGGCATGGAAACCCACTCAGTGAAGCTCTCTACGCACTGTTGTTGTGCCAATCTGAAGGCCACACGAAGTTTGGAGGTCTGTAGCTATTGACTCTGCAGACAGTTGGCGACTTCTGCGCGCTGTGCGCTTCAGCATGCGTTGACCCCACTCTGTCATTTTACGTGGCCTATCACTTCATGGCTGAGTTGCTTTTGTTCCCAGTTGCTTCCACTTTGTTAGAATACCACTAACAGGTGACCGTGGAATATTTAGTAGCAAGGAAATTTCACGGATGGACTTATTGCACAGGTGGCAACCTATCACGGTACCACGCTTGTATTCACTGAGCTCCTGAGAGCGGCCCATTCTTTCACAAATGTTTGTAGAAGCGTCTGCATGCCTAGGTGCTTGATTTTATACACCTGTGGCCATGGAGGTGATTGGAACACCTCAATCCAATGATTTGGAGGGGCGTCCCAATACTTTTGGCAATATAGTGTATATAGGACGGAATATATAAAACAGTTACACAAGCAGCTAAAGGAAGGAACATAAAGAGCAGGGTTGTTTATTTGGGGCCTTAACTGGAATCCCACTAAGGGTGCACATACACTGTTCGAATTTGGGCCGGTTTTTCAGGAACCGGCCAAAATTCCTAGTGTGTGTGCAGCGGTCGGCCCCCTTTTGGTTGGCATCCGTCGATCAGCTGATCGAAGGAGCTGGCCAGAAAATCTTCGTACGATCTGAGCCAGCAGCTAATGAGCCACCGGCTCTGTTGGAGTATTCGGACAGCGGCCGCAGTTAAAATACAACGCATACAGCAGGATGCCTTGATCAGCACGCTGGCAGTGTTGATGGAGGAATCTGCTCAATTTTTCTCCTGGGTTTTCAGCTCTGTGGGTTGAATGAGAAAGATAAAGCAGTGTATGGCCAGCCTAAAACCTGAATTCTGGGACAAAACTTTCAAATAAATATACACTGCCTGGCCCCGAAGTGTCACACACTCTAATATTTATTTGGAATGCCTTAACTTTGAATACGGCACACATTCCCCATTGCGTTGTTGCAATAAGTTTATGCAATGTCACAACATTTATTTCCATCCAGAGTTGAATTTTTCACCAAGATCTTGTAGTGATGATTGGAGAGTTGGAGCACTATGTAAAGTCTTCTCCGGCACATCCCAAAGATTCTCAATGGGGTTAAGGTCTGGACTTTGGTGGCCAATCTATGTGTGAAAATGATGTCTTATGCTCCCTGAACCACTCTTTCACAATTTTAGCCTGAAGAGTGGCATTGTCATCTTGGAATATGTCAGGTAGGCAGCTGACCTAATTTTTTGGGCCCATGACATTTCGGAACCTAGACCTGCCCAACTGAGGCAACTCCAGAGTATAACATTGCCCAAAATCCAGGTGGTGACTTTTTTTTTGCGGCCAGGCAGTGTATTTCTAAATATGCAAAAAAGGACATTAATCCACTTTGTGTTCAAATACCTTTGCAAACACAGATACTAACTTGTAAATGTAGAAGTGACATCACGGTGCTGTACATAACCTGTGCAGAGAGCAGAGCTGTGGGAGGGGTCAGCAAGCCCCACCCACTACAGGCTGCCTGCAGGAAACTACAGGAGTGGGTAGAGACAAGACCCGTCGCCCTGCACAAGGAGAGAGAACAGTAGTGACTGGTCTTTATTACAGGAGTCTCCTACATAGAGGCAAAGTCTCGAACTGGATTACTGCACAGATCTGAACGAAATACACAAAAAACACACCAAGATTCAAGTAACAATACACATGACTCGTGTATTTAGACAATATTTGCTTATCCCGGAGTTCAGCTTTTAAACACATGCAAAAATACACAACGGCCACTGCTTTATGTACACAGTCCCAAAACAAGTAAATCCTTCATCCATTTAATTTACACACAACCCCCAACTTAAGCACACATCCGGCCTTTATTTCTCACATAGCCCCCACCTCCACTGCACAGACCAGTTTGTCAACCTAAGCCCATATGTGCAAGCATTTCAAGTGGACAAAAAACTGCTACCACCACCTTTATCAGAAATGAAAAAAACCCCAAAACACAGAATGACCTAGTTCTGTCACATACCCTTATTAAAACACATAGATCACACTTTAACTAGAATTACAGGATGAAAAATACATCACAGTTGATTGTGATGGATCCTTAAGAGCTCACACACACACACACCAATGTGGCAGTGGAAACTCTGCTGCTTACTCAACAATCAGTAGATTTTTGTCCACCGATATAAAAAAATATAACATTAAATACAAAATATTTTTATGTCTCTTAATTTACTGCCTATTTCGATATACCTCTGTAGCTGGCCATACACCTTACAATTTTCTGTGGTCAGAAGGAAAAGGTGCAACAGATTCCTCCATCTACACTTACATGGTTGGAGGGAGTAATCTCCACCTGGGCCAATCTGTTGCACTTTTTCCATCTGACCACAGAAAATCTGCAGATAATTGTAAGGTGTATGGGCACCTTTAGAATTTTGTTTGAACGTTCAAAATTGTTCACAAGTGCATTTCATCTTGCCATCATTTAGCCAACTAATTTTCATTCGAAAGGCCTTAAAAATGTAATCTAGACAAGTTCACACGTTACAATTAGAGGTGCACCGATACAGAAATTTAAATACCGAAATAAAAAAAAATTGTCAGGCCAAAACCGAAAATGTTTTTATTTTAACTTTTTAAATAATTGTATTTTTTATAAACTTTTATATTTTTATTTATCAATTCATTTTTTATTAAATGTATATATTTTTTTACTTTACTTTTAGATGCTTCTGGGAAATATTAGGGGTCTAAACAGACCTTTTAAAATAGAAAAAGAGATTGAGAACACAGAGTCGTCTTTTTCTGGAGCCCCTGTTATCAATGAACACGAATCCTCTATACTGAGTGTTCCTGTTCTTTGATAACTTGAGAACATACTGAGATTACTATAACCACAATCATGAATGAACAGGAGGTGATATAGATCACTTCCCATTCATTCATAATTGAGGATATAGTAAACATGCTATGTCCTCAACTATGTACACACACTCACCGATCACTGAGTGTTTGTACCCGCTCTCCTTCCTGACACGCTGTCACAGGAGGCTGAGCGAGTGGAGCAGGGAGGAGAGCTCAGCCTCCTGTGACAGCACGGCCTGTCTCCGCCCACACACTGCTCTGCCGGACTGTGATAGGCAGCTAAATCAGTGTGGGAGGAGAGACATGGGCCACTCACAGCGCTCTCCTCCCGCAGTGCTCGGCCGGCTGTCACATTCTCTCCTCCCCGCTGGGGCACAAAACAGCGCCCAGCGGGGAGGAAAGGAACCTGAGATGTGCCGATGTATCGGCTGGAAAAAGGAGATCTATGAGGCAAGTAATTTCCACTCATCCTCAAAGTCAGAGCCAACCTGTGACAAAGAAACTGTCACAGGTCAGCTCTATCGATCGGGAAGTGAGCAGAAACATGCAGAGATAGGCAGAGCCAGCTGTCACTCACGCAGCTGGGTGGATCTGGACAGTAATGTTGGGATCCGCTCCGGCTGCGGCGCTCTCCGTATATCGCGGGCAATAGCTTGCTTTATACTGAGCTTTGGGTCACGGGAGAAGGTTAGTATATGTCCTCCCTTGACTCTAAAGAGAACTACGGGGAAAAACAAACACAACGGCCCATTTTAGTGTGTGGGCTGGTGTTAATGAGCCCAAAAGCATATCTAACCCCAAGCTTTCTAGTCCTTAGATGTGGAGCTGCATTAGTTTTCTTTTTTCAAGTAATGAGTGCTGTCACCCTAGAACAGGAAGTGTGATACTGGCAGGATTACCAGATAAGAAAAAAAAAAAAAGCCTGAAAAAAAAACAAAAACAAACAATAACTTTAAAATATTACATTTGTGTTCTTTGGTTTTCAGGTACAGTACTGGAAGGCAGAGCGTTAAATCCAGCTCCACCTAAAAACCATATGGCAGTGTGAATTCTGGGTTTAATCACACTCCAGCTTCATAGGTCTCTTAAAGGCCGACAGTGAGATTGCCCCATACTACAGTATACCGCATCTGTTCCCTTTTCTATAACAATGCAACCAACTGAACTCCACAGACAGGATTTAAGGTGTATCTACACCCATGTATTTTTTGTTTGTTTGTTTGGGATAGAATGGGGAAGTTAGAACCCCTGTGAGGTTTTACTGCTATCTGGGGCTCTGTTACAGAGATATTTCCCCACACTTTCCGTTCTAGGAAGAACCGTATACCAAACAGGGAGTAAAAAATCCGCACCGGGGAAAGAGACAACAAAAATCTGACAGAGGTTCCCGCATTCCCCTACTTAACTTAATACTTTATACTTCTGGCAAATTTCTTCTCACTTCCTGTCTGGTAAAAAAATATTGTCCCCAGGACAGAAGGTGAAGGAATCTCTCCAATGGCAATAAAACCTGACAGGAGTTTCAATCCTATCCCACTACCAAACCTAAAAAAAAATTTGATACATCAAGTGTGAAGCATTGAACAGGTCATGTGCAGGTGCATCCTTTGGGGATGTCACCAGAGAGATCCTGAAAAAGTAGCCAGCAACCTTAAAAAATGGAAATATGGATTTTGGGTGGACCGGGACTTTAACTGCAATAAGGTGGCACTTTTCAGCACAAAAAATGGGCTGAAAAACTCGGCTTATACTCGAGTGTATACGGTAATAGTGGGATTAGGGATGCACCGATACCAGGCATTTTCACAGGTAACCGTCACCAGGGCACACAGCCATGGCGAAACCCATAGGCAGACCTGGTGATACCCTGCACAGCCTCCCGAGACTCTTCCCAGCCCTGGTGAGCAACACAGAGTATGTAGCTTCATATTATTCTGCATTGCTGTATAATGGATTGGTGGGATTTGTAGTCCTTTATAGCTGATGGTATTCTGCATTGCTATACAACGTGGTGCTAGGATTTGTAGTTCTCTATAGCTTTTGGTATTCTGCACTGTATAATATATTGCTGGGGTTTGTAGTCCCCCTACAGCTTGGCATCAGAACTAACAGGGTCGCAGCTGTGAATGGGCCTTGGCGGTCCACCACTGCCTTAAAATGATTAGTCTGCATTGGTTTTCTTTAATACTGTCACGTGACAAAAGAAAAAAAAGGTATCGGTAATGGTTATCAGCGAGTCTTGAGGAAAAGCATCGGTACTCGTTCTTAAAAAAAAAAAAGGTAACGGCGCATCTGTAGTAGGCATGAAGTTTGGTCTGAAAGGTTCAACACGAGCACTTAAATGCATGTAGAGAGGGGAGGGGGTAACTAAAAGGCTTGTGTAAGACAACACACATATAAAAGTTCATTACAACTGAAGATAACACTCAAAAAAAAAAAAATGATCAGAAGTGGAAGATTGCAGATTTACCAGAAAAGATGCTTAGTTAGGGTTACTCTGCTCTAGAACTATACGCATCAGCTATTGAGCATTTAAGTCACGAGGTGACAGACTTGGTTGGAAGCATTTATGTTGGAAAGCTTAAAAAAGCAAAAAGAAAGCAAAAGAAAAGGAGATAAAGATGTTACAGCATCATCAAGGCAGTCAGTTAAATCCTACATGGTATATATGAACATACCTCTTAAAAGTGTATCTAAACCAAAATTACTTTGGTAAAACACCATCTGTTTTTTTTTTTGTTTTCTGTGACCCACTAGGAAGATTTCCCTTCACTTCCAGTCTCAGGGAACACAAAAGAAAGGGAAGGCAAATACCCTTAGTTGGCACTGAAATAGTCGCCCCACCCCTTAATAAAATTTTGGATTTCTTATCGCTTCTTGCCCGGTTAACAACGATCACCAGGACAAATCAAGAGTGTGAATCTCCCTAGTGAGGACTTGAACTGCAATAAAAACCTGACAGATTCGAAACCCTTCCACGGTCCATCCAAAACTAAGACAGCGGTGGATAGATTAATATGGAATTCAGGAGCCAGTCTGTCCAATCCAGCAGGCTGTTTTCCTTTAGGAGCCAGCTCCATTGACGACTAAAAAAAAACAAAACCCTTAAAAATGAGGCTATCTTTTTTAGAGCGCGTGGACAACCTCCTGGAATTTGTTCAGCCTTGGCTTAAAATCCACTAAACGACTCAATCTACCCTGACAAGCATCACCAGTATGAAAGAAAGAAAGACAGACAAGCCAGATGCCCCAGTGCATAAAGTTTATGAATTAATAAACAGCATATAAAGCATATACTTTCTTCTGTTCTAGGATACTGAGCCTCCATTCTTCTGAAGAACATCAACTAGCCCTGAAAAGCTTCAACTACCATGCAGCTAGCTAAAGGTGCCCATACACTGCACGATTCTCGTACGAGAATCGCGGGAAATCCCGCGATCGTACGAGAATCGTGCAGTGTGAATTAAGACGTGCGACCGTGTCTACTGTAGGGTTGCACGTCTTTTGTCTAAGGAGCATGCTAGAAAACTAGCCGAACATCTTACGATTTTCGGCTTGTTTGAATGATGCTCAGGAGCACACTGCCCGTTCAGCATTGCGGTCATTGCGATGATCGCTAGTACGATCCATTGACAACGATCCATTGACAAAAGCCAGCTCCATTGACAACAACTAGAGGAAATCTCAAAAGTTGGGAGCCATATATAATTTTTAAGGAGCATTGGCTGCCTGGTTCCTGGGATTTGTCCAGCCCGGGAGTAGAGGGCCATTGAGCACTAGCCACTTATAAGGGACATTACAATCACTGTAAAAATACCCATAAATGAGATAAGAGCCAGCTGGGTTTGGTCATGTCAGGCATCACACTCCTTCCTAGGAAATACCCACAACCCATGGGCTGAAGCACAAAAATTGCTTCAGCTTCAGAGGACAATTTGTTGTCCTCTGAAGCTGGACAACAAAGGACAATGGCAGGTTTAGGTTTGTTAGGACGGTCACATTCCATCGTCATGTACAACTGTGTTTTGTCTACATGCAGCTTAACCTATATTATTTTTAACATATTCAGATACTTTGTTTAAAAAGGAGGAGTGTATAGTCCACCTTCCCCCACCACTGCCCTCACAATAGTATTGTTTCAACCAAGTTCTGTTCCCATTCAAATATGCAACCTTTAAACACGGTATATAAATTTACTACTTGCTACATTTACATTACAATAATAAACAAAAGCCATGTTATTCTAACGATCGCCAGTATGTTGGTAGCACAAATACATAAATGGGCAGACCGGATAGACCTGTTTGTGGAATGGTGTGAATACTTGAACCATTGGTCTATAACTCTATATACATAAAGCTAGGCCTGGAAACTTACAATAACATTAGAGACTTCTCCCATCCTGGCTAGTCTGATATAAATTACAGCTCATAATCCGGATTCACACAAATAGAGGTGATAGATCATAATTTATTTTTCAGCAGGCCCTATTCCAGTAGAATTTTGTTCGAAAAAAACTTATTGGAATGTTAGTTTGATCCTCCAAAACTATATAATATATGAGGGCCTACCTAATCTATGTAATCGCGATGCTACCATGGTAACCCTGAATGATGCGGAAACATGAAACGCGATATTAACAGTAGGGATGCACCGATACCAAGTACCGTACTCGGTACAAGTACATGTACCGATACTTTTCCAGCTCCAAGACTAGACTAGAGAAAAATGTAAAAGTTAGGAGGCAGCTGTCATTTGTAAGGAGCACACGGAGCTCCTGGGATTTGTACATCTATGTTTAATGTATGGTTTTGTTTTTATAAATATAAATAAAGGGATGTACCGATACCAGTTTTGCGAGTGCTGATACTTGCCCAAGTACTTACAAGTACTGATACATTTTTGTTAAGTGTCATGTGACAGTTTTTCTAAAACAATACAGACGAATGATTTTAGGACAGTGGTGGAGTGCCAGAGCCCGGTCCCTGCTGCATCCGCTGCAATCCTGGTAGTTCTCATGAAAATGCCAAGTATCTGCACTGGTATTGGTGCATCCCTAATTAACAGTGAACTTAAGGTGGCCATACACCGTGCAAATTGTGGCCAGTTCCTGATAAACCAGCTGAAATTTGCACGGTGGGCGGCGCTGTTGGCACCATTTCGGCCAGCATCCCTCGGTCAGCTGATTGAAGGAGCCAGCCGGAAAATCTTCGAACGAACAGAGTGAGCAGCTGGCTCTTTTTCGGTATTCTGTCAGAATACAATGAAGAAAGCAAGAGATTCCTCGATCAATGCTCATATGTGTTCATGTGTAATTCAAATATTAGTGTATTGCCAGCTTCAGCCTCTCGCCTGGACTGATTTCCTTTTTGTTTGTTGATGGCTCTTTTACCGCTCTTTATTCGGGGTTACACTGCTTTTACTATTCTAGCATATGCTTCCTGAATTCCATGCAAACCATTTTTATTTTTTTTTTTACACACACAGGGTCTTGGTGAATGTGGCAACATTATTATTATACAGGATTTATATAGTGCCAACAGTTTGCGCAGCGCTTTACAATATAAGCAGATTGCCATTGCGAATACTTCTATAAGGGGTACGTTTTTGCTGCCACTTTTGTTCACAGACACAGACTGCAATTTCTCATCCCCTTCTCTTATTATGGGGATACGTCAAAACTAATCCCATTGTTATTTTAAAGACAAAATCTAGGAAGTGAAAGTAAAAGGTAGTCCCTTTATTACAGGGCCAGCACTGGGGAGGACAGGGAAGTGATGTGCAGAAGTGGGTAAAGCCTCAAGTCAAAGAAGCTTGGGGAAAATTAAAGAAGCGCTACCCCCCTGCACTGCAAGTGTTAAAGGAGAATTATGAGGCGAGTGATTTTCACTCAGCCTCATAATCTGAGCCGACCTGTGACAATGAAACTGTCACAGGTCGGCTCAGTAGATCGGGAAGTGAGTGAACACATACCTCGCTCACTTCTCTTTCTATCCCTGCAGATTCACTCCCCGATCCTCCAGCGCTGACTGGCGGAACGGACGGGGGCGGGTACAGCTGGCTCTCACACAGCATTGTCGGGATCCGTTCCGGCGTCTCAGTATACCGTGAGTTGTAGCTCGCGGTATACTGAGCTTTGGGTGATGGGAGAAGGCTAGCTTGTGTCCTCCTGTTACCCTTAGGAGAACTATGGGGAAAAACACTGACCCCATAGTTCTCCTTTAAGTGTTTGTTTTGTCTAAGGTCTAAAATAAAGAAATACTCACCCAAACCTTGGTCCCAGTTGGCTGCTACACTCCTCTCTAGCGATGGAATGTCCCGTGGTGTCCTCACATTCCATATAGTATATTGGACGTGATTACTCATGAATCCTTAGACCGCCCGGAGCAGAGGGAAAGAGAGAGGCTGCCGCAACCTGTCTAGTAGCCAGCCAGTACCGAGAGTATTTCTTTATTTTAGACCTCAGACCAAAATAAGCCCTTAATCCTTGGTGTGGGGGAAGCCCCACTGCAAGGGTTAAGTTTTCTACTGCCCAGAGTTCTTCTTGCTGGGTAGGCTTACAGCCTGAAAAGTAAAAGCCTGCTAATCCAAGGATAGAATATCTGTAGTGGGTATGAGATGTGCAAAGTGTACCAAAGGTCCATGTTTGTCTGTCCCTGTCTGCATACTGTGCTGTACTTGACATACTTCAGACTACCTCATTCCATACATGGTGCAGAACATTACATACTCCATGCTGTTCCTCTCTGAATCATGTGCTCTATGCTATAAACTCCATACTTGTTACAGTCCTAGACAGCATGCATACCATAGGACTTCCCAAATCCCACTCACAGGCACGTTTTTGCAGGTCATCTATAAAGCTGGATTCATACAAGCAGCAAAAGGAAGCATTTGGCAGGTGACCCTGAGCCTTGCAAATCTCCTAAATGACCAGGCCAAAGCAGAGACAGGAGCTGAAAGGCTTTGTTCACAGTAGCGGAGCTGGGGTCAGTGATGTGGCTGCTAAACTGTTTTGTGCCTATTCTTCCTGCTGCTCCCTATGCATTAGATTGCTTACCATGGCAGGCCTCCCTCCAGATGTGTAATTTGACAGTTTGCAAACCTCTGCCGCAACAACAGTGACACTGAATGCTCTTCTTCAGTCAGACCTTAATCACATTTCAATAGCACCTCCTACTACTACAGCTGTATGCAGGACTGACGATACAATACAACTAGATATAACTGCAATCTCTAGAATACAGCAGCTGACTTTAACTTGTTCATATAAAGTACATTACAGGCAGGGCCACAAGTATTGGATCCATGGAAAAGATGGAGATAAGAATAGACATTTATCAAGCAAATAAAAGGTCAAAACTTTGATGCAAATCAGTCTGCAGCTCATTTATCAAGATATATGTAACAGTTGTTTAACTTGTGACCCTTGCACCTGTAATCTTAGACAGCCAACTAAGATAGAGTGTGCAGAGGTCTGAGACAGCGCTGAAGTGGAGACCGAATTCCACTTTAAACAGACACACAGTTAAAGGGTACCTATGGTCAAAAACAAAAGTTAAATCTGTATTTCTACATTACATTTCCATAAATTTAGTCCCACTCTTAACCATATTGATCTAAAAGTTTGTACGCATACTTAAAGATGCCAATAGGATGTACTTCCTCAGTGTACTGACACAATTTCACTCAGCCCAGTGAATAGCCACTTCCTTGTGTCACCTCTCTCACAGAGCCTGCCTTTCGAACTACAATTTTACATCTGAACAATGTAACATTATCATTGCTTGCTGGAAGCAATGCATGATGGGATATGTAGTCTGGACAAATGGAGATTTCATAACGTCAAACAGCAGGGAAAGAGATGTAAAGCACACTGGGAATCTGGGACGTTGATGAAAGTGATGGGCAGACAGAAGGCAGCATTCGCTACATAAAAGGGATTTTTTTTCAAGTAAACTTTAATAGTATTATCAAAAAGAACTCTAGTAGTATTCCTATTACAATGCTGATGTTATAACAGGAGAGTATATGCTGCGACTCCTATAAGAAATGATCAGGGTCAGGTTTTACTTTGTGCAGCTGATGGAGGAATGTATTAATCAAGCTGCATTTTTTCTAGTAAATCTGTCCTATAGCATCTCTTTGTAAATCCCCCCCTCCCCATGAATCACATGCTGACAATAACCAAATACATATTTTTTTTAAACCTGTAATAGAAAAAAAAAAAATCCACAGCTGGAATCTGGTTGCTTATGGAAAACCAAAAGCTGGCCATATACTAGATTTTAAAAAGAACTTTCGGATGAAAGCATGTTCGTTTGGCTTTCCATTTGTTAATGGGGTCAAACCCACGAAAGTCAAAAAGGAGCAGTACGGAAATCGAATGTTAAAGTCCAATACATTTTCGATCAATATTCATCAAGTGTCTGATGGCATTATCGGGTGGTAAGGATCGATCTTTTGTACGAACATTGGGATCAACATTCATCAAGTGTCTGATGGCATTATCGGGTGGTAAGGATCTATCTTTTGTACGAATGTTGGGAACAACATTCATCAAGTGTCTGATGGCATTATCGGGTGGTAAGGATCGATCCTTTGTGCGAACAACATTCATCAAGTGTCTGATGGCATTATCGGGTGGTAAGGATCGATCCTTTGTGCGAACAACATTCATCAAGTGTATGATGGCATTATTGGGTGGTAAGGATCGATCCTTTGTGCGAACGTTGGGATCAACATTCAACAAGTGTCTGATGGCATTATCGGGTGGTAAGGATCGATCCTTTGTGCGAACGTTGGGATCAACATTCATCAAGTGTCTGATGGCATGATCGGGTGGTAAGGATCGATCCTTTGTACGAATGTTGGGATCAACATTCATCAAGTGTCTGATGGCATTATTGTCAGAAATCTACTAGTAAATGGGCAGCTCAACAGTTTGAAGCCCCTTATATGCATGTATGATCATTTTGCAATGTGTGACTACCACACTGAATCACACGGATGATGTATTTCTGAATGTGAAAACCGGTACAGAAAAAAGGGATAAGCAGTCAGACCACACAGCAGAATGGTGTCATATTATAAACACTAGAAAACTGACAAAACGTGGGTTCTACTAGCTATAGATTTGCAATCTATAAATGATGCCCCCGCCCAATGGCCTGCTACAAGCACAACATTTCGATGACATGAGCACATATAGAGAGAGCAGCTTCTCTTAGCCTACTGCACTGTTGTGTGCTGAGTGAGCAGGAGGCGCTCTGTGTACATAGGACATGGATATCCACGCACACGTGACACTAATAATCTGAATTCCAGAGCTCACAGTCATCACAAGGTGGGGGAGGGGGTATACATTTGACACAATGCATATGAAACATACAAAAGCTAAAAACTGTTCTGGCAAGTCATGAAAATAGAAGCAGCTATGCAACTTTCTCACAGACCGTGTAAACAAAGCATGGGGGTTTTTAAACGGAAAGAATGCATGAGCCGAGTTGAGGCTTGAAGGGCAAATGCCTTGCTTTTTATTTCCTATAACCATTAAACCAGCTTTGTTTTCCTGGTACTAATCATTGCACGGCAATTATTATGTTTATAGCAGTCATCTCTAATAAAGCCTGTACTAGGGCTGTCAGCAATGAATGCTGGTTTTGGCTTCCAACAATTGACTGGTGTATGAGCCATGCCAAAGGATGGGAAAAGTGGTCGTATACGGGTCACTGGGGGCGACGTATGGAAAATATTAAAAACAATGTATTCAACTGTGGCTGAATACATTTTCCAGTATGCACACGAGTAGGGCTGCAACCCATGATTATTTTCATAAATCGATTAGTTGGCCGATTATTTTTTCAATCAGAACAAAAATTAAATAAAATACCATCCTTAATTTAAAATAAAATACACAAATGCAGTGTTATGAACTTTACTTCAGAATAAAACTGCATGCACAAATTTTTTTGCAAACGCACTGCACTGGAATGCACGGCATTGCGGTACCGTACATTCCAGTGTGTGCGGTCATAGCTGAATAGCTTCAGCCAGGGAGTGACAGTTGCAAGATTCCACAGACGGCAGCTGAATGTAAATAAGGCAGTTAGTGAGCTGGTGCAGTAGCCTACCTGCTATTGACCATTTCAAACTGCAATAGCCAATAGCAGGCTGGCTATTGCACCCGCCCACTGCTTGCTGTGCCCTCCTCCCAGCGTGGAGGAGAGAACTAGGGGATACAACCAACTAATTAATAATGAGAATTGTTGACAACTATTCTCATAATCGATTAGTTGGTTGCAGCCCTACACCTGAAAATGGCATTAGGGACACTGAAAGAAGCTTCTCTTAGACCCCTTTCACAATGAGCGATTTATCTTGCGATTTCAGCTCCAATATCGCTCAAATATCAGCTCAATGTAGCTTGTCCAATGCATTTCAATGGAGCTCAACCTATTTTTCGGCAGATTTTGTGCGATTTGGCCCAATAGACTTTAATGGTGTAGCGACATTGTCTCACTAAGTCGCGCTACAGAAGTGTCACTTTTGCACAGAAGTATAAGGAAGGAAGGAATGATGTCACATCAAGACCACTTTTGATTGGTTACAGCCCAATGTAGCAGCTACAAAGTCCATGCGAAAAGTCGCGCTACGTAGCACGACAAAATGTGCACTGTAGCTCAATGTCGCTCAATTCGAAATCGCTTTTTTGGATGTAGCTCAGTGTGAATGGGGTCACCTGCATATATAAAAAGGTCACCATGTTGAGAAGACCACAAACAAGGAAAGATAGAACCAGCCCTGATGTATTTAGACTCTGCTTGGCTGTGACTATAGAATAAATGTGGATCAGCATTAGGCTGGATGCTAAATATAGGGTTAAGACAAGAAATGCTTATGTATGAAATTAAAATTAGCAGGTGTAAGGCAGCAAAGGTGAGCATGGAATGAAATCTGTTCTAATTAATGACTACCATCTACTATAGTTTTATGGCAGATCGAAAATGCAGACATTTTTATTACAGCATAACAAAATATAAAAAAACAAAAAAAACAAAACACACACACAAAAAAGGAGGAGATCACAATGGTACAACATCTAAATTGCTAATTAGTTAAGAATTTACATTGAGGGCTTTTTGACACCATCTCCAGACCAGATGTGAATGTGTTGCTGGAAATGCAGCTATGTGCATGTTTGATGCGTTCCAGTGCATTAAAGTTTAAATTGTACTTCCAGTCCAGTGTGTGTTTGCATGCATTTACATGCGATTTAGTGTGTTCCAGACCAGAAAAAATAAAAAATTGTGCAAGCAGTACTTTTTTTTTTTTTATGCTCTGGAACTGAACACGGTGTGAACTAGCCTCCCTTTTTACCATAGGAATGAATGGGGATGTGTTTTCTGGACCAGACAAAAAATATTCTGGTCTGGATGAATCAGAGGTGTCTACTCAACGAAGGGCTTGTTCACACCATGTCCAGATCATGTCCAGACCAGAACAGTTTCTGCCCAGACCAAAAAAGCATCCCAATGTATCCTTAGGGTATGTCTGGGCTCTGTTCACACCAGCGCAGTCAGTTCTGGTCCAGACAAAAAAAAAAAAAAAAAGCTGATGGTCTCATTTTCTTTGGTCTGGAATGCACTGCAACGCATGGAAACACATGAAAACCGCATACTAACGCACATGAAAGCCCATTTTAAGCTGGAAAAAAAAAAAAGGCACACGCTCTGGAAAGCGGCAAAACGCAATGCACCGCGTTCCAGATCTGGCCCAGAAAATGTTGTGCACCTGGTCTCAAGAAAGCTGTACTGAGACCATCATTGTTAACCTCCTTTTGAAAATACCAGTGTCCCTGATCTCAATACTTTGTTATTCACTCAAAACAAGCATGCAGCTAATGAAGCTAAAGGGAAGGTCAGGATGCCCTATCTGCATACTTGTTAAGGGTCTGTCTTAAAGTATTGAGATCATCATACCATCTGAGCAGCAAGTATTTTGAAAATGTAAATGAATGGCTACATATTTTTTCAGTATAGGTTCTCTTCAACAAAAGTAACCCCCCCCAGAGACAGCTGGTGCCCATTTCAAAAACCCTAAGGGCTAGTTCACACTAGATGCAGTTGTGATGCAGTCAGTTTGGCAGCTGCATCCAAAATGCATCACAATGCTTTCCTATGGGTTATCTGGTGCTCTGTTCACAACAGTGCAATCCGTTCTGATGCAGTGACAAAAAAAATACTGCTTGCCCTATTTTAGCAGCATTGGATCACAACAGAACCCCATCAAAACGCACATGAAATCCCATTTTAGGCAAAAAAAACCCAGCTTAAAACGCGACAATACGCATCGCACAGCAGCTGCGCAGATGCACGCAGTTCTGGTGTGAAGTAGCCCTAAGAGTCTGGTTAACAATAGGATACAACATTACTAATAACATAGGCACCTTAAAACAAACAGACCCTTTATTTTGGTCATACGCAAGACAAATATATATCTGTCTGATATAACTATTGTTTAAACAACATCTTTGAGAAACTGTATGCACATGAGTGGTTCCATCAAAAAGGAACAACTGATCTTGACAGAAATATCCAAATGGATTTGCCCAATTGTTTGAAAAAACATATTTGATAAAAATGTAAAAAAAGACCGTCTAAAAGGAAATCCATTATCAATTGCTTATTGTTATATATGTTAGTATTAGTGTTCTGGCTCACAGGTTGTCCACCTCTGCCTAAGGGTGGCCATAGATGGGTTGATAATTACATGTTCTTCTCCCGTTTTTATGCCTTGTTTGCCATTATGATGCCGTTTTGACCACCTAGAGGGAAATTACAAGCATGCCTCCAGTGGTCAGAGGTACTTGTTATCACTTGTTGGAAAGTCTTACTGCGCATTGGGCCAATCCTTCCTTTATGATGGAACAAAGATAGCGCCAGCAACAGATACGTATTGCAGTAGGTGCCCGTGCTTAGGCAACTTGTTTAAAAGTGAAGTGGTTTGTTCCCCTGCATAACACATTTAAATATCTGCTCATCTATGACGAGTACCTAAAGACCTCAGTTGCCCCAACTGGTGGTTCCTGGGCCTCTTGACACTTCTTTGCAGAGTGCGGCCTCAAACTGCCCTACAGTTCATCAAGACTAGGCTTCATTACATAACTGAAAGCTTGAATACTTCTGAAAATATTTTCTGGCACCTTTATTAAAGACAAAACACTGGAGCCTTCGCTAGATCAAATACAGCCCCTTTAAGAATGCATCCCTCTGTTTCATTTGCATTTGATGTGCTACTACTGTATAGACAAATGCGACTCATTCATGAGGACTGGGAGATCTGGATATTTAGGAGTACTATCCAGTCTCAGACCTTACTTGTGTCTGAGAGTGTTAGAAGGAAAAGTTCCAAAACAGCAATTCAACATCACTAAGTACATGATCTTATTCACTACTTTTAAACTAGGCTGAAGTATCTTTTGGGGAGGGGGCAGAGAGTAGGAGTTGGCCCTGGGTTGCCAGCACAAAAACAATAGTCATCAGAACAGTTCCCCAGACCAACTGCCTGGTTGACTGTTCCTTCTAACAGCAGGAACTCAGAGCACAGACATGAGACTGAAAAAAGGCTATATCAGCAACTGTAACCAATGGGTAGGTTGACAGGCTAGGTTTTCCAACCAACAAGCTTCTGGTTCCTCGAAATAACCGATGCCATGGGTGACTGCAGAGTGCATTACATACACGTACATATTACATAGTCATACGTGTACGTGCATCACATACGTATATGTGATAGAAGCATGCAGACTAAATGCTCCAATATCGAAAAACAAAACTTGTTCAGCAGTCAGACTGTGAATACATGCATGTCCAAAATCTAAAGTCTACAGCCAGCGGTTTGTATAATCATTGTAAAATGTAGACTTGGTGCAATGAGATGCAACACAATTTCTAGTATTCTCAACTAACATGAAGTATGGTCATTTCGCTGTTTTGTAGTCCATGTGATCCCTGGCACTTTCTAAATAAAAAGTTACCAAAATAGTGGTAACCAATAATGTTGTACTTTCCAGCACAGAGTCCACAAATGAGCAATTAAAGCTCCTGTGACCTGCAGTACCACTCCTATGTGCACATTATATAGGAAACAACTGGTTCTAGGGGCATTTTTCAACCTAGCCAGTCAACCCTAAAGAAAACCTAAAAGCAGGTATGAGCATGCGTGTGTAAAATACACACACACACACACACACACACATTTTACATACTGCGGGCATACACAAAGCATGCTTATATCCTTCTCTCCCCATATATACTAGGCCGTGCAAGTTTCATTGTTCACCAATGCATTAAACAAATCTAGAGGAACGCCTCCATTGTACAAAACAAAGTCAGTTTGTAAAAGGTCAAGCCCTGTTCCACGTGTTCTTTGTGTGAAAAGCCCCCAACACCAAAGCATGGACCTCCACCTCCCATTCACCCAGATGTGATCAATTTGTCACGCCTCTTAATGGTCTGTCCCCTTCAATCACCAAACCCTGTGAAGACGGCTTGACTATAACCACTGACTGGCTGGCAAACATTAAACATAACTGAGGAAAACCTCCAGCAGTACTGGATTAGAGGGCTTAAAACTGGATGTGGAGACAGAGTTCATAGACCAATCTTTTATGTAACGTTACGTACTACCTGCGCTGCAATATAGTAAATATTTACAGATAAAATACACAGATCTGTTTGAAAGGCACATACAGTACATAAATCTAAGGGTTACACGATAAATATGTCCCTGACCAGCAATGTGCTTGTTATGACAGCCAATAACAGGGAGGACACAAATCGATAAGAGTGCAAGTTACCGTTTAAC
>NW_017306669.1:313193-319218 GCF_000935625.1 Nanorana parkeri | reverse complement strand
GTAAAGAACAGTTTTACATTCTCTAGTTATCCAATAATGATGCAAGCCAATGATATGGAAAAAATAATAAAGTCATGTCAATGTAGCTTCTGAAATGAAGATGGCAGATTGTACAGACTTTGAACCAATTACTCGCTCATTAAAAAGCAATACATAATATAAAAGAGCAGTAAAATCTGATTGCTTGCTATAGTTACCATGTCAATGTATCAATATAAAAACAGCAGCAGATGTGGAACATTGGCCATATTTCTTGCTTCTTTTGCAGAAATAAAGACAGAACTTTTATTTTATTACTGTTAGGAACATGACGAATTCTTAGGCCTCATTCACATGGACAATGACTGGATGCGGTTGCATGCTGACCCAAAGTTGCACACACTGTCTGCGTCCAAGGGCATGCATCCGTATCTTTGGGACAGTGAGTCCCATCATAGGGATGTACAGGCGGCCACACACACAGCTTTATTACTCAGTTAGAAACAAGACGCATTCTTAGGTCTCATTCACAGCCGTATAGTGTGCACGTCCATGCTGAGATCTGCATGTGGAAGGGACAGGTGCTGCCTGTGCATCTCTATGACAGGATGCATCTATATGCCAACCCGAACTTGCGCAGACTGCATGCGTTCAAGGGAATGCATTCATACCTGTAGGGATATGCAGGTTCGGGTTGGCAAGCCTCTGCGTCCTGTCAAGAAATGTACAGATGACTGTACACAGCTACACGCACCACCTATCCCTCCCGGGCACAGATCTCAGCATGCTATTAATTGTTGTATGGCTTTGCACGTCTGTGCGAATGAGACATTATAGTTTCAGCACATACAATACTGTGGTTTTATATGTGTGGTTTCCTAACCTACAAAAGGAAGTTTGGTCTCTGGGTTGATTTAGGACTGCAGCACGCAATCTATTACAACAAGTATATTATCTAAAAGAAACACCTTTGTAAAACCAGGAGATTAAAAAAAAAGCAGAACTGCAAGCCAAGACTAAATTACTAAACAGCTCATTGGTTAATTCCAGATTCCTATTCCAACAAATGGCTTCTGTAAAATGACACATGCACAAACCTGGAATACCGCACGGTGGGCAATAAAATCGCAATGTATAGCAGAAGCATTGAAGCTCTGGAATTCAGTAATTCTACACCGACAAAGAACCGACATACAGTATATGAGCTCCTTCGCTCACTTTGCAGTACGCAATTTACAGCCAAACCCTCAGGACAGAGGGCCTGTTCAAAGACCCATTCGAGTCCAATGCCACTCAATTCTTTATTTTACATTTTAGATTGCGTGAGAAAAAAGGTTAAAACCTGTGTCATCGTATTTTTATCATCAGCTTTGTGCTCACTGAAAAGATTTTCTCTCATTTCCTGTGCAGGTGACAGGTGTTAACAGAAAGTGAGGGGAAACCTTCACTTGGCAAAGACTGCATTTACATTTTCACAGAGATGCCAACCCTACCACTCACTGTACAAAACATATGTTCTGGAAGGAGTTAGGCTTGACGTTTTGAGTGGGGAAGGATTAGAACGCTTGTCAGGTTCCTACAGCTATCCAGGGCTCTGCTAGAGAGATTTTCCCTCACATAATATCACAGCGACAATGGTTTACAGAAAGTGAGGAAAAATCTACAACAGGGAAACTGACTGACAAAGCTGACAGGCAGGGCTATGCTGGGGGTGGATGCCGCCCATTTTTGATGTCATAGGTCATGTGTCAGACAAGATGAGAAAAAAAAAAAAAAACATTACCCCATGGTTGATATTCATGTCCACAAGAGGACATATGATAAATACAGTTGCTATAAGACAGTAACAATGCCAAAAACACCACACTACAAATAAAGACAACACCTAAAAAGATAATTAAAGCCCCCCCGGTTTTTTTGCAAAAAAAAAAAGAAGTTTACAAAAAAGGTAACAGACATCTTTAGAATACAAATCCATAGAAACACATTTTACACAAAAAAGGTTAGAAGTCAGTCATACACTTGGATACATGTACTGAAACATCAACATAACATACAAAAAGGAAAATTGCTTGTACTAGAAGCACAGACAAGCAGGAGAATTTCCTCTAGTTCCCAGACATCTAGATGTTGTTAACCGATTCCCTACTAGGATATCCATGGCTGACTCTGTTCCACTTACACGCATTGACTTTAGCAGGAGAGTCACATCTACATTAAATCTACACTTACAACCACAGACAGATGAGCAGAACAATAAACTACAACGACACTGTTGAGGTATTGACCTGATGAACGAAAGCTAGCCGTGTTTAATGGATAATGAGGTACGAGACGAAAATCTGAGCGTCACCCAATGTGAGATTTTTCGTAAACCAGAGCTAGCAGTCACGTTGGAGAATTAGCGATTTAAAATGATTAAGCTTTACAGAATATGGCTGAAGCCCAAACCAAAGACGGGAAACAATCACCACATAGGCGGGCAGCACGCCAAACCATGATTCTTGGAGAGAGAACGAGCACGGTAACAATTTACGCGTTATGCTGAGTGATTAGATATTATTTGTGGCTGCGTAACCTGCTCTCACTGTGTGCTGGAAACCCTGTAACCCATTCGCCAGTGTACTACTACAGACATGTGTTTGTAATAAAGTTATTGATTGCAAATAGCAGCAGGTATGGTGCATTACATGTATGGAACTGACAGAAGTCCTCTAAATAGTGTTTATGTCAATTAAAGCAGACACACATCACAACATCGACCCTACCTACGATTTCCTCACCTAAACAAATACAGGGACCTTTGACCGACTTAAACTGGGTACACACAGCTCAAATTTTTGGCCAATTCAGCAGGAATCGCCTGAAATTCTATTTGTGGGTGGCCCCATCTCCTCGACAGGAGTCGATCATTAGATCAGCATTTGTTGAAGGGACATGCTGGAAAATTAGATGCAAAAACGGTTTGCCCTACAATCAGCCGCAAGCACTGTTTGGTTACTCTGACAGCAGTGGGTGTCCCTTTCAAAGTACAATGTACACAGGGGAAGACTCGTTCAAGAGTTCAAATCCAGAGCACCTGCTGCCATTTTTCTGCGCCCAAATTCCTATGTTGTTTGTGCATCGTTGAGTCGCTTAGCCTTGTTTCCACGTCAGAGGTATGGCTTGGCCTCAAGACAGCAGAAAAATTGCATCAGGTGCTCTGGATTTAGAAGTCAGAATTGGAAATATTTGGCTGTAGCGGGAGGCAGTTTGTTCGCCAAAGGGCTGGAGAGTGGTACAATAAGTGTCTGCAGGCAACAGTGAAGCATGGTGGAGGTTCTTTGCAAGTCTGGGGCTGCATTTCTGCCAATGAATTTGGAGATTTTGTCAGGATCAATGGTGTCCTCAATGGTGAGAAATACAAGCAGATTATCTATCATGCCATACCATCAGGGAGGCGTGTGATTGGACCAAAATGTATTCTGCAGCAGGACAAATGTCATTAAGAACTATCTCCAGTGTAAAGAACAACAAGGAGTCCTGGAAGTGATGGTTTGGCCCCCACAGAGCCCTGATCTCAACATCATGCAATCTGTCTGGGATTACATGAAGAGACAGAAGGTTTTGAGGCAGCCAACATCCATAGAAGATCTGTGCTTAGTTCTCCAAGATGTTTGGAACAACCTACCTGCCTTCAAAACTGTATATTTATTTATATACCTCTCTTTCGAAATAAATATATTGGTTATTAAAAATAAATTTAAAAAACGCTTTAAATGACATTAACATTTATTACAGGAGCCAATATGACAGCAAAAGCCAAATGTGTGCTTACTGAAAAACAGTAAACCTAAATGTTCCAAATGCCATTGCTCTGAGGCAAAAGATCAAACCTCCCCCACGTCCGCCTCTAGCACATACTTCTATGTATGAATCTTAGTGCATCATTACTATAAGAGAAGCTATATACACTACAGGAAGCCAGCTCATGGGTTAAATGCAACTTGCAGGAAACATTCAGAATGCTTATTTTGTAGAACTTTCACCTTAAAATTAAAATCCGCTACAGCAATCACTTTTTTTGTTTACACGCAGCATTGTTACAATACTTGTATAAGCACTCTCATCGAGATATCATGAAGAAAAAAATCCATCTATCTTCTAAAAGGTTCCTATAGATCAGCCACGCATGCTTGATCTGATAACCGAGCAATCGCTGTAATGAACCATCCTTGTTCATGCATGTTCATATTGGTCAAGTATGTGCCAGTAGAAGAGGAGGGGTGAGATCTTAGGCAGCCAATAGTAATTCAGCAGAATAATCTAGCAAACTGACTAAAGCTGCACGCAAGTAGAATTTCATAAAAAAAATAAAAAAGTAGTTTTCGGAGAGTTTGTTCGATTTGCTAATAGTTAATGGGGGTCAAATTGATGATCATTTTTGACCAAAAAATTTGAAGGAGCCAAATGGAAAAACAAAAATTCTAACAATGAATGTGGTTTTCCAAAATCGAATGGTAAAAAAAATCCACAGCATTCATCAAGCCTCTGATGTCCTTATCGAACGCTTTGATTTTATCTTTTGACATGAACACAGAGGGTAGCTGCAAAGAGAATGCAGGAAATCAGCAACACCAACATGTAAAAAACAAAAAAAACGCATGTTCTTTAGCAAACTAAATATCATTCAGTTAGGGTTAACATCTACTTTAGGGCTGGGGTTCATGTTGCAAAAAGTTCATGTACATTTTGCCACACGTTAACTTGAGTTGCATCAATGCACCAAAAACATGCACATAATATTTTTTGTAACCTAGCTACAACATATGTACATTGGCAAGGTGTGCTGGGATGCAATTATGATTGAATGGCACTGCAGCACGCCAACTTGCAAAATGCGCATTTTCATGCCTTCCAGCAGGGCAACATTGTGAACCCAGCCTTAAAAGGTCAGATGGGAGCCTTTTCAGATCCTTCAAGCCATTGAGTTTTTGATGCATGATAAAAAGGCATGCTTCTATGATTTCTAATATCCGCCTATTTTAGGCATGCATATATGCAATTGTTCAGACATTGTGCACAGTAAGGGAGAAACATTCAGTTTAAAAACAGTTCCCAATGAGCAAATGCATGAAAATATACATAACCTCATAAGCTAAAAAGGTCAGATGGGAGTACTTCAGATTATTGTAACTCGTAAGTTTTGATTCATGTCCCTGCATGCGTCTATGAATCCCAATTCCCCCATTATAAGAATGCATTTTGTGCATGCATTGTGCACAGTGAGGGATTAACAAACATTCAGTAAAGAAAGCTCCCAATGAGTAAAATGCATGAAAATATACATAACCTCATAACCTAAAAAGGTCAGATGGGAGTTCTTCAGGCCCTTCTACCCATGTGAATTTTGATGCGTGTTACTGCATGCGCCTTTGAATCCCAATTCCCCCATTTTAAGCATGTATCTATACATTGTGCACACTGAGGGAAAACACTCATTATAGACAGCTCCCTAAAACTAAATGCATTCAAAAATATACGTTCATATGTGTTTTGTGCATTTAACAATTATTTCAACCGGTCTGTTTAACAAATGCAAACCAATGCTACGTAAGAACCCCAAGCTAAAAGTGCATAGAGGTCAACAGAATTTTGTATGTGAAATCCAGCCATTAAATCCACGTGTTTTACAACAGACGTGTGAATGGGCCCCTAAATACCACCTTTGCCTAGAACATCATTCTGATGTCTGTGATCAATCAGAGGAAAATCTCAGCCGAGTTTTATTTTACAACAGTTACATGGTGCTTTTATTTCACAAATACATTTATAAATCAGTCCCACAGATAGTATTTCCTGTCCAGCACAAAATGACACAAACATGTAACTGGGGAGCGAGTAAAGTTCTTGCTTGAGCAGCAACCCAGCAGACATCTATTTGCATAGCTGAGGAATTTCCAGAATAATTAAACCTGATGAAGGCAGATTCTGGCTCACCCTAAATTAGACATAAAAAAACACCCACTGTCTAGGTCAGCTTTAAAGGGTTTACACTCCTGCAGAC
>NW_017306669.1:303310-313182 GCF_000935625.1 Nanorana parkeri | reverse complement strand
CCCCCTTGTGCCCACCCAGCGTACAGTCACACCCTGCTCCCTCCCAGCATGTCTCCCTCCCCCACTACAGGAAGTGAGAGAGAAAAACCCACACAGAGAAGCATTATCAGGGGAGGAGAGGGGAAGCAGAGTGATATAAACAAGGATCTAGTCACGCAATACCTTGCTGCTAGACACAATGACAATGTCACACCATACAGTTACAATGTACGACAAAAGCCACAACGTTGACAACAGCTGAAACACCAATGTTCGCCTTTATCAAAGAAGCGTTTAAAAGTCACAAGTGTCAAATACACAATACACCGAGAGACACATGTCAGCAGCTGGACTTAGAAAAGCCATAGTGCTGTATAGAAATGGACCGATTTGTCCAAAGACGGGTGATTTCCATACACACTTGTACATTATTCAACTCAAGAACTGGACACAAAACATATTGATGGCAAAAGTGCAGATTCATCTTCTGTCTGGATTCATTTGGCTTTTCGGTCTTGTTCAAACCAACTGAAAACAACTTCACTCAATAGGGCTGCAACTAATGATTATTTTCATAAGCCATTAGTTGCCGGATTATTTTTTCGATTAATCGGATTAAAAAAAAATGTAATTTAAAATAAAAAAAACACAAATAGAGGGTTACAAAGTTTACTTCAGAATAAAACTGCATGCAAAATGTTTTGCATTCGCACTGCACTGCGTACGATCACACTGTGGGTGGGAGGTGCATTTGGGGTGCCATGGAAATGAATGGCACTGCAACTTTTTCTCACGGGCAGAATTTATCAGGCCGAAACCAAAAATGACTTTTTCCCCACATTTTATCGATTTTTTTGTTTTAAATAATTGTATTGTAAGCACATGGCGCTTAAATAGCTCCAGCTAGGGAATGACAGCTGCCAGTGGCAAGATTCCGCAGACCGCAGCTTAATGTAAATATAGCAGGTAGTGGGTTGGTGCAATAGCCTACCAGCTATTGGCCATTTCAAATTGCAATAGCAGACTGGATATTGCACCTGCCCACTGCTTACTGTGCCCTCCTGCTAGTGTGGAGGAGAGAGCTAGGGGGTCCAACCAACTAATCCATAATAAAAATAGTTGACAACTATTCTCATTATCAATTGGTTGGTTGCAGCGCTACTACTCAATGACAAACATATTTTTTTTCAAATGTCCCTCAACAAAGGGTACCCACAAACAGCTTCAATATGAACCTTCATAACCAGAAAATGGAAACACAAGTTAATTCCATTGGTATACACAGCATCAGAAATACGAATAGACACACTCAATACCTCCAGTATTCCAACTAATAAGTTGCACAACTTAAAGTGACACTAAACTCAGGAGTTCAATCTTAAAAATGCATTCAAGTACCTTCATTATTAACAAAAATGTATCTTATATGTGTATCACTCGGCTGTAGATCCTCAAATCATCTCTGACTTGGTGCCGACAATGTCCTTCCTTCTGGAGGGTGGCTACTTTTGTTCCCCATGGTCCCTGTGTGTTGTAAAGTAGCCACCGCTCCAGGCTCACTCCTGTGATGGACTACACTCTCAATACAAATTAGCAACTAAACATGAGATTGTAATCCATCACAGGAGTGAGCTTGGAGCTGTGGCTACTTTACAACACACACTGGGACTATGGGGAAGAAAAGTAGCCACCCTCCAGAAGGAAGGACAGTGTCTGCACCAATTCAGAGATGATTTGAGGATCTACAGCTGAGTGGTACACAAATAACATGCATTTTTGTTATTAAAAAAGGTACTTGAATGCATTATTAAGATTTAACTCCTGAGATGAGTGTCATTACTGGCCATACACTAAGATTCCCTTGCACAGCTTGCAGGTTGAACAGAGCAAATCTAACAGATTCTCCCATCTATGCTAAACAGCGTGGATGGACGAATGTTCCCTGCTGGTCTATTGAATTCTGACAGCCGGCTGTCAGAATACATGAGCGGCCAACAATTTTCAGCCTGGCTCCTTCAACAAAAGTCAACTGATTGATCAAGTTTTGTTGAGCCAGCAGGGCCCCCACTGTTAGAATTTCACAAGAATCGATTGAAATTCTGTGTATGGCCAGTTTTACTGGCATGTTTGCTGCCTCCAGCATTCCAATTAATAAGTTGCACAACTTGTTTCGGAGGTATACTAAAGTGCTCAGAGTTCAGAGAGTGTTGGCATTTCTAATTCTAGGACTACCCATGAATTTAACATTATTGGAACATGTGAGACTGGGAAGGTGTCATGCAAATGTGATCATCAGTATTGATAAGCAGTGGAATTTTTTTACGCCAGCTATTGTCATGTGGTTAACATGACATTATAGAGGGTGGAGGACTACAAATCAGGAGCTGCATGTACATCCTATGTATTATAGGTTGCTGCTTCACAATGGTTTTATACACATATGAAATTCCATCATTGTTGATGTTTAAACAAGTGCAACAGGAATTTCTCCAAGACTGGGTTAGGCTAGTTTGTCTAAGTAAGATTGTTTGTAAGAGTGTTCTTGCTGAGATGAAGATGACCGGAAAATTAAGATTTTTGGACTTGCCATAAAATCTCTCTTGAAGTCCATTTTGGGTCACAGGAATGTAGTTATTCTTGATCATATGGCTTAGGCTACTATTAGGCCATACCTCGTAAAATTTTGATTTTGTGAACAAGCAGTACATAAAGCCAACATCATAGGGGGGCAGAACCTGCGTCCCTAATGGACCTCAAGAAAGAGATTGTACTGTAAGTACCAAACTCTTATTTCCTTTATATTGTCCATTGAACTCAGGAATGTACAGAATAATCTTCTAAAAGCATAGCAGAGTACTGTATCAATCAGATTGGAAAGAACAATGTACATGTCAGGGTCACCAGGAAACAGGTCAATCACAGTCTCAGCAGAAGTAGACTGTGAAGGTTCTGAAACTATATCATAGATAATGATAGGGGCCTCAGGCACTTTGAGAGACAAGAGCCCAGAAGAGGTAGAACTAAGTTCTGCAGTACACGGTGCTGGGGAACTTAATGAATATCTGAGAGCAGACTGATACAAAATCAGAGGTGGGTATGTCAGGACAAGTCTCAGGTTCAAACAGCAGAGCTCTGGAAGCTGCTAATGAAACGATACTATAGAAAGAGGGATCCCAGGATCCAAAATATAGGCATCAGATACTAGAGAACCACTTCCAAAACAATACGGGAGTATGAAGAGAGGTCACCTGCTGCAGCGGGACTGTCCTCCAACATTTTTTTTCTTTTATACAGACATGTTGCACAGAACAGTGGTAAACAACAACAAAATAAAATTGAATCAAGGCATAGTTACTCACAAACCTAGGCAGTAGGTGCATTGCCAATACAAGTACAGCTACCCATTAAGAAGGCAATATATTTGAAGCAACCATACAACAAACATTCTTCTTGAGAAAAACACTATCAAGCCAATAAGTAATTGCAAAATCTGATCTTAACCTTTGGCAAAGTTCAAATCAACACGATGGTGTACATTTAATAATAAAATAAATAAATAAATTAAATTAAATTAAAAGAAATAAAAAAAAGTTGCCAACCTGCTTGAACTGCTCTTCATATGTCCAGTCCCCATGGTCCTGAATTTGAGGGTGTGCGTTTTGGGGCAGACCTGGGCGCTCTGCTCCCACCGATGGGCGTGTTGGTAAGGCCTGTTGAACAGGGTGCTTTGGGGGAAGAACGGAACCTTTTGTAGATCTACCAGCCTCACCGACATCCACACCATCTTCCATGTCTTCATAATCTTCCTCGTCCTCAAAATCATCCTCATCCCATTTCCCCTTCCTTAAAAGAAAAAAAAAAAAAAGGAATCATTATTTTGAAGAATCAAGTTCACATTAATATGTTATAAGACCCCAAGCAATGTTTTTTTGTTTTTTTATTCTGCCAAATCCTACTTCAATATACAAGCTGAAAACCAACTTTGTATTCACACTCTAATATGCCAGCATATAATTGCTTACACAATGCTTAAGCCATAGTAATAAGGCCATAGCAATAGGGGGCTGTTCACACCACTTCTTCCAGTGCGTTCCAGCAGCTAACCGTGCTGGAACGCACTGGTTCGCAACAGTGAAGGCTCCCTGCGTTCTGGGGCAGGAGGCGGCCTGACGGTGCATTCAAGTAAATGGCACCGCAAGTCATGCCATGCCTCCCTGCCCGCACCAGAACGTGTGGCACAGCAATGGCCAAGTTCCAGTCCAGAGCGATCACAAGAAATATCGCTTGTACCCTAGAAGAAGGGGGTAGACCTGAAAACCTGGCTGCACAGTAAAATACATGCAGAATACAGGTTACATAATACTGTTTGCAGAATTAGCATTGTAATTACCAGAAAAAAAAGTAGCAGATTAAAGCTGGCCATGCACCACTATCATTTTGTTTGAAAATGTTCATTTTCCAAACATTCGTTCAATTTTCCAATGGTTACAGGGGTCTAATTGGCGTTAGTGTAGCCACAAGGCAGTTGGAAGGAGCAGGATGTAAGTATTTCTAGTTTTTATCTGAACAAAGACAATTTTTGTTCAGAAAACAAAATCGTACATATTGTAATATGCATGTGCTAGGCACAAAATAAACCTGTTTAATATGTCTGGGATTCATTCAAGTAGCAGGTCTGGTCAAAATGTTTGAACAAAAATGACTTGATCGAATGATCTGGCGAATTACTTCGAACAGGCATTTGAACAAATTTCGAGCAGTGCATTGCCAGCTTAACCCTTGCAATACTAAACAACTGATAAAGACTGCAGTGCCAGAAAGCTTCCTGCTGTGTTGCTGAAAAGCAAACCGTTTCTTAGAGCACGAGAAAGATCTGCTGCTTCTAACCCCACAGCATCATATCTGTAATTACTGCTGAAGATGCATAAGAGCGATGAACAACATGAAGTTTAACCAAGTAGGAAGAAAAAAAATCCCTGCGTACACTAATCCTTGAGTACACAGTAACTTGGCACAAACTGTGTGAACAGAGCGCTGCAACTTCAAAAACTTCCTATCTGTCTGAGGTTTCTAACCGCCTTTGACCAGCTGCCAACATTCTCAGGCTTGCTGGCAGCTTCTGGCACGCACTGCTTCACCAGGTCATATACAGGGCACCAAGTATTACCATACTGCTTTTTATCGGTTCAGCACATCAGACACCAGTGATGGTATTTATGATACAAATATACTTAACGGTTTAAACTGTTAATAGGTCATTATTTTACATGCAGACAGTCATTTACTTCTATCCTATGGAAGCAACATCAAGACTAGGGGCCAAACAGAAGCCTGTGTGTTTGGCACCTCTGCTTAGAGCTGAGGTCCTAGCATGGCTTCCACTGAACACAGTAGGGGACATCAACTTGGTTGCATCATCAGCGTCTATTCAAATGTCACATCCCCCATTTCTAATGCATATAGGGACAGATTTATTATCCTAGTTCATGTTTCATTCCTAAATGTCTTAGTAAGGAGAATAGTCTCTAAATTGTCACAAACAAGCGGGGGAACTTCCTGGAGGACGGCTCAATAGCCCTGAAGTGTTTAGCTGACTTGAGGGTATGAAGCTGTATTATCTTTGTGACACTTTAAGAATTCTACTTCTAGAATGTGCAACAGTTCGGAGACCTTTTAATGTCGCAAATGCTGGGCGCTAGGGATGCATTGATACCAAGTACCGATATTTTTATTTTTTTTCCGGTACTCGCCGATACTAAATACCGGAAGTCCCAATTAGGAAGCTGGGGCGGTGTGTAATGACTCGCCGCCTGACTTCCCAATTAGCTGTGAAGCCGTCTTTCTGGCCAATCAGGAAGCCGGGGGGCAAGTAATGACTCGCCGCCTGGCTTCCCGATTGGCCAGCTTTGCGACCAATCAGGAAGGCAGGCGGCAAGTCATTACACACCGCTCAGCTTCCCAATTGGCTGGCTCTATGCTCACTCGGTTTCCGGTATAGGCATCGGGAGCATTTTGGCGAGTACTCTCCCAATTACTTGGTATTGGCGCATCCCTACTGGACGCAATTACTGCACAGTAAGAAATTATGCAAACTGTCGGAATACGTGTACAGTGAGTCGCAAAATGTATTATGGCACAAGAACTATGAATAAAAATATAATGCATAACAGAGTTAAAACTTTGCGCTTAGATAGCATGACTTTTTGGGCTCTGCAACTATAAATTTTGTGGCAAACACGCTGATAAATGTGTTCTTGATTTGCTTGATAAATGTCCCCCAATAACTGCACAGAGATTATACTTTATGTGGCAAATTTTGGGGTGCCGTTTCCTCTCAGCATCCAAAAGTCCAGATTTGTTGGTTAATTGGCCTTAACCCAAACTGGGCTCTATTGTGTGTGTTCATTTGTATGACTATGGCTAGCTTATCAGATTGTAAACAAGTTCCTGGCAAGACTGACGAATGGTTTAATTTTATCTATAAAGTGGTGTGGAAACAGTGTCAGCACAATATAAATGAGTAAAACAAATAGCATTAAATGAACAAAACATGCAAACGCGATGTTGTAGACAGTCTTAAAACGATCCTCTCACGGGGCAAAATATGCCAAAACGCCTAACCTGGGAGGAAAGCAGCATTAGAATTACGTATCTGTTGGCCCATTTGCCGAGACCATATAGCACAGCTCTCGACACAGATTGCAATCAACTCATCGTGCTAGTCCAAATATAGGGTCCCCCACTTTCAACCAGACGCTGTGATTCCGCCTAATGCAGGACACAATAGTGATGAGTTCCAAAAGAAAAAGCACAGCGGCCAGTTGGGAACCTGCTATGGTAACCACAGGAAAATGTGGAATAAGACCGGCACCGGGAACACTGCCTGAGTGAAGTTTCAGCAAGTAGGCCCCAGGAGTAAGTATCTATGCAATTACAATGCTGTTTTTTTTCCCACAATAGTACTTTGGAAAAATTTTACCCTGACAGGGTCGCTTTAAAGTGTCATTAAACACAATAAAAAAATATATCTATCTTCTGCAATACTTTCACAGCCCTTTTGTCCCTTCTTATGGCAGTATCAGACAACACATGACAAAAAGTACATTATAATCTTCTACTTCCTTTATGAGTGTGGCTACATTCATTCTTTACAGTCCCACTTTAAGTAGGAACGTAGCCACGCTCCCCGGAGCCCTTCTTGTATGGACCACATATGTGCCAATGTAGACAGGGCCGGGATCAAATATACCATTCCAGTCATGAAATAGCCACCCATGGACTTCAGAGTGACAGCAGAACCAGCAAATCCGCAGAATCATCCTGAATGAATATAAATGGCATGCATGTGCAGCATATTGTAGGCACATTGATTAATAGGATTTGTCGTTTTATGAGAGCAGTGCACGTGACCACAAATATGTGCACTGCTTGTGCTCAACACAGTGGAAGTGAAGGGAGAAGAACATGGGGGGGGGGGGCACAAGAGAGAACTTTTAGGAGTGTAAAAAAATAGTCAAAAGTGAAGTTAAATAAGTACAACAGGAAAGCTATACAGCAAGCCGAGACATAAAAAGGTACATGGTCTCACAAATGAATTCCAATACTTCAACAGGAAAAAGGTGCAACTCCTGCCATTAAAAAAAGAACTCACAGTTCCTCATCCTCTGATCCCATCTCCTGGTAATGTTCACTTTCACCGTCCCTTTCTCGCTCATCCTCAGAAGGCATGCTCTCCCCTTCATCCTCCTCCTCATCGTCTTCTGAGGCAGCAGGACTTGGCTGTTGGCTGAGTCCAGCAGCAGCAGCCCTCATAGCAGCTAATGCTGCGGCCTGTGCTCGCTGTATTTTCAAGGCCTCTGGTTCTGTGTCGTCTGTGCCATTTGCCGGATAACCCCCGTCAGGAGGAGCCCCCACTGGATCCTGCTGAAGCTGCCTTGCCTCCATCTCCTGCTGCAACCGCGCCCGCTGCTGGCGCTGTAGCGTCTCCATCACCGCCTGCAGCTTCATGGCACGGTGAGGCGGGCGAGGGGGGCCACGTAGTGCCTCCTCCACCTTCTGAGGAAACTGACACTTGCCAACAGAGACCTGTGGGGTAGCAAACCAATAGTCCAAGCACCCAGACAGAAGGGAGGACTCAGCTTGGGTAGACTAAAGTTCTGCTCATGCTTTAGCCTCTGTTCTCCTTCCAACAACTGCCAGAAAGGATGTCCTGCTTTAAAGAAGGCCAGTATCAGAACCCTGAAAGAGACCAAAAAAATTATAATTAAAAGGAAATAGATTGACACATGAACATAAACAAAATAAGCTCACCATAATATAAAACATTGGAGCGCCCATTGCTGCATTGTTTTTGTGGATATCCAAAAACTTGATATGCACATGCTTGCTCCAGATGAGTGCCTCGCCAATCAATAAAGGAAGTGTATGACAACCCTGGAGCCTGCAACCTCAAATACAAGCCAGCAATAGCAACTCCATTATTTCGCTTCTGCAAGATACCCTTTAAAAGCTGACCTAAAAGCTTGCTGATCCTTTGTAATGGCTGCAGCCGGTTTACAGACCCTGGTTCCCAAGCAGATATTTTAGCACGAGAGTCCCAAGACATACAAGACAGCGTTACATAAATTAACTTCATGGTTTCAGAGGACCAACCCTTGAATTATTCTTCTGGATACACTCCAACCAACAACAAATAAATAATAATTTGGGGCACAGCTCAACAGATTTACTTAAAGTGGACCTATCATCCAATATAAATGTTCCTATTAAGTGCTTAAGTAACATCTAAAGCCGGCCCTACACCAGTAGAACTTTTCTTCAATTTTCTAGATGTTAGACTTTTTAGATTTTCGAAAATTAGCTAAAATTGACTTTTTAATTTTCAACTGCAACTATAAAACCCAACCAAATTTTAAACAGCATTCTAAGTCTCTGTTTTTTTTGAGAATTTATTGAGAATTTTCATATAAAAGTTTGTATGAAAATCTACCAGTGTATGGCACAGAGTGGGGTATACACGGAGTGAATTTCGTCTGATTCAGCAGGAAAATCGGCCGAAATCCACTGTGTTGGTGATCCTATTCCATTGGCAGAAGTCGATCCTTAGATCGACCTTTCCCAAAGGAACATATTGGAAAACCTTTAGCCAAACTGTGCTTGCAACTGTTTAGTGTAAATGGGTGAATCAACTAAATTCTATAGCTGTATGGTCAGCTTTAGAGCCCATTCACACCAGGGCGGTTGTGGATCAGCGCGGTTCTCGGAAGGAAGGTTTTGGGAGTTATTAATTGCGTTTCACTGCTGAAACGCAATTAAAAACGCCCAAAACCGTGCTGATCAGTGCGGTTCCATTGAAACCTGTATGGAAACCGCACTGATCAGCACGGCAAAAAATAGTGCAGGGAGCAGTTTGGATGCGTGGACCCGCGCGGTCGCATGGACGGTCCCCATAGCAATGTATGGGATCGTTCATGTCGGTGGATCCGTGCGGTCGAACCGCCCCGATGTGAACAGGGTCTTAGGCATCATTCAGGGTCAGCATCTACTTACTGTAGTGTGATGCTGGCTCTTAAATGACTCAAGCATGCACATCCTGGTACTTTCTGGGGTCTGACACAGATCAGCTTCCTCTCACTTTGTCTCTTGGTAAAAGATTACAATGTTGCGTGTTAATCTGCCACCTATTTAATAGTGCAACTGTCAGATTCAGTTGCACTATTAAAAAAAAGGTTCAAAAACTAAAAATTCAAAAAGATTTTTTTTAAACTTTTTTGTGCATTTTCAACGTATAAATAAAAACAGAAGAGGATTTTAAAATGTCTTCACTTCCTGTCTGGTGAAACTGTAGTCAGCGAAACAGTGAGTTCTTAACCTTCCCCACTTTATCCAAAACT
>NW_017306669.1:299974-302354 GCF_000935625.1 Nanorana parkeri | reverse complement strand
AGGAGAGAACTTTTAGGAGTGTAAAAAAATAGTCAAAAGTGAAGTTAAATAAGTACAACAGGAAAGCTATACAGCAAGCCGAGACATAAAAAGGTACATGGTCTCACAAATGAATTCCAATACTTCAACAGGAAAAAGGTGCAACTCCTGCCATTAAAAAAAGAACTCACAGTTCCTCATCCTCTGATCCCATCTCCTGGTAATGTTCACTTTCACCGTCCCTTTCTCGCTCATCCTCAGAAGGCATGCTCTCCCCTTCATCCTCCTCCTCATCGTCTTCTGAGGCAGCAGGACTTGGCTGTTGGCTGAGTCCAGCAGCAGCAGCCCTCATAGCAGCTAATGCTGCGGCCTGTGCTCGCTGTATTTTCAAGGCCTCTGGTTCTGTGTCGTCTGTGCCATTTGCCGGATAACCCCCGTCAGGAGGAGCCCCCACTGGATCCTGCTGAAGCTGCCTTGCCTCCATCTCCTGCTGCAACCGCGCCCGCTGCTGGCGCTGTAGCGTCTCCATCACCGCCTGCAGCTTCATGGCACGGTGAGGCGGGCGAGGGGGGCCACGTAGTGCCTCCTCCACCTTCTGAGGAAACTGACACTTGCCAACAGAGACCTGTGGGGTAGCAAACCAATAGTCCAAGCACCCAGACAGAAGGGAGGACTCAGCTTGGGTAGACTAAAGTTCTGCTCATGCTTTAGCCTCTGTTCTCCTTCCAACAACTGCCAGAAAGGATGTCCTGCTTTAAAGAAGGCCAGTATCAGAACCCTGAAAGAGACCAAAAAAATTATAATTAAAAGGAAATAGATTGACACATGAACATAAACAAAATAAGCTCACCATAATATAAAACATTGGAGCGCCCATTGCTGCATTGTTTTTGTGGATATCCAAAAACTTGATATGCACATGCTTGCTCCAGATGAGTGCCTCGCCAATCAATAAAGGAAGTGTATGACAACCCTGGAGCCTGCAACCTCAAATACAAGCCAGCAATAGCAACTCCATTATTTCGCTTCTGAAAGATACCCTTTAAAAGCTGACCTAAAAGCTTGCTGATCCTTTGTAATGGCTGCAGCCGGTTTACAGACCCTGGTTCCCAAGCAGATATTTTAGCACGAGAGTCCCAAGACATACAAGACAGCGTTACATAAATTAACTTCATGGTTTCAGAGGACCAACCCTTGAATTATTCTTCTGGATACACTCCAACCAACAACAAATAAATAATAATTTGGGGCACAGCTCAACAGATTTACTTAAAGTGGACCTATCATCCAATATAAATGTTCCTATTAAGTGCTTAAGTAACATCTAAAGCCGGCCCTACACCAGTAGAACTTTTCTTCAATTTTCTAGATGTTAGACTTTTTAGATTTTCGAAAATTAGCTAAAATTGACTTTTTAATTTTCAACTGCAACTATAAAACCCAACCAAATTTTAAACAGCATTCTAAGTCTCTGTTTTTTTTGAGAATTTATTGAGAATTTTCATATAAAAGTTTGTATGAAAATCTACCAGTGTATGGCACAGAGTGGGGTATACACGGAGTGAATTTCGTCTGATTCAGCAGGAAAATCGGCCGAAATCCACTGTGTTGGTGATCCTATTCCATTGGCAGAAGTCGATCCTTAGATCGACCTTTCCCAAAGGAACATATTGGAAAACCTTTAGCCAAACTGTGCTTGCAACTGTTTAGTGTAAATGGGTGAATCAACTAAATTCTATAGCTGTATGGTCAGCTTTAGAGCCCATTCACACCAGGGCGGTTGTGGATCAGCGCGGTTCTCGGAAGGAAGGTTTTGGGAGTTATTAATTGCGTTTCACTGCTGAAACGCAATTAAAAACGCCCAAAACCGTGCTGATCAGTGCGGTTCCATTGAAACCTGTATGGAAACCGCACTGATCAGCACGGCAAAAAATAGTGCAGGGAGCAGTTTGGATGCGTGGACCCGCGCGGTCGCATGGACGGTCCCCATAGCAATGTATGGGATCGTTCATGTCGGTGGATCCGTGCGGTCGAACCGCCCCGATGTGAACAGGGTCTTAGGCATCATTCAGGGTCAGCATCTACTTACTGTAGTGTGATGCTGGCTCTTAAATGACTCAAGCATGCACATCCTGGTACTTTCTGGGGTCTGACACAGATCAGCTTCCTCTCACTTTGTCTCTTGGTAAAAGATTACAATGTTGCGTGTTAATCTGCCACCTATTTAATAGTGCAACTGTCAGATTCAGTTGCACTATTAAAAAAAAGGTTCAAAAACTAAAAATTCAAAAAGATTTTTTTTAAACTTTTTTGTGCATTTTCAACGTATAAATAAAAACAGAAGAGGATTTTAAAATGTCTTCACTTCCTGTCTGGTGAAACTGTAGTCAGCGAAACAGTG